>NC_092050.1:21109967-21437944 GCF_003086295.3 Arachis hypogaea
TTCCTCATTCAGCAGGCTCCATGGTTTGTAGACATTTCAAATTACAAAGCCATGAATTTCATTCCAAAGGAGTACAGTAGACAACAAGTGAAGAAGCTACTAACTGATGCAAAGTACTACTTTTGGGAGGAACCATACCTTTTTAGAAGATGCTCGGATGGTATAATCTGGAGATGTGTTACAGATGAGGAGACACAGCAGATTCTTTGGCACTGTCATGGCTCTGATTATGGAGGCCACTTTGGTAGTGAAACGACATCTACAAAGGTCCTTCAGAGTGGTTTTTACTAGACGACTCTCTTAAGGGATTCAAGAGCATTTGTGAAGAACTGTGATAGATGTGAAAGGGCTAAGAATCTCCCTGCCAACCATGAGATGCCACAGCAGGGGATTCTCGAGGTTGAGTTGTTTGATGTGTGGGGTATTGACTTCATGGGACCTTTCCCACCTTCATGTTCCAACAACTATATTCTGGTGGCAGTTGATTATATGTCCAAGTGGGTGGAAGCTATGGCTCTGCCTACCAATGATGCCAAAGTGGTGATGAGCTTTCTTCAGAGATATATTTTTAGCCGATTTGGTGTCCCAAGGACACTCGTTAGTGATGGTGGAAGCCACTTATGTAACAGACAAGTGGACAGGTTGAGGTTTCTAACAGGGAACTCAAGAGGACTCTAGAGAAGACCGTCAGTGTCTCAAGGAAGGATTGGTCTAGGAAGCTTGATGATGCTCTCTGGGCATACCGGACAACTAACAAGACTCCTATTGGCATGTCTCTTTATCAATTGGTCTATGGTAAAGCCTGTCACTTGCCAGTGAAGCTGGAGCATAAAGCTTACTAGGCAATCAAGTATCTGAACTTTGATGCTTAGGCTGCAAGAATTAAGAGAATGCTTCAGTTGAATGAGCTTGATGAATTCTGATATTTAGCCTATGAGAATGCCAAGCTCTATAAGGAGAGAACTAAGATATGGCATGACAAGAAGATTGCCATCAGTCTTTGAGCCAGGTCAGAGAGTGCTTCTGTTCAATTCAAGGCTCAAACTCTTTCCCGGGAAGCTGAAATTCCGGTGGTCAGGACCGTTTGTGGTTACCAGAGCTTTATCGTATGGTCATGTAGAGATTCAAGAAGAGCATTCTGACAGAAAATTCACAGTTAATGGTCAGAGGTTGAAGCACTATCTTGGAGATGAGATCGATCGCCAAAGGTCCGCTCATCTGCTGAACTAGCAGAACTGACCGTTAAGCTAGTGACGTTAAAGAAGCGCTTGTTAGGAGGCAACCCGATAATTTCGTATCCTTAATTTAATTTCCGTTGCGTGGTTTTATTATTTATTTTATTAGTATTGAGTTTCTACTATTTTTCCTTTGTTTTACATGTGTTTTGATCATGCAGAGAATTTAGAACAGGAACCAGTACACTTAGAAAAATTTTTGCTCACCCTAGAGACATTTCATTTGGATTGGGTGGCGCCAAACTTGGGATTTCCAAGTTTGGTGCCACATAACACGCTTAAAAGAGGAATTGTCTTCTAGAGGTTTAAAGCCAAACTTGGAAAACTTCAAGTTTGGCGTTGAGAACGACGCAATTGGGAGAAAAATGGGAAGAGGTGGCGCCAAACTCCAGCTTTTTCAAGTTTGGTGCCACTGTTGCGTACACAAGGGAAGTGGTCTCTGCCAGGGGGGCGCCAAACTTGGCCCCCCTGCAGTTTGGCGTGAAAAAAATTGAAAGGGTGGCGCCAAACTTGAGCTGTGCCAAGTTTGGCGCCAGGAGAAGTTGTTCAACACGGGGTCTGCGGCGCCAGCCTTTACCTTATTCAAGTTTGGCACCGGTTTGGTTAAATTGGGCTATAATAAAGGAAATCTCAGCAAATCCTTCCCAAAGCCAGTGATCCTCCAACGTTTCCCCCTCCCAACCCCTCTCCTATATAAACCCCTCCCAGTCCCTCCCTTTCACACAACAAACCTTCAACTTGTCTTCCATTCACAAACCACACAGCCCATTCAGCCCCTCCTCTTCCTTTTACACTTTCCTCCTGTATCCATACCCTTCTTCCCCTTTTAAACACAACCCCCATCCCAACCTTCCTAAACCCCCACCTTAGCTACCATCCCAACCCTATTAGACTCCACCCCTCTTTCTTCTTCAACCTTCTTCTATTTTTCTGTTATTTTAAAAAAAAAATATTTTAGCACTAATTTATATTTTCTACTGTTTCAATTTCTGCTCTTCTTTCATCTTTCCCTTTGTATTTCTTTATTTTGCTCAAGGACGAGCAACCGTTTTAAGTTTGGTGTTGTCGTTTTGCTGGTTTTATTCTGTTATTTCCATGGCACCAAAGACCACCAAACCTTCCAAGAAGAGAAAAGGAAAGGAACCGGCCATTGGTTCTCATGATGCACGATGCTTCTGCTCTAAATTACACGAAGAGCATTTTTATGAGGTTACTATCAAGAGGCCGGTTCTGCCGGAAGTGCTATTTAATCTCCAACCAGATGAATATCTAGAAATTCAATACCAAAAATTTAGAGAAGAGAATGGAAATTCTTGTGCAATCCGTACACACAAGTGGGACAGTTGATGATTCAAGAATTTTACAGAATATGTGGATCACTTATAAAGATGTTTCTGGAGTCAATGAGAGGAACCATAGAAGCTTTGTAAGGGGAAGAGTCATTGATTTTAGTCCAGAGATTATCCGGCAGACCCTCCAATTACCTTAGAATATGCCCTCACTTCGATCATACAGCGACAGGGTAAATAGAGACCAACAGCTGGAGGAAGTACTCGCTGATATTTGCATCCCAGATGCCCAGTGGAAATTGGGGGAAGCGGGGTGACCGTGCCATCTTAAGAGCAGTTACTTGACTCCTCTAGCTAGAGGATGGCTCCACTTTATTTGCCGATCTATCATACCCACAAGCAACCGATCCGAATGCACTGTGGACCGAGCCATTTTGATTCACTGCATTATGAGAGGAGACCCAGTGGACGTGGAGTACGTCATTGCCCAGCAGATCTATCATGTCGCCACTAGCACCATTCCAAATGCTAGGTTGGGCTTTTCACATCTCATCTACCGCCTCTATGAGGCTGCCAGGGTCAAGATAGAGAACGATTTCCCTATTCCAGGTGAGAGACCGATCACAAAGAATACTATAAAACTGGTTAGGGAATATCAGAGACTCCCCAGAATTGAATAGGCTGAAGAAGAAGCTCAAGAAGCGAAACCACTGCCTCAGGGACACTACTTTCCCCCTCAAGAATACTGGCAGTAGCTCGCATCTTCCATGGAGCAGATGAGGATCACGTAGGATAGCCGTTGGCAGCAGTACACTGCATCTGTGGAAGAGATGAGAGTGATACAGGACAGCCGTTGGGAGAATCTCTGTATCACTCTTGATGAGATGAGAGCTGCTCAGGACTTTCAGCGGCAGGAGATTTCTCAGCTGAGACAGGATTACAGCCTCCTGAGAGGACCGCATGGAGCATAGCCTGAGGAGAGAGATCCCCACCAGGGAGATTGAGGTGGCTTAGTTCCTTTTCACTTTCCATATTATTTTGCTTTTTTATGATTAGGTTCCTGTTTTGTGCTACTTTTTTGTTATTACATGATCATTTATTATTTCAATTCCTAGGTTCTAGTTTAATTTACTGTTATTTTGTTATTTGATTTTAATTCTGAAAGGTGTCTTATGTATTGCTTACTGAGCTTGAAATCAAAAGAAAAGAAAGAAGAAAAAGATGTAATGCATGAGTAAAAGAGTTTATAACAGAAAGTAGTCTCATTTAATCAAATGTGGTGGTGTTCTGTGTGATTCTGAATGCATGACATGAATCGTGCATGTTTAAATTTGAATTAAGGGATGTTGATGTATAAAGAAAAGAAATTTAGAGAAACATTGTGAATTTTCTGAAATTAGTGAAAGTTAATCCTTGAAGCAAAAGAAACAGTGGAGAAAAAAAATAAAAAAAAGCAAGGTCCAAGGCTCTGAGTATCAATGACTAGGGAGGTCAGACATGATTAAAATCTCAAAGAGTTGTTTCCCTAGTCATATGTTTGTGGTGTTCTTGTGTCAAGTAATTCTTGAGACAGAACATTTAGAGTCGAGATCAAGTGCATTTAGCAGAGTATGCCAAAGGCTTTGAGCACCACTGTCTAGGAGTAGCTGAAAAAAAAATCAGAACTTCAAGAGAGTTCCCCAGTTAAGTTCTTGTGGTGTTCTTGTGTTAATTAACCCTTGAGACAGAACATTTAAAGTCACGGCTAGGCTCAAGGTGCAAAGCACAAGTTAATTGAGAATTAAAGGATATCTAATATGTTCAAGGATTAAACTGAAGCATAAAGATCAGAGAATTCATAATATGATCCAGATTCTAATTCCGAATGACATTGACATTCCTCTGATTCAAAAGAGAGTGAGATGCCAAAACTGTTCAGAATTACAATAGGTAAACCCCACTTTAAGAAGACACATAAGCATGACTGAACTCTCACCTCTCATGCAAATTCACATCTTAATCATATACTAATTTTGGTCGCTTGAGGACAAGCAACGATTCAAGTTTGGTGTTGTGATGCGTGAGCATCTTTCCTGTCTTTTCCTAGTGAATTTGCATTTGAATTGCTAAGTGTAATCAAGATTTAATATATTTTAGCCACTATGAATGCTACTTTGAGTTGTGTGCAATTCTGTTTATTTCAGGTAGCATTTTGGACGAATTTGACAGAGTTAGCGTGAAGAAATGAAGCTACAGTAGAATAAAGACTTGAAGCCAAACTTGGACTCCCCAAGTTTGGTGCCAGGAAGCACCACAATGCCCATTGTCTTCGGCTTCACCAACGCCAAACAATTTCTCCTAATTAAGTTCTTGTATAACTTGGAAAAGCTCTTTACTTGAACAACACCTTGAAAATAATTTCTCCTAAATTTATAATTATCTGAACTTAACGGGATACGTGACATATAATCCTCTTATATTTGGGTAATTAGGGTTTTTGTGGCATATAACTAGAATCAAACTTCACCCTTTAATTGGAATTAAGTGACCAAGGAATTGGCGGTTGATGAAGGTTAGAGGAGACTAAAAGGTCTAAGGAATTAGGGTTTAGTCACATATAATTTGCCATGAATTGAATCTTGCATGATTAAAATAGTTAGTAAAAAAGTCAATCCGGAAGATAGATATCTCTGAAATCTTAACTGTTTATCCATATATATTTCACAATTTATTTACTGCTTGCTTTTCTGATTCTCTGAATTACTGTTAAATGTAATTGATACCCAAACACTACTTCCTATTTGTCTGACTAAGTAAATCACTTGACCATTGTTGCTTGATCCATCAATCCTCATGGGATCGACCCTCATTCACCTGAGGTATTACTTGGTACGACCCGGTGCACTTGCCGATTAGTTTGTGGGTTATAAATTCCGCACCAAGTTTTTGGCGCCGTTGCCGGGGATTGACTGTGATTAACAACTATTAGTTATTTGATTTCTTAGATTAGGCATTTTAGTTTTAATTTTCTTTAATTTATTCTTTATTATTTTCAAAAATTAGTACTAGTTTTTTTTCTTAATTTCTGAAATTAAGTTTGGTGTTACCTAGTTGATTTTATTTCAATTTTCTTGTTTAATCTACCTATTAATTTTCAAAAATTTTAGTCTAAATTCAGTCATCATTTTCGAATTTTTTCTGCTTTAATTAGTAAGGATTTTATTTTATTTCTTCACATAGGTTACCTCACTGGAAATTCTCTACACTCTGACGTAGAGAATCCTATTTGTTCTTGTCTTTTGTTTGTTTATGAGTAGGAACAAGGACAAGGAACCTCTTTTAGAGTTTGATCTTGAACCTGAAAAGACTTTGAGGTGGCGTCTGCAACAAGGAAGACTTTACAAGGCTACAGAGTCCACTATGGATCATAATCATGATGTGAATGCCAATATGGCAAATCTGAATGAGAATGAGCAGTCTAGAAAAGTGCTTGGCTCTTACACGGCTCCCAATGTAGATCTTTATGGAAAAAGTATTGTGGTACCTCCTATAACTGCAAACAATTTTGAACTGAGGCCTCAGCTTGTCACTCTTGTGCAACAAAATTGCCAGTATCATGGACTTTCTCATGAAGACCCAAATCAATTTATCTCTGATTTCCTGCAGATTTGTGATACTGTGAAGACCAATGGAGTGAATCCTGAGGTATACAAACTCATGCTGTTCCTATTTGCTGTGAGGGATAGAGCAAAGCTGTGGTTAGATTCTCAACCCAAGGAGAGCTTGGATACTTGGGACAAGGTGGTCACTGGATTTCTAACTAGATTTTTTCCACCACAAAAGCTAACTAAGCTAAAGGTGGAGGTTCAGACTTTTAAACAGAAAGATGGTGAGACCCTTTATGAAGTTTGGGAGAGATTCAAGCTACTGACTAGGCAATGCCCTCCAGACAAGTTCTCTAAGTGGACTCAGCTGGATATCTTTTATGAGGACTTAGGTGAAATGTCCAAGATGTATTTAGATAATTCTGCAGGTAGTTCATTGCACATGAAGAAGACACCAGAGGAGACTGCTGAGCTTATTGAGTTGGTTGCAAACAACCAATATTTGTACGCATCTAATAGGAATCCTGTGAACTCTTGGACTCCTCAGAAGAAAAGTGTTATGGAGGTGGAAGCTTATGATGCTTTCCTTTTTCAGAACAAAATTTTGTCTCAGCAGATGAACCTGATTACCCAACAGTTGAGTGAAATGAAAGTTTCAACTGTCAACACTCAGAATGTACCTCAAGAGGTCCCTTATGACATGACAGGTAACTCTATGCAAAATGAGAATTATGATTATGCTCAATCTTCTTCTGAACAGGTCAATTACATGGGGAGTGCTCCTAGAAACCCCAATAATGATCCATACTCTAAGACCTACAATTAGGGGTGGAGGAATCACTCAAAGTTTGGGTGGAGAGATCAACCTCAGAGACCACAGAATTTTCACAACAATTCTCAGGGCAGTTTCCAACAGAATAATCATAATAACCGGCAATTTCAGTCTCATCAACAACAACCATCTCTGCAGGAAACTTCTCATCCCCAGCAGAACACTAATTTGGAAACACTACTGAATAGTTTTATGCAGGAAACTAGAGCTTCTATCAGAAACTTAGAGGTGCAAATGGGCCAATTGAGCAAGCAAATACCTGAGAGGTCTCCAAGTACATTTCCTGGTGATACAGTAGTGAACCCAAGAGAAGATTGCAAGGCTATTCAATTGAGAACTGGTAAGGTAACTGGCTTTGAGACCAAGGTCAATGAAGAGCTAGTTGAAAAAGAAGCTATAGAAGAGAAGAAGGAAGCAGTGGAGCACGCCCCTCCAAAGCATGCAGACAACTTATTCCTAGACTCTCTTGACACTCATCCTATATTGCCAAAGGCTCCTGAGTACAAGCCTAAAATGCCATATCCTTAGAGGCTTCAGAAGGCTTCCAAAGACAAGCAATTTTCTAGATTTTTAGAAGTCTTTAAGAAGCTACAGATCAACATTCCTTTTGCAGAGGCTCTTGAGCAAATGCCTCTCTATGCTAAATTCATGAAAGAATTGTTGACTAACAAGAGGAATTGGAAGGAATAAGAGACAGTGGTGTTAACTAAGGAATGCAGTGCTATTATTTAACATAACCTCCCTGAGAAGATGCAGGATCCAGGGAGCTTTGTAATTCCTTGCACCATTGGAGATGTCACTATTCAGAGAGTTTTGTGTGATCTTGGAGCTAGCATCAATCGCATGCCACTTTCAATGATGAAAAAGCTCCAAATTGAGATAAATAATTACTTAAAAGGACATGACATTAAATTATAATGTTATTTTTTTATACATGTTTAGTTTTCTTTTTTATACTTTTTTCTTATATGTTTTTTATATAGTATATTTTTAATACTCTTAGTACTCTTTTTTAGTACATTATAATTTTTAACTATTATTAATATTTACGGTTAATTTTTTTTGTTTAATTTATTTTACTTAATGGGATCAATAAATTCTATTATAAAAAGATAATAATAAATATAATACACAAAAATTATAACTATAAAAATATATAATGTCAAATAAAAAAATAAATAAAAAATATAAATAATAAATAATAAAAAAAGATATAGTGAGAAATAATAAGAATTTAATAAATAATGCAATAACATGTATAAACGATAAAGTTGGTAAAAGAAAAATAAATGTTGAAGGTAGTGGTTAAAAGAACGTTAGTGCAACGGAGAAGTTAGAAATTATTGCTTTTTGTAAACGTGGTTTTATGAACAAAATCACTTCTGTGTTTGTAGAGAAGAAAATTAGCCCAACAAAAAATTGAAGCTTTCAAGAAGCTCTAACGTGCTTTTTTCCTTCAAATGTGGATACCAAACACACCCTTAACTTCTCCTGATCGTGCGTTTCAGAGGCAGAATCATTTCTGCATTCAGAAAGATAAAAATTGCCAAATATAAAAGTAAAACTTTCAAGAAGTTCAAACACACTTCTCTTTTTCCCAACACGTTTGCCAAACACACCCTTTACAATGTCTTTAAGGTGTTGGATTGCTATAAATAGAGGTGATTAAATCAATTACAACAGAGAATCCTTCTTCGAAGCTATCTTAAGCTTTCATATCAACTTTATTATTATTTTAAGGGTTTTGATACACAAGTTGAGAGATATACATATTTGGTTCATAAATTTTATTTATAATCTCATACTTATCTTTATTGAAAAATTTGAAGTGTTATTCTCGTGGCGTGAGGCTTGTTGTACACTGTAATAAGAGAAATGTTATTTGTATACTAAAATTAGCCATTAAAATTAATTATTAAAATGTTCTTTAAAATTCAGCTTTTAATCAGTCTTTTAATTTAAATAATATTATTTAATTAAATTTTAATTAAATATATTTTTAGTTTATAGCTAAACATGTTAGTAATTAAAATTAGAGTTAAGTTTGATTTTGGTCCCTAATGTAGTGGCCAAAAATCGATTTCGTCCCCAACTTTTTTTTTTGCTACAAAATGGTCCATCGGACGAAAATACCCCTCCCTCCCTCCCTCCTTCCCTCCCTCCCTCCCTCCCCTTTTCTTCCCCTTCTTCCCCAAAATTATGCAGAAGCACCTCCCTCCCCTCTTCTTCCCCTTCTTCCCCAAAATTATGCAGAAGCACCAGCAGAAGCACAAGCAGAAACAGAACTAAAAGCAACAACAACAATTAATCAAACAGAAGCAGCAGCAGGATAACAACAACAACAATAAATCACCAATGAATCAACAATAGAATCAAGTAGAAATAGAAGAAGAACAACAATAACAATGAAACAATATAATCAATCAGAATCAGAATCAACCAGAAACAACAATAATAAAAATCAACAAATATAATAGAATCAGAATGAAAGAAGAAGAAGAAGAATGATGGAAGCAGAAGCAGAGAAGAGCAGCGGTGGTGGCGGCGACGGCGAAGACCCTTCCCCCTCTTCTTCCCGAACCCCCTCCCCCTTCTCCCTTCGCATAACCCCTTCCCCCTTTTCCCTTTACTTTACGCATAAAACCCCTCCCCTCTTCTTCTTCAACACCCCTCCCTCCCCCTTCTTCCCTTTCCTCCCCCTCCCCCCGTTTCTTTTCACATAACCCCCCTTCTTTCTCTCTCCCGATCCAACAATATTCAAATTCAAGCCAAATTCAGTAACAACAATATTTCACAAAAAAAATTAGAAATTCTACAAAAAAATCCAGTTCACAGAAGAAGAAGAAGAAGAAGCGGCGGGCGGTGAAGGCGAGGAGGAAGAGCAATGGCGGAAGCTGGTGGTGGTGCTGTACGATGCGGCTGGCGGCAGGGCGGTAGGGCGGTGGTGGTGCGGTGCGGTGCGGCAGGCGGCAGGGTAGCAGCGCGGCAGGGCAGCGGTCCCCCTTCTCTCCCCCCTCCTCCCCCTCTTCCCCCCTTTTCTCACGCCCCCTTCTCTCTCCTCACCAACTCGCTTCTGTTATCCCTTTCTTTCTTTTTTTTTTATTTATTTTATATTTATTTTATTTTATAATTTTTTATTAAGGGATAATTTAGTAATAAAAAATAAAATTAGTAAAAAAGACAATTTTAAAATAAACTGAAACTTTGGGGACCATTTTGTAGCAAAAAAAAAGTTGGGGACGATTCCGATTTTCGGCCTCTACGTTGGGGACCAAAATCGAACTTAACCCTTAAAATTAATTTAAATTTTAAATACTAGAATTTTTCTAACTTTCTACCCACGTCATAAAGTAGTTACTTTAATATTTTTTATTCTCATCGGTACATTTTCCTCTCTCTCTCGTACTTTCTTTTCTTTTTCTCTCTCACGTTCTTCACAAAAAAATTTATAGAAGAATACTATTTTTTTGGAGGTAAATTTACCCAAAAATGGTATTTGTACACTATTTTTCAGCCACCAATTCAACTACTCTCACTAAAATACAGTAAAAAATACGTTACGTATAAGAAAGTAAAAAAATACGGTTATAGTGGCAAACGCGCTGAGAGTGGGTTTCTTCATCGCGCCAAAATCTCTCGCGCTTTCTTCTCTTCTCGCAAAAAGTGTTCCATTGCATGCACCTCAATTCTCTTCTCTTCTCTTTGATTGTGCCAGCCTCACTCCTCACTTTCTTCTCTTCTCTGCGATTTTCTCTGCTTTGCTTCGTGCCGTTTTTGGTTCTTGTTATCTTAGGATTTTGATTATAACTTGTGATTCAATGGAATCCACAAGCTCGAATGATAAGGTTTATGTTTAATTTACTTCATTTGTTAATTTTTTATTCTTGATTTGATTTTAATTTTTTGATTATCCATATTTTATTCCTGATTTGATTTTAATTGTGTTGATTATTTAGTTATGCAAATGCTTTTGATTTGGCTTTTGCTTTGATTTAAGCGACATCACTGATTTAGTAAATTACTATACACCGATCAATATTACTTCTCAAAAAATTTCAGTAGCATAGGCCTGTTAGAAAGAGGAGCATGTCACAAGCTTATGCCAATGGAAGCATTTGCATATACAGAAGTAATTGCCTTTGATACACAAGCTTATTCCATAGGCAAATTCCTAATAGTTATGCTTCTGATATGTGGCTTCATTATGTCATTTAGATCCTTTTACATCATGTACGTTGTGTGATTATATCCTGAAAAATTTTATGTTATAAATTTGTGTAATGAGAAAAATGTTTAGCTTCTGGATTGGAGTCAAATTAGTAGTTTGCATGTTTAAAACTTCTCCATTTGCTTAGATGATGATGCTGATTCTATGAATGTGTTTGAGTTTAGTACTATATTTGACTATTGAGTTTGATTATCATGTTTACCGAGTTTGATTATATTCAGGATCAGTGCTATATTTGACTACTGAGTTTGATTATACATGTTTACTGAGTTTGATTATACTCAGATTCAGTACTTGACTACTAATTTGTCTTGTTCATTCATAGAAAATTGATAGTATTTTTATACCTGATTTGATTTTATTAAATTTTTTATTATCTATGTTTTTAGGTTGTTCCAAACATAGGAATGGCATTCTCCTCTATGAAAGATTATGAAAATTTTTATACCAATTATGCAAAAAGGATTAGTTTTTTCATGAAATATAAGAACTACTAAGTGGGATCAAAATAGACAAATTACATACCAAATCTTGGTATGTTCTAGAGCTGGTTATCGAAGATCAAAAATTGATCCATTAAAGAAGACAAATCCAACTTCCGAGCAAAATTGTAAAGCTAGGATTATTGTGAAAAGGAATAAGAAGATGGAATATGTGTTAACCTTTGTGAATATCCAGCACAACCATGCTATTAGTCCTAGCATGGCAAAGACTCTGAGAAAGAACAGGGAACTAAGTTTGCATGCCAAACGGATAGCTGAGATCAATGATCAAACTGGTGTTACAATAAGAAACACCTATCAAAGCTTAGCAACTGCTGCTGGTGGCTATGATAAATTAACTTTTACTCAAAAAGATCTTCGGAATCATGTAGCAAGAAGTGTCAGAGTCATAGAAGAAGAGGGGGATGCGCAATCATTAATGCAGTATTTTCATAGGATGCAAGAAGAAAACAACTTCTTTTACGAAGTTAAATTGGACGAGCAACATCACATAAAGCATGCTTTTTAGGCTGATGCAAGAAGTCGTGCTGCTTATGAGTACTTTGGCGACGTTGTGAGCTTTGATACGACGTACCTAACAAATAGGTATGACACCACAATTATATATTTCAAGTTAATTATATGCACTTTGGTTTTTGCATGTGTTTGATGTATAGGGATAGGCAGAATAGAATGAATTTGCTGCTGTTGTGCATGATATACTGAGTTTGATTATGTACTCTTGTTTTTGCATATGTTTGATGTATAGATAGGTACAATAGAATGATGTTGCTGCTGCTGTGCATGTTATACTAAGTTTGATTATGTACTCTTGTTTTTGCATATGTTTGATGTATATAGATAAGTTATAGAATGAATTTGATTATAGGTAGAATAGAATTAAACTGAGTTTGATTATGTACTCTTATTTTTATTATATGGTATGATATACTTTTTGGCACATTTGTTGGGGTTAACCACCATGGGCAATCATTGCTACTTGGTTGTGCTCTTCTTTCATGCGAAGAAGAGAATTCCTTTGTTTGGTTATTTGATTGTTGGATACGATGTATGGGTGGCAAGCCGCCTATTGGCATATTGACGGATCAATGCAAAGCTATGCTGAAAGCCATTAAAAAACCATTGCCAATGACACGACATCGATGGTGTATTTGGCATATCACAAAGAAAATTTCAGAAAAACTAGGAGCATGCAAGCAATTTAACGAGATTTGTGCTGATATGACATATATTGTGTGGGATTCTAGGTCTAAGGAAGCATTTGAGAGCTCTTGGACTGATTTTATCAACAGATTCAATTTGCTTGATAATAATTGGTTAGCAGGTATTTTATATGAGTTTGATTATCTTATATCTACTGTTTGATTATTTATCATTTATTAATCAATATGCCTTACAAGTTTGATTATGCCCATTTTATGGTTTTAGGTTTGTACAAAGAATGTGACAGGTGGGTCCCTATTTTTCTTAGCAACGGTTTTTAGGCAGGCATGAGTAGCACTCAAAGGAGTGAAAGCATGCACTCATTTATGAAGGGCTACCTAACCTCAAAGAGCAAATTGCAACAATTTGTAACACAATATGACAACTGTCTTACAAATAAAGCTCAACAAGAATATGAATTGGATGCTGCTAGCTTCAATACCATTATCCCTTGTGCTACTACCTCTGCTATTGAAAAACAGTTTCAAAAGGAATATACTCATGCAAAGTTTAATGAGCTTCAAAAGGAGTTTAGAGCAAAGGCTAATTGGTTTTCAACAAAAGAGCATGAAGAGGGATATGTTGTTACTTACATGGTTATAGAAGAGATTGAGAATGGTGATAAGATGTTTGATGTTACTTATAAGGTATCGTTTGATTCTTCACTTCAGATGTTTCTTGTCAATGCAATCTTTTTGAGTCAAAGAAAATCTTATGCAGGCATAGTCTTTCAGTCCTTGGTCTTGAAATAGTGAAGAAATTACCAAATAAATACATTCTTATCGGTGGAAGAAAACTTTAAAGCGCAAGCACAGTAGCATCAAGTGTAGCCATGATCCAAGTCGTTTAGAGCCCGTAAAGAAACGTTATGATGAGATGTGCAAGCAATTTTACAATATTACTGAAGTAGCCGCTGCATCCGAGGAGCCCACCGAGACCGTACATCATATACTAGACTCGGTTTGGGTTATGTAGGTGGAACCAAAGGCCTCTTCAATGGATAATGTAGATAATCAAAATTCGAAAGAGGTAGATGAAAATGCAAATGATTTAGAGATTAACAACCCCAACAAGTATCACGAAAAGGTCGTAGGCATAAGAAAAGGCTTCAATCTACTGTAGAAAAAATTGTTAAACAAGGAAGTAAGAAGCATACAAAGAACGTGAAAGAGAGATCACAGGCAAGTTCAGTGTTTGATTAATTTTATTATTATTGCTAAAATGCTTTATTATTGCTAAAATGCTTTATTATCACTTTATTGATTGGTATTTTTTTTCAGCCACATGTGGAGTTACCTTCGGAGTTGAGCATTACCTCTAACCAACCATATGACTTTGTATCCTTGTTGAACTTAATGCAACAAAGCCACCATTTGAAAGAATAATAGTTTTATTTTTTTTGTAATAGATTTGTTACATGTTGCAATAGAACTCTTGGATTTTTGTAATAGATTTGTACCTAAAATTATGCATGCTTGAATATTATTGATTAATAGCCATGAGAAAGCGCAAGAAGCAATGATATACTCATACAATAAGCACATCAATGACTTTGCCTTACTTATTTTAGACCAAATAATTAAAGATTTCAAATCGTTGAAAATTGAGAGGTGTGTTTTGAGTGGGACAGAAAAAACAAATGTAGTGTCGGTGTTCTTGAGCAAGGAGCACAAATATAGTAACATCTAACAGGGCTGATTGATATCTGCTGGGTGCTGAGCTTATTGAACATTATAAATGAAAATCACAACTTCCTACTTGAATTTTATTATAATCAAAGTCAGTAGTCAAATATAGTACTGAACTTAAATATAATCAAACTCGATAAACATGTATAATAAAACTCAATAGTCAAATATAGCACCGAACCTGACTATAATCAAACTCAATAAACATTTATAATCAAACTCAGTAATCAAGCACTGAAGCTGAGTATAATCAAACTCAGTAAATATATATAAACAAACTCATTAGTCAAATCTAGCACTAAATCCGAGTATAATCAAACTCAGTGAACATGATAATCAAACTCAAAATTAAAAAAATTGCTAACATGATAGTAAAATTCAATAAAAAATATATACAATCAATTCTTTCCCCCTCGATGTGTCCTTAATTTTCCTCGGACTTTTCTTCTTTCATCTCCAATTATTCTTTCTAAGGTTTTCGTCCCAACATTTGCATATGGACTAATTTGGGAGGCTCCTAGTTTTCTTTGTCTTGGTGCTTTTGCCTCCTTCAGGGTATCCAAAGCTTTCTTTTCTTTTTTCTTTCTTTCTTTTCTATTGGCAATCTTTGTGAATTGATTTTGCTAGCTCCAAAATATTAGTTCGGCAATCATTTTGTGGGCATAGGAGCATTTGCATGATGATATTATTTCTTAATGTTTGGCAATCATCCTGTTATTCAAATTAAATCATACACACCAAAAAAATTCAGCAACCGAATTCAGTAGACAAATATATAATCAAACTCGGTAAACACCTATAATCAAACTTGGTAGTCAAATATAGCACTGAATCTGAATATAATAGATTTGATTTCAATTGCAATGAGAAAGTGACATGTGGCACATTTTGGTTGTAAAATTAGAGATATATAATAGATTGATCATAAATTAGAATAGAACAAAATCTGTCAAATAAAAAAATGAAGAGATACATAATAAAATTTCTTACCACTGGGTCTGAATTCATGCAATATATATCTTTCTTGAATCTTGTTTGTGGTAACTCATTAAGCATGCATGAATAATAGTTAACCACCTTGATACAAGCAAAGCAAATAATTAATAATCAAATAATTTAAGAATAAAATAAATACTTTGTACTAAATAAATACTTTGTACAAACATGTATAATCAAACTCAGAGTATAATCAAAGGAAGCAAGTAATTATTAATTTTTAACATCATGTACGAAAGTGAATGTAGTATACATGAGTGCTGAAAAGTCAAAACAGAGAATGGTGGGAATGCCAAACTAACTAACTTTTCATTCGAACTTGTGTTTGCTCCTCCTTCTTGCTTCTTTTCTCTTTAATTTTGTAGAGTCTTCTTGCCTCAATTCCTTTTCACTTTCTTGCTTTTTCACTTTGGTTGATTCTACAGAATCTTTTTGCCTCAATTCTTTTTTATCCTTCTTAAGGTTGTCTACAACTTTTTTCTTTTCGCTTTGCTCTTTTTTCACTTGTGTAGCCTCTTTCACAACCATTTTCTTTGGTCGAACCTGCCGTTTAGGCACAGGTTGCTCTTCCTTTGACTTAACCAGCCCTTATAACACATACATAATTAGTGAAAATTCATTCATTATGGATAGAAAATGAAATTTTAGAGAGCAGACAATGTTAGTACCGATGAACTTTTCCTTTCTAATGCTATTTGGGCAGAAATGAGTTCCTTTGTCCAATGAGGAAGCCAAGGCGGTTGTGGTTCTTTCTCAAAATCAAAGGGTCCATATTTTTGCTTATGGAAGTATAAAATCTGAATTCAATTAATTAAAGTTATATTATAATCAAACATGCTTTAGATAATTGTCAAAGAAAAAATTAGTTTAAATGAAAAATACCTGAAGCACATATATGCACCCATTCAAACTTGACACCACTCCTTCTTTAAAGTTGTTAACTCCATCAGTAAGGCCATCAACAATGCATCTAACCCAATTGTACTTCATTGGATTATCAACATCAATTACAAATAGAAAAATTTTATCCCGAGTCATTGTTGTATTTATTGGTAACAAAAATGTTATCAACGCATACAACAAGAAAGCTCTCCTAAATCTGGGACCCCCTCTTGGATTTTCTACCATGATTTGTCTCAAAGCATTTGGACTTTTTTTCTTGAACTCTAAAAGTATGGGCTCATGCTCTTTAGTTACCTCCTTGAATGGGTCACCTATTTTAAAGAAAATAATGAGAGTAAACATGATTATAATCAAACTCGGTAAACATGTATAATCAAACTCAGAGTATAATCAAACTCAGTAAACATATATAATCAAATTCAGCAGTCAACATGATAATCAAACTCAGCATAGCATGATATTTTTAATGCAAGCATTGCTTCAATAGCTTCAATATGTAAAAAGTTCGGCAAGCAGGTCATCAGTGATTCAATATATAGTTATACTCCTATACCAATAAAGTGATATTAAAAATCAAATTTAATAGCAACATAATGAAGGATCTTAAAACATGTTATACAACATGTTTGATTTTATACAGTCAATCCTAATTAATAAAATCAAAGGATCTTAAAGAAATTTTAATTATTACCGTATGCACACAATCCCAAGACAATTGCAACTGAATCCCAAGTAACATCTACTTTTCTTATTGGAGTGAGAAGATGAAATTTGGAGGGATTATAGGTATTTGCAAGGGTCAAAATCAAATCATGGTTTAAATTTCCCTTGGGAATACCCAAGAGGGATCCAAAACCCATTGCTCGGACCTCGTTGCGTTGTGCATCATTCAAATAATCAGAACAAAGTGTCGCTAACAAGTTTGGTGCGCATCTCGTGTCAACATAGCACTACATTAATGAAAATACTAATCATATTCAAATAAAATTATAGATATAAAGTAGTAGCGTGCTCAGTTTCAATTCAAATTACCAAGTTGCAATTAGTTAAAATAATAAACATTTTAGTAAGGCAATAATGTAACATCTATATGAATAAAATTATAATCAAACTATGCAGTTTCTATATAGAATGAGAATAGTAGAATACTGAATCTCCCCTTTTTCTTTTTTATTAATTACCATTACTGCATTGACAGGAAAAAAAAGACCAGATCAGAGATTCTATTAGTGACACTGTTTCTTATTAATTACCATTACTAACACTTAATTTTTAGACCATGTTGACTATATATAACAAGAAGGAATGTTGTTTCTTGAATTGCAAAAAATAGGATTTGAAGTGCTGAACAGCAACAAAAAATATTTATTAGACATGAAATGGAGTAAAATGATGTTCAGACAAAATGAAGCATGGGAACAAGACTAAAGAAAAGAGGAGCTTACTTACAGAACCTTCCCTTAGACAGAGTCAGAATGAGATACTAAATATTTAACAAGCATATATCTAAAGGAAGGAACAGGGTGCATACCCAACATGAATGTAGCACAAAATGAAAATTCCATTATCATGAAACGTACAATTATACCCAAGGTGCCACCACTAAACCAACAGTTAAATCTACTTGCTTTCAATTTTTGCTAGAAGAACCTTCAATAATCTAGAGATTTGACACATTCACCCATAAAACTTAGAGATAACTGAAGCACAGCATAACCCAACACGAATGGCAATCATATAAAACACATGCAGTAGAATGAAGAAGCAAATTATGTTATATCCCATTATTAGTTTTTCTTCTTTTGGATTACTTCCCTATCAGCTTCTTTTTTTTTTTCAATTTTTGTATATCATTTTTATCACATATTGCCAAAATTTTTAGCTAATTGATGATGAATTGGTTTCCAACTAAAAGAACCTACAGATTCTTCGTGCTTCTTTATTAATTGCTAAAGTGACAAAATAAAAGATTTGAACTCAACACTACATTCAGTGGCTATTATTTCTGAAATTCAGAGATAATAATCAAACACTAAAATGCAGCATGTGTTAGCGAAAGTGCCATTTGTTTCGTTGTGTAAACTAATATTTAGTAATGCACTCTGCATAATAAAATCAGAGCATGCAAAGACCTTATCAGATGGAAAAAAAATTCAGCATAAAAGATAAAAAAAAATAAAGACAAAATACCTTTCTCCACTCCATCTCCTTTGAAGTTTCTTTGGATACATTTTTTTCTTTTTTTTTTTCTTTGGTGTCCTTGTTTTCTAGTTCTCTTTCTACTCGTTTTGGTGCAGTCTTCTTTCGCATATTTCAAAACTAGTAAATTAAACAACTAAAATCCAATCAAATTCAAAAAGTAAAAAAATTTAAAACTCAATAATCAAATTAAAATCTAAATCATATCACAAAAATTCAGTTATAATCAAACATGATGTAGATATCACATTTGTTTAAGTCTGAAGAAAATGGAGACTTAGAAATTAAGGCATGAATATCCATGCCAAGTTTAAAATATAAAGGATAATGGCATAGTGATTTGGCATGAGGCCAGCAGAAATCATTTCTTTGAATAAAATACAAGCATCGTCAGGCATGCCATTTTGTGCATATCCTGAAATCAAACAAGACCAAGAAACAGAGTTTCTTTGGGGCATTTCAGCAAACAGCTTCCGTACGCAAAACAAATTGCCAATTCTGACATAAATCATAAATGTTGACAAGAGTATTGGACAGGAAAGCATCCAACTATGCTATAATATAGTTTTTAAAAATTGAGCATAATCAAACTCAATTAATAGTCTACTAATAATCAATTGTTAAAATACAAGCATCGTCAGGCATGCCATTTTGTGCATATCCTGAAATCAAACAAGACCAAGAAACAGAGTTCCTTTGGGACATTTCAGCAAACAGCTTCCATACGCAAAATAAATTGCCAATTCTGACATAAATCATAAATGTTGACAAGAGTATTGGATAGGAAAGCATCCAACTATGCTATAATATAGTTTTTAAAAATTGAGCATAATCAAACTCAATTAATAGTCTACTAATAATCAATTGTTAAAATACAAGCATCGTCAGGCATGTCATTTTGTGCATATCCTGAAATCAAACAAGACCAAGAAACAGAGTTCCTTTGGGGCATTTCAGCAAACAGCTTCCGTACACAAAATAATTTGTCAATTCTGACATAAATCATAAATTTTGACAAGAGTATTGGACAGGAAAGCATCCAACTATGCTATAATATAGTTTTAAAAAATTGAGCATAATCAAACTCAATTAATAGTCTACTAATAATCAATTGTTAAAATACAAGCATCGTCAGGCATGCCATTTTGTGCATATCCTGAAATCAAACAAGACCAAGAAACAGAGTTTCTTTGGAGCATTTCAGCAAACAGTTTTCGTACGCAAAATAAATTGCCAATTCTGACATAAATCATAAATGTTGACAAGAGTATTGAACAGGAAAGCATCCAACTATGCTATAATATAGTTTTTAAAAAATTGAGCATAATCAAACTCAATTAATAGTCTACTAATAATCAATTGTTAAAATTAGCTTATTGAGACTTTAATTCAAAATCCTAACTTAAATATTTTTAGTACAAACTATGCACAACACAAATTTATTTATAGAAACTCAAAATGAAGAAGGAAAATGCAGTCAATGAAGCTGATAGAAGGTCAAAACGAACAAGAAAAATTCTATTGAAGAAACTGATAGTGTAAACCCTGCTAAAATCGGTATATAATTAGTCAATAAATCGAATTTTCAATAGGAAAATTAAATATGCAAAACTAATATCAAAATAGGATAGAGCTCGGCAAAACGATAATTTTGATATCACTTTCGAAAAATTTGGCCCAAAATTGAGCCGAATGGGCCGAGCCGGTTGAACCGGGCCCAAACCAGGCCCGCGGGCCCAACCAGCCCAGTATATAAATGAGCTAAAGCTCATTTTCTGCCTTAGAACACAACAGAAGCAGCGTAAATGCATGGAGAAGAAGAGAATGAATTCCAAAACCTAGCTTGATCTTCTTTCTTTGATAACTTTTGATCCGGAGCTCCGATTGACGAGCCGTTTGCGGCCACGCGTCGGGCTCGTTGAGTTCTTCAATTCTATTCAAATAAAACAGTAAGTGAATCGCTTTTTCCTAGCTCCATTTCTTCTGGTATATGAATTTCGGGTTTAAGGTTTGAGAAACTTAATTCCTTGATGATTTTCATGTTTTAGGGGTCCACTAGACTTGATTTCTTGTGGGTATTGCCCAAGGATCAGTGAGTAAGGGTAAGAGATCTTAAACCCTAATGAAATTTCTGAATTTAGGAATTTGAGTATTGAGTTGTTATGTTTGGATGTGTTAATTGTGGTTTAGGTAGTGTGTATGTGAATGTTGATGCTTGTTGGAGGCTTGTTGGTGATCAAGCTTGGTTTGGGGCTATTTGATTGAGCTTGGAAGGGCTGTAATTTTGAGTTGTGAGGCTGCCTTGGGTGAATTAAGTGATCGGCCAAGATATGGTTTAAGTTTTGCACGTTTAATATTTACGGTGTTGTGAAAACTTAGGTTAGAGGAACCATAGAATAAGTTGGATTGTTTGTTGTATTTAATGATTAGCCTTGTAATGTTGTTAGAATAGATTTGTTAGTGAATTTATATATTAGAATTATGAGGTGTGAAAGTTATTAATGGTGTGCTCTTATATTTATTTATGATGGATTAGAATTGGTGTTTGTTAATAAGGATGTAGAGTTGTGTTGTGGTGGTATTGTATATGCTGTAACTAATTATGTAATGATCAGAATTGTATGAGACCAAGTTTGGGCTAAACTTGGGAATATAAGGAACTAAAATGGAAAATTTGGGACCTTTTTGTTAAATATACAATTTATGGCAAATTTTTAAAGTTAGGTTGTTAAATCTGTCCAGCAGCAGAAAAGATCAAACAGGGCAGCAACTTGTTTGTCTTGCTGCAACTTCTACGAGTTGATTTTTGGAGCGAAACTAATTTTGTTATAAAATTTGATTAACTTTCTTTATTTCTCTGAAATTTCAGAATTTTAAGAGTTGAGGATTGGGAGCTGTGAATTTTTGAATATTGGTGCTCAAAACTGAAAAGAAACAGATTTCAGCAAGCTATGCATCAACTTCCAATGCTTGTAACTCTTAGAATTAAATAGAAATTGGGTTGTAACCAAGACACACTTGTTTCTGGATGATCTAGGGGTTCTCAAATCAAAATTTAGCTTAATTTGAGTTTTGTAATAAAAGTTATTCCAATTGAAAGGTACTAAGCTTGTTGGTTTTTAAAATAGATTTTGTCTCATTTTTACTTAACTTCCAGGTAATGTAACTTTTTCATTAAAAATGTTATTGACTCAGAACCAATTGATAAAGAAACCTGGATGAGTAAAGTTTAACTACATTAATTTTCAAAGTCATTGGATTTAACTTAGATTTTATATTGAATTTTGAATATCACATGCTGCTGCTGTTTTTCTGGTTTTATGCACTGCAGAGTAGTCACGGTTTTTTTTTTATTCCTGAGGCTAGAAAAATCAGAAAATTATGATATTTAGTTTGTTAGAAAGCTTATTTCAATATGAATGCCTGGATATAAAGTTTGTGCAATTCCGAGTTTATTTGCTATATTAGAAACAGAAAAGAAAATAGAGTGTCGAGGATGTCTTAGTGATAGTCATGAGTTCGAGAAGTTAAA
This sequence comes from Arachis hypogaea, assembly GCF_003086295.3. NCBI lineage: Eukaryota > Viridiplantae > Streptophyta > Magnoliopsida > Fabales > Fabaceae > Arachis > Arachis hypogaea. The sequence continues at coordinate 21,132,160 of NC_092050.1, forward strand.
GTTCAATCCTCGTGTGATGTGATTGATTTAATGTTAGAGTTGGGTTGATTTTAAGAGTATTCGATATTAAGAAGAATGAGAAGAGTTTGATAAAAAGTTTGGTCAGGACCCGGAAAGGATAATCAAGATGAATTATAAGGGAATGACGATGAAAAATGTGAAAGGGAGGTTGTTAATAAAAGGAGTTAATATGCCATGGCTTGATGAATAATTAAATAATGATTATGACTATGAAATAGCTTATGAATAATGCTATCTGAGATACGAGTTCCCTGGGTAAGAGCCGTGGCTCGCCATCACGTGTTCCAGGTTGAATCTCGATACTCTGTTGACCCTACGTCGTAAGGGTGACCGGGCACGTATAAATTCCCGGGTATGGATAGCCCCCATTGAGTGATTTTATGAAATATGAATGTGAACTCTATGCATAGACTCTTGGGGATGCGCGACGGGGGACAGTCTAAGGTTTTTGGACTTGTCGGGTTAGCTGGATAACCGACAGATGGGCCCCATCAGCCATAGGACAGGCATGCATCATATGCATTTGTTTGTATTGATTGCTATGCATTTTTTTGGGTATGCCTAATTGATATATATTACCCGCTATTTGTTATACTTGCTATTTGTACTATTTGATCATTACTTGTGCGTGAACTTGTTTGGTTGCTTGTTTCTGTTGCATTCTGAATGATGAAAGGATGGAAGAAACGGAGGAAATGGTTTGGTGTTAGGTTAAGCTTGAACTTGAGTAAGTTAGGCAGATTTAGAATACCTACCCCTGTTTAGTACTTAAGTTGGATAATTGAATAACGGAGTTCTAGGATTGCCTATGGCATTCTGAGGACCGTATTTCTTATGCGCGTGGCACTTTTACCATGCTGAGAACCTCCGGTTCTCATTCCATATTGTATTGTTATTTTTCAGATGCAGGTCGAGAGGCTCCTCGCTAGACGTCTGGATCTTGGGAAGCGAAGTAGTCCTTGGGTGTATTTTGGTTTTTTGGTTGTATATATGTATATATTTGTTTAGCTTACTCTCCAAGTAACTTGTGTATGCTGCTCCTCTTAGAGGTTGAGGGAGAGATAGGAGTTTATTTTGGTATTTTGGTATATTTTGGGGATACCTATGTATGTTCATATGTATATATATATATCCTCTGGCCAGCCTTAGCTTCGCAGGCTAAGTCAGGGGCTAGTTATGCTGTTTCCTTGGCTTTCCTTTATTCTTTTGCTTAACTTTATCATGTTCCTATTAGGTTTCTTAGCACGCAAGTAATCATTTCCTGAGCGTTGCACTTTTTGTTTTGCGATTTTTGTTTTACCCATTTTTCAAGGCTCCTAGTTAAGTATCTTTTCTCTATTATTATATATATTACTATTTTTAGAGGTCGTAATACCTTACTATCTCAGTCTTATGACTTAAGCATAAGATTAAGTATAGTAGGGTGTTACAGATAGAATAAAACAAGAAAAATGCAGAATCAAACAAGGAATAGAAATTTACCTTACAGAATCAAACAAAGAAAACAATCGATGAAATTTGCGCCTTAGACAGAGAGCACCACCACGCCCAAGACAGAGGAAGGAGAATCGCAACCGCGCCTGAAAGAGAGCGAAGGAGAATCGTGCCACTGGAGAGAGAGAGAGAAGGAGAATCGTGCCGCCAGAGAGAGAGGGAAGGGGAATCACCGTTGAGAATGAGGATGAGGAAGGAGTCGCATCAAAGAGTGAGAGTGAGAGTGAGAGTAAGGGAACGAGAAAGAAGAATGCTGTTTTAGCGAGCGCGTGAGAGTAAGGTTGAGAATGCCGTTTTTTTTTTAATTTTTGAATTTCGTATTTTGTATCATATACGTATATCAATACAGTGGCCGAAAGTGGTGGGTGAAAGTGGTGTGCATGTAACACAACCAAAATTTACTAATTGGGATAAATATTGTTTTGGTCTCTCATTGAGGGTCGGAATCGAACCCGTCCCTGGTGTATATTTTAATTAATTAAAATATACACCAGGGACGGAACCCTTAACGTGAGGGACCAAAACAATACTTATCCCATAAATAAATTATCAGTCTATGCATCAATATTCTTTTCTTCTTCTTCCCCTTCTTTTTTCTTTCTTTCTTTTATTTTTTTAATCTTTATCTCTAGAAATTAGAGAAGACCACCAACATAAAATCATTAGACCGAATTAAAGATAAATAAAGGAGCAATTACATATCTACAATTTTTAAGTTATCCAAAAAATATTTTTAAAACACATCCAAAATCATAAATCTAAAATTTAAATTTAAACATTAAAAATAAAATTAATTTTTTTATATCTTATTCGATTAAAACTCATCTAATATTTCTTTATTTTAATAGTTAGAATTTTTGTTGTTGTTTATTTGAATATTAACGCTTTAAAAATTATTAAAATGTACGTAAAAATTTGTTTTTATTTTTAATTGTAACACATATAAAATTATTAAGTGATACACAAAATATTTCTAAAACACATCCAAAATCATAAATAAAAAATTTAAATTTAAACGTTAAATATAAAATTAATTTTTTATATCTTATTCGATAAAAACTCATCTATTATTTCTTTTTTTTATTATTAGTTGGATTTTATCGTTACTTATTTGAATATTAACGCTTTTAAAATTATTAAAATGTATGTTTGTAAAAATTGGTTATTTTTTAAATTATTACACATTTAAAATTATTGACTTATATACAAAATATGTTTGAAACACATTCAAAATCATAAATCTAAAATTTAAATTTAAATATTAAAAATAAAATTAATTTTTTTATATCTTATTCGATAAAAATGTATCTAACATTTCTTATTTTTTTTATTAACGTTTTTAAAATTATTAAAATGAATAATTAAGGTAATTTTTTTAGATCTTATTCAATAAAAAGTATATTTAACATATTAATTTAAAATATGATCTCTTGTAAGGGTTTCAAATATGTGGGTTAATAATTAAAACCCTTAAGATTTATTTTTTGGATTTTAAAATTAAAATCTTTAATTTTATTGAATTTAATTTTTGGATATGTATTTAAATGATAATCTATTAATAATTAAAATTGCTAAAACTGAAACAAAAATCTTAAATTTTAAAATTTAAATTTCAGTTTTATTTAGTTTGTATTTCAAATGTGTATTTAGTTTTAAAAAGACACTAAATATATTTAGATGTGTTTGTTTCAATTTTTTTTAAATTATTGTAATAAAAAACTGAACAAAAAATCACTAATAAAGGATACCTAATGGTACTGTTTTACGTGACTCAGGGAGTTCCCATCTTGCTGTTTAGTAGGACTGGAACAAGCACATGGACGAAACTCAACAACTACTAGATGGGGATGGAGAGGAAGTTGTAAGTTGTAACTGGATTCTTCCATTTCTGAGTTAGAAGTCAAATATGTGTCATGATAAATGGCCTATAGCAAGATATAACTTGTTCTTACCGTCTATTATGTTTGGTCTGCAGTTCTTATTCTTTTTCATCTTTCGTTGGAATGTCTCGTTGAGTTCGTCATTTGATGAAGTAGGGGTTTCGGATTAGCGATTTAATTTTTCCCACGCACCTCAGTATGTATTAAACTCGATATTTTATGTTGATGACAACACAAGGTATCGTTAGCTTAGCATGATCTCTCACAACATCAGTATCATTTGTTTGGAGTAGGGGTGGCAAGCGGGGAAGCCCGCCCCGCCCCACCAGAAGCCCGTCTTTTGGCGGGCTACCAGCCCTGCCCTACCTAGTGAGGTGGTCCTAGAATCTCAGCCTGCCCCGCCTAACTGCGGGCTGGTGGGCTGGCGGGCTAAGCCTGTCAAAGTTCTTTTTTTTTTATACTATTAACTATTAAATAATATATATAATTTCACAATCATATTAATAAATTTATAATTTCTAAAGACATAAAAAATTATATTTTTTATATTCATAAATATTAAAATCTTTGTAATTATAAATATCTAATAAACATAATTATAAATCAAGTTTTCATCCAAAACATAAGTATAAATATTCTCTCCAAAACAAAATAAACATAATTTAAAACATAATTATAAATATTGTCTCCAAAATAATATAAAAATAATTCAAACCACTCAATTTTATCTTCATACTCTGTAAGTTAAGTTGGGGGAAGTTAGGTTTTGGCCAAAAAATTGTAAAAATACCCCCTCACTAAAAAAATACTAAGCCCGGCAGGAAAGTCCGCCCTACCCGCTAAAGCCCGCAGTTTAAGCGGTGTGGGTTAGGCGGGCTTTTGCTATTTGGCGGTCCCAATTTTCCAGTCCGATTCGTCTCTTTTAGCGAGTTACGCGGGTCGGTCCGGCAGGTTTAGTCTCGTTTGCCACCCCTTGTCTGGAGTCAAGGTCGTTCGTTCATTTGTCACTTTCAGCGTTCTTTCTTTTGTCCCTGAATTGCACACTATTTCTTACAAAATGGGAAACAAGCCTTTAGGGACGGATGCGTTTGTGTCAGCCGCGTAGGCAAACACTATACAAGTATATTCAATATTGGTTTTCTTTTATTTTCCTCTGCTCAAGTTGAAACTATAATTGACAACATACATATACATATACATATATATGCTTAAAACAAGGAGTAAGATTAACGTTCATCACATGCTAATTCATTTCATCAACGTAAGAGCAAAACAGTGATTTCTGATTCTCCACATGCACTGCGATAGGCTAAACTAATGCGCAATGCCGTGTGATCTGTTTTGTCTTCCGTTGGCATAAACATGTCTTCTGTGTTTGCATTTATCTATCGTCGTAATCGCCAGTAGCCAAATGCACATTTCTATTCTGGTGTATGTTCTGTCTTTTCTCTGCAACGCATGCCCTTTTATCCGCATGTATATATGTATACCCTATAATCGGGGTTCATTGAAATCAATCATCAGTCATCTGAATTTTGCTTACTGATTGCAAGAGTGAAGTATATCAGCAACATTGTTCCCATGCTTGACCTGTTTTTGTTCCACAGCATCACCAATTAGCTAGAGCAAATCAAAAGACAGAGAGTAATAAGATGACAAAGGATAAGTGTACTTACAAGGTAGCGAAGAACAGGAGTACCCTTCTAGGGTCAAGGGCCCACAAAGAAGAGCGTCGGAAACTATTTCTACGAGTAAGAGATTTGGCACCTTCTGCAGCGGTGGTGCCGGTGGGTGTTACAGGAATCTGATGATGGATGTGTGGGTTGATGGAATGATCGATGGACCCTACTCCCAGTAGTGCGGCCTTTTCGGGCGTGCATGACCCACCAACTGCTGCACACAACTTCAATCATCAATTCCACCCATCATACCAATACAAAGAAAAAAAAACTATACATATACAATATATACAAGTGGTAAAAGGGAATTTGTTATATCTATTTCACAACTTGTAGCCCCAAGTCCCCAACCCCCGAAACTACCATTGCAATGTACTTGCACCAAACTAGGCATGTAAATGTAATGTAATCATTCACTTTCCCCTAACCAACTAGCTAGCCATGTAAATGTAATCATCCTTCTGCTATATATGTTTGACCCCGCAGTCGTAGGGTCCTCTTTCACTTTCACTTACAGCCTATACATATATAACGGATAGATGTTTATCATTCTATATGATGATGATGATAGAGACTGCGATTATAATAATCCAGCAAGGCGAGACCTTCAATCAGGGGCACCCCACACATGCACAGCTTGGTAATAAAATATTTTTAATTAATTGAGACATAAACAAATTAAGGTATGGAGGAATGAAGGACAAGTTTATTTTGTCACCTCTGTGGTTGTGTTCTACTCTTACTGTCTTACATCTACAATGAACCATGGCCAGCTAGCATTTCTGAGCTAATAATAATGCAAACAAACAAATGCGGTGATAATTACATTATATTATAATTCTGTTCAACTAAAACAAAAGAAACAATATAGGTGGATCGCATGGTCCCCCCTGGCTATATCAGATATTCATATAAAACAAAATATAATATAATTTGCAAGGAAATACAAGAGTACCTTTTGGTGAGGATGTAGCAGTATCCCTATCATGAAGTGTTGCATTTTCATTCACCTTCCTCTCGCCCCCACGCTGAGATCCTTTCCTCGAAAGGCTCCTCTGCAACTTTTTTTTTAAAGTTATTTTTAAAAATAAAATTTATAAGTAAGACTAAAAGGGTTACACAGTTAAAATGGTTAAATTAGATAGCCTGCTGACGCTGTAATTTTAACCTTTCATAATCCGTTCAAAATAAATGTTAAGGGCGAAGTAATTGGTAGTACTAGCAATAATCTTGAGAAAGACACTTGAACCAGTGGGCGCCAAAAAACAAAAAAAAAAAAGGAAAAAAGAAAAATCAATGGATATTGTCCTTTCAGTTCAGTGTATAATACTAATAATAAATTAACGACAGTGGCAATGTTCATTTCTTTTTAATATTAATATATAGGGAAAATGGCAGCATGATTGCGAAGTTTAGCATTAAGATTAATAAGTGCAATAGGCCAACAGCAATAATAATGCACCGAAAAAAATAATAAAAAAAGTGAGACTAGTAACTTTGAGCTTTGAGGAGTCTAAATTATGAATAAATTGGAGCAAGAGAAGAAAGAGAAGAGTAAATATGATTTAGGAAAGTAGAGAGGGAGAGGAGTACCGTGATTCTGGTATTATTATTAGGAGGAGGAGTGGTGGTGGTGGTGGTGGCGGCGGCGGCGGTGGTGGTGGGAAAAGAGGAAGAGAAGGCATTGATGTGTATGACAAAGCTATCGGCAGCAAAGCGATCCGAATCCAGAGGCTGATGACAAATGGCAATGGAACAGTTACAAATTAAAGAATTAAAGAATTAAGAAAGCAAGGTAGCTAATGAAGAAGGATTCTTGCCAACTTAGGAGTTTCCGCTATTTCCATCGCGCGCATACACTCGAATTGACCCCCCAAGGCTGTGTATATTTTTCCCCACAGTCCCAACCAGAAGAGAGAGAGAGAGAGAGCGGCAAAGGCACACGACACAGTAGATCACAGATGCATTTTGTCTCTGCGGACTTTCGTTTATATCATTTTGGAGTGCGTCTTTTCCCTCTCGCCTTTTCATCTAAGTTAAATATTCTTCTCACGTGAATTTTAGTCTACCCATACACTTTCATCTTTTCCAACTAGTTTCAATTAAATTTAGATGTTTGCTACTATACAATCATAAATTTATACGTACCGATACAATAAAAACAAGAACAAATTAAAATACGACATTTGGATTATATTTTTCACATCAGTAATTAATTTTTTTTTAAATATATATCATATCAATATTTTTACTAAACTATCTTTATATTTTAATAAAAATAAAAAATATTTTTTTATTTAATATTATAAAAAGATTTAAATATCCTTTTTCTTTTTATATTAAACAAAAACTATTCTAATCCTTTTAATTTACTCAAAATTCAATTAACCTTAATTTGAACCAAATTAAAAATTAAAATCACAATACATTTGATTATTCATATACTAGAAAATTACTTGATCTCTCATGAACCCTAATCTAATATCTGATATCCCATTCATAACAAAAAGAAGAACACACCTAAAAAATAAAATTATTCTTTATCATTGTATACCAATCTACCAATAAAATACATCCTCACCTCTAATCTCCTCCCCGAACAGCAGCAGCAGCTTATCTTCACCTTCTCCCTCCCTTGCAGCCGTGCTCTGTCTCCATCGTTCTTCACGCTTCACGCAGTAGCAGCACGCACGAGCAGCCGCCTTATCGTTCTCCACGCATCAACAGCCTTGTGTCGCCCTCCGTGCAGTGCAGCCATCGTGTCGTCCTCCACGTAGCAGCAACCCCGTATCGCTCTCCGTGCCTTCCTCCACTCCTCCCTGCAGTTGCCACTCTCTGTGTAACATGGTAGTTTCCAAAGGTGTGTAACAAATATACCCAGTTCATTTTGTGGCATTCAAATTGAAGTAAATAATTCAGTGTTTTGGTGATTCAATATTAACTTTCTATATTTTTGTAATGTACAGAGCACCAATGAAAAACTGTTATTGACTTAGCTGGTAGACTTGTAGTCGTTGACTTGGTGGAATATATTGTAGCTAAGAATTATTGATCTTTAATTTCTATGAACAATTGCAAAGGCTTTAATTTGTTTAGTTGTTTTTATTGTGTTATGTTATGTCTATATAAACCAATTGCTTTGGATCCTCAATTGCAATATATCCTTGATTTTGCAGGTTCGGTCCAGTGAACTTGTTCTGGAGTACACGCTAGACAAAGCAATGACATTGTTTTTGGCATGCCTCAAGGATTTTGCAGAATTTGCCAAGTCCAAAGATCAAGAAAATAATATTCCACCTGAGAAATGTTTCAAACTTTCATATAAGTACCATCGCATATAATACTAATACATATTAATTGTAGTGAGTTTTATCTTTGGACACTGACCAAATGCCTAAAAATTTACCTTCCACTGTTTCACATTTAGATCATCATTACTCTTAATTGTCGGATGAAGAGAAATTTGGTGTTGGTGTCATCAAATTTAAATCCTTTGGAATTACATTTCATGCCTTTTGCTAAGTATGTTGATGAAGAATTATGGAGGGAATAATACCCAAGGGTTCATTTTTTCTAATCTCTGAGAGAGTAATGTGATGTGACTCAAGGCATAACTTATGATATCCATGAGCATGTTATTTAATTAGTCATAGCTGATGGAATTTATGTTGCTTTTGAACAAATGCATGAGATTTACAGCTCTTCGAGTCTTTTCTGCAAAGAGGAAAGAACCAAAGTAAGTCTGCTCTGTGTCCATAATCTCTTCTGGTGCATATCCAGGCTGGATTTCTATCTCTGCTCTTCCCTTTCTTTATTAAATACAAAAATACAGATAGTAGACTGTAGAATGGGAATGAGCTAAGCTTTACTATGTTTGTGCTTTGATGTGGACTGGTATTTATGAACAATTCTTTACATGCCTTCATATCAGATCTCTAAATCACATGTTTAGTAATTGATAAATTTTGCTTATCTATAAATAGTTTGTGAGCTGAGTTTTTCACTGATAATAGTTCTTGAAATTTTTCTGAAGGTTTGCTTTTTCAAGACCTTTACATTTGGGTGTTGGATCTTGCATTAAATTTTATCCAAACAAATTTCTTCTTTACTTGAGAGCCCAAAGTTGGCTGTGAAATAGAATAAACTTTCACATGGGTCAAAAGTTGCTTCATTGTTTCTTTCACGTAGGGCTTAATACATCCAATTTAGGGGTGGCAACGGGGCGGGTAGGGGAGGATTTTTGCTCTACCCGACCTCGCCCCGCCTTACAATAACTCGCATAAAACCCGCCCCGCTCATACCCGCGGGTAGTAAATGGTTGAACCCTAACCCGCCCCCGCGGGTACCCGCCCCGCCCCTACCCGCCCCTATAATTATTAAAATCTAATAAATAAAATTAAATTTCAAAATTTATTTAACCATCATCACATTCATAACATAAATTAAAGTAAATTTTTAAATATGATACAATATTATCAATCATTTTACTAATTATTTTCTATATATTACACATTATATATTAAAATTATATATTATATATATACCGGGGCGGGTAGTACCTAAACCCGTCCCCGCCCCGCTAAAAACCCGCCCCGGTGCGGGGCGGATAATTACCCGCCCCGAACGGATAGGGGCGAGGTGGGTACCCGCGGGTTCGGATGGAGTTGCCATCCCTAATCCAATTATTCATATTTCGACGATTCCCACCATTTTTATTTATTTTTTGTTTTGTTTGTTTGTTTCCAGTATTAGGTATACTTGTTAGTTTGTGGTATTTAAGAAATGACAGATTTTTGGGCTAATTTGCAGGATTGATAATGACAAAGTGCAAAACTATTCCATCAATCAAAGCTTTAATAAGCAGGAAAATTGAACAAAAGCTCTCAAGTACACGGGCAAGCGGGAAAGCCTGCCCCGCCCCGCCCGCCAGAAGCGCGCTCTTTGGCGGGCTGGCCCGCCTCGCCCCGCCTAGTGAGGCGGTCCCAAAATCCCAACCGCCCCGCCTAATGGTGGGTTGGCGGGCCAGCGGGCCGGCGGGCTAAGCCCGCCAAATATTCTCTTTTTTTTTTTACTTTTAACTATTAAATAATATATAAAGGCATAAAAAATCTCTTCTATTTTTTATTTTTAACTATTATAATTTCTAAAAGTATAAACAAATTATAATTTTAACATTCACAAACATTAAAGTCTTTGTAATTATAAATATCTAATAAACATAATTATAAACCAAGTTTTCATCCAAAACATAATTAGGGATAAGTACTTTTTTCGTCCCCAAGGTCTGGGGTCGAAATCAAAATCGTCCCCGACCTTTTTTTCTTATTAAAATCATCCTCAACGTTACAAAACGTTATAAAATTGTCATTTTTTACTTCAATTTTCTTTTTTTTACAAAATTACCCTTTATTATTAAAAAATTATAAAATAAATAAATAAAAAAGAAGAAAAGGGGGTGGGGACCAGGGAGAGAAAGAAAGGGGGGGAGGCCGCGAGAAAAAAGGGGGGAGGGGGAGGAGGGGGAGAGAAGGGGGACTGCCGCCCTGCACTGCCGTCCTGCCGCACCACATCGCACCGCCGCCCTACCGCACCGCACCGCACCACCGCACGACCATCTTCTTCTTCTTCTTGTTGTTGTTGTTGTTGTTGTTGTTGTTGTTGTTGTTGTTGTTGTTGTTGTTGTTGTTGTTGTTGTTGTTGTTGTTGTTGTTGCTGTTAAAGTACAATACATGTTAAGGTTGTCACAAAAAAGGATTCATGTTAATAGATTTTATTTTATTTTTTTCATTAAGTAATTTAGTTGAATATAAGAGTTGTTAGAGTTTAGTTTAGTTGAATGCTATGATGTACTGGTGCTGATATGCAAAATATCCTCTAATATTCTTGTTATTGAATCCAAACATATTCGTGCGTGGTTGGATTACAGTTTACAAACAGGAGTTTGTATAAAATTGATTTTGCAAACTTGATTTTGATCAAAAGTAAGTTTGTAGTAAAATAAATGTTGTTTGGATTACACTACTCAAAATTACTTTTAGATAAAAAATTGTTAAAATAGATATCAATTTAAATAATTTTTGTATATTATCTTGTCATTTTAATTTAAATATTTTGATAGATCTTATTAATTAATTTTATAATAAAATTAATATTTATATACTAAAATAAAAATAACATATAAAAATTGACAAAATATATTTTTGACTAAAACTAACAAAATATAAATTTTAGAGAGTACTAAGAATAATAAAAAAAATTAAATATTTACTTTAGTAGTGATTGAAATAAATCAAAAAATTTTGATGATATTTTTATATAGTATATTTTTAGTACTCTTAGTATTCTTGTATGCTATAATTTTTTACTATTATTATTATTTACGATTAATTTTTTGTTTAATTCACTTTACCTAATAAGATTAATAAATTATATTATAAAAAGATAATAAAAAATAATACAAAAAAAAGCATAATTATAAAAATGTATCATGTCAAATAAATAATTAACAAAGAACAAAAATAATAAATAATAGAAAAAAAAGTTCATATAAACAGAAATAATAAAAATTTCATAAATAATACAATAACATGCGTAAAGGATAAAGTTGGTAAAAGATAAATAAAGATTGAACGTTGATGGCTAAAAGCCCGTTAGTGAAACGAAGAAGCTCAAAATGGTTGCTTCCACGTGATTTTGAATGCAAAATCACTTCTGCGCTCATGAATAAAAAATTTGCCAAACCAAAAATTGAAACTTTCAAAAAAATCTAAACGTGCTTCTTCTCTTCTAACCCTTCAACAATATACAAACATAAAAGTTCATATGGGATCGTATCTTACATTTGACTCAAAAAATCAAAGAAAATAGAAAAAGAAAGTTGTATCTACAATGTTTATCTTTCAGAAGGAATACATTTTCACTTAAAACAACGAATAAAATATGTCATGAAAGAATTGGATTCGCTTGACAAGTTAGCTTCAGAAAATCCCAACATATTTTCTAAGTTCTGGGAATCAACCTTGACCATGAATGATGGATCTTCACCACCTGTTTTCCAAACCTACCAAGTTCCTCTCCAATTACCCAATCACATCAAATAAAGTTTCCTATCATCTAAATATATGACTCGATTCAATTTTGCATCAATACATTAACCGTCTATAATGCACTGAATAAACTTTTTCTCTGCTTAATTTTAAATTGAACAGATCTTTTATAATCACAAAAATAAATAATTCTTTCAAATTTTAAGCTAATAAGGCATTCCAGTGAGATTTTTGAGTGAATTTTTTTTAACTGCTTCGACTAAACTAAACCATTCTATATAATTGTGATGATCCTATGCCTTGAGTAATACTGACATTATATATATCTACGAGCAATTATACTGAGAGGTTAATCTAACGTAAGATAATTTTATCAAAAGCCTTAGAAACCAAGGAAATTGGATTCTTGATTTGCCAGTAAGCAAAAACAACCAAATAGAAAATTAGAAATTTTAAAAACCTAGATTTCGTAAAAAAGTGAATCGAAGACATGAAGACCTAACAAATTTGAAGCCCGCTTCTAATAGAAAAGCTCTACTTCTAATCATTTATTCAAAACAGAAAAAGCCTTTCACTGACCCCTGTGCTGGAAAAAAGAACTAGTAGCAAAATTTGCATTTCCATACATAGAAAAAGGCATGGATTCAACTTACAAATCAAAACACAACTTCACAATTCAACTCACAAATCACAAAGAACTAGTAAAACAAATTTACAATTCAACTCACAAATCAAAAAACAAATTCACAACTCACATTTAAATATCTAAGTGAAGCAAACACAATGCAGAGTGCGTGTAGAACAACCTCAGGATTGTTCACATACATGTCACAACCCACATTCAGCATAAACGGAGCATTTGTCAACAATCCAGAGACTCTAGTCTGTTCATAATTTTGAAGCAAAAGACTCAATAATAAGTTTTCATCATGTCACATTGGAGTTTTTAGCTACAATATATTCCACCAAGTCAACGACTACAAGTCTACAAGCTAAGTCAATAACAGTTTTTTATTGGTGCTCTGTACATTGCAAAAATATAGAAAGTTAATATTGAATCACCAAAACACTGAATTATTTACTTCAATTTGAATGCCACGAAATGAACTGGGTATATTTGTTACACACCTTTGGAAACTACCATGTTACACAGAGAGTGGCAACTACAGGGAGGAGTGGAGGAAGGCACGGAGAGCGATACGGAGTTGCTGCTACGTGGAGGACGACACGATGGCTGCACTGCACGGAGGGCGACACAGGGCTGTTGATGCGTGGAGAACGATAAGGCGGCTGCTCGTGCGTGCTGCTACTACGTGAAGCGTGAAGAACGATGGAGACAGAGCACGGCTGCAAGGGAGGGAGAAGGTGAAGATAAGCTGCTGCTGCTGTTCGGGGAGGAGATTAGAGGTGAGGATGTATTTTATTGGTAGATTGGTATATAATGATAAAGAATAATTTTATTTTTTAGGTGTGTTCTTCTTTTTGTTATGAATGGGATATCAGATTAGGGTTCATGAGAGATCAAGTAATTTTCTAGTATATGAATAATCAAATGTATTGTGATTTTAATTTTTAATTTGGTTCAAATTAAGGTTAATTGAATTTTGAGTAAATTAAAAGGATTAGAATAGTTTTTGTTTAATATAAAAAGAAAAAGGATATTTAAGTCTTTTTATAATATTAAATAAAAAAATATTTTTTATTTTTATTAAAATATAAGGATAGTTTAGTAAAAATATTGATATGATATATATTTAAAGAAAAAAAAATTAATTACTGATGTGGAAAATATAATCCAAGTTTCGTGTTTTAATTTGTTCTTGTTTTTATTGTACCGGTACGTATAAATTTATCATCGTACCATAGCAAACACCTTAAATTTATGGCAAATTTGGATTGGTCTATGACTATGAGTAGTTTTTTTTTTAATAAAAAATTATAATATTCATATTTGAAGTAAATTTTAAAATTAAATTATAACTTTTAAAATAATTATTTAAATACATATAAAAAAATTTTTAAAAATGATTTTTTTATAATAATTTTTTTTATTTTTTTAAATAAATACTTTAAAATTAAAAAATTAAACAGAAAATAATTTATTTATAAGTTATTTTTAATATAAATATTTATTGTTTAAATTTTTTTCGAAAAAAAACTTAAATATTGGTTAAAGACTCTCATACAATTATTTTTGCATAAAATTAATAGTTATACGTAGTTTAATAATAATTTGATTAAATATTTTAAATTATCTATCAAATTTTAACTAACAATTTTAAGTAAAGAAAATTTGCACATAAATTTTGAAAAAAAAATTGTCAACTCTCGTGTAGGTACATTTTGTTTTGTTATTTCAAAGCTGCATTAGTGCTTGCACATTTACCACTTGTTAGTCGTTACTTTATCAATTATCAATTTATCTTTTGGGTTAACCACTAATTATACCCCCGAATTTTGTAAACGCTGACAATAATGCCCCTCACTTTTATTATCGACAAAAATATCGTTGGATAATTTAAAAACGTGCACCAAATGCCCGTCCGGCAAGTGATGTCTTCTCCGTTGACGGAAGTGTGTGATGTGGCAAACGAAAAAGCTTGTGTGGCAAACGGAAAGCTTACCTGGACCCGTTCCCAAATTTTCTAATTCATTAACCCTAATCCCCAATTGCAAAATGAGAACGTGATGCATCTGAGTAGCCGTTCAACCATGGATGCAGCAGGTATGAAGCGAAGGTCTGCGTCAATGGAAGGACAAGTGCAAGACAACTCCATAAAAAGGAGGGCGTAGGAGTTCCTCTCAGAAATTTCTGAAATTGACTACTGGACCCGCCTAGAAGCATCTGTTACCAAGCTGCAAGAAGCTATGGAACAACTTAAGGAAGAACAGCAGAATCAAAACTGCATGCTCTGCAAACTGCTGAAGGAACAGGAGAAGCAGGGGCGTGAGCTACAGGAGCTGAAGCGCCAGAAGCTCTCCCTTGAAGGACCAAGCACCCCACAGACTGAGGGAGCATCCACTTCTCAAAATTAAGGTTGTTGAGTCCTAACTCTGTGATAACCTTTATTATTAAGAGTCTATTTTAAGAGTCATTTATTTTTCTGTTTTTTTTTTTAACTTTTCTGTCTTCTATTATTATTAGTTTGCTCTTATATTTATTTTTGAGTCTTATTGTCATTCCATGATTAATAAAATTTAAAGCTTATGTCTTAAAGCTATGAATGTCCTATGAATCCATCACCTTTCTTAAATAAAAAGTGTTTTTAATTGAAAAAGAAAAAGAAGTACATGAATTTCAAATTTTAAAACAGTTTAATTATTTTGATGTGGTGGCAATACTCTTGTTTTCTGAATGAATGCTTGAACAGTGCATATGTTTGAATTTGTTGTTTATGAATGTTAAAATTGTTGGCTCTTGAAAGAATGATGAAAAAGGAGAAGTGTTATTGATAATCTGAAAAATAAAAAAAATTGATTCTTGAAACAAGAAAAAGTAGTGAATAGAAAAGAAAAAAAAAAGAAGAGAGGATGATATGCGAAAAAAAAAGAGAAGAAAAAGAAAGAAAAAGCAAGCAGAAGAAGCCAATAGCCCTTTAAACCAAAAGGCAAGGGTAATAAAAAGGATCCAAGGCTTTGAGCATCAGTGGATAGGAGGGCCCTCAGGAATAAAATCCTGGCCTAAGCGGCTAAACCAAGCTGTCCCTAATCATGTGCTTGTGGCGTGAAGGTGTCAAGTGAAAACTTGAGACTGAGCAGTTAAAGTCGTGGTCCAAAGCAAAAAAAAGAGTGTGCTTAAGAGCTTTGGACACCTCTAATTAGGGACTCTAGCAAAGCTGAGTCACAATCTGAAAAGGTTCACCCAGTTATGTGTCTGTGGCATTTATGTATCCGGTGGTAATACTGGAAAATAAAATGCTTTGGGTCACGGCCAAGACTCATAAAGTAGCTGTGTTCAAGAATCAACACACTTAACTAGGAGAATCAATAACACTATCTGAATTTTGAGTTCCTATAGATGTCAATCATTCTGAACTTCAAAGGAAAAAGTGAGATGCCAAAACTGTTCAGAAGCAAAAAGCTAATATCCCCGCTCATCTAATTAAGACTGATCTTCATAGATATTTTTGAAATTCATTGTATATTCTCTTCTTTTTATCCTATTTGATTTTCAGTTGCTTGGGGACAAGCAACAATTTAAGTTTGGTGTTGTGATGAGCGGATAATTTATACGCTTTTTGGTATTATTTTTAGTATGTTTTCAATAGATTTTAGTTAGTTTTTATTATATTTTTATCAGTTTTTATTTAAAATTCACTTTTCTGGACTTTACTATGAGTTTGTGTATTTTTCTGTGATTTCAGGTATTTTTTGCTTGAAATTGAGGGACCTGAGCAAAAATCTGATTCAGAGGCTGAAAAAGGACTGCAGATGCTGTTGGATTCAGACCTCCCTGCACTCGAAGTGGATTTTCTGGAGCTACAGAAGCCTAATTGGCGCTATCTCAATTGCGTTGGAAAGTAGACATCCTGGGCTTTCCAGCAATATATAATAGTCCATACTTTGCCCAAGATTTGATGGCCCAAACCGGCATTCCAAGTCAGCTTAAGAATTCTGGCGTTTAACACCAGAACTGGCATAAAAGCTGGAGTTAAACGCCCAAACTGGCACAAAAACTGGCGTTTAATTCCAAGAAAAGTCTCTACACATGAAAGCTTCAATGATCAACCCAATCACACACCAAGTGGGTCCCCGAAGTGGATTTTTACACTAAACACCCTAGCTTACTCATTTTCTGTAACCCTAGGTCACTAGTTTTACTATAAAAACTACTTTTAGTAATTCATCTTGTACCTCACGACATTCTACACATTTCATATTGTATCTTCTACGGCATGAGTCTCTAAACCCCATTGTTGGGGGTGAGAAGCTCTGCTGTTCTTCATGAATTAATGCAATTACTACCGTTTTCCATTCTATCACGCTTGCTTCTATTCTAAGATATTCATTCGCACTTCAACTTAATGAATGTGATGATCCGTGACACTCATCATCATTCTCACCTATGAATGCGTTCCTGACAACCACCTCCATTCTATCTTAGATTGAATGAATATCTCTTAGCCTCATGATTCAGATCAGAGTCTTCGTGGTATAAGCTAGAATTATTGGCGGCTATTCCTAAGATCCGAAACGTCCAAACCTTGTCTGTGGTATTCTGAGTAGGATCTGGGAAGGGATGACTATGACGAGCTTCAAACTCGCGAGTGTTGGGCGTAGTGACAGACGCAAAAGGATCAATGGATCCTATTCCGACATGATCGAGAACTGACAGATGATTAGCCGTGCGGTGACAGCGCATTTGGAACATTTTCACTGAGAGGACGGGAAGTAGCCATTGACAACGGTGATGCCCAACATAAAGCTTGCCATGGAAGGAGTCTTGCGTGCATGAAGAAGAAGACAGTAGGAAAGCAGAGATTCAAAAGACAAAGCATCTCCAAAACCTCAACATGTTCTCCATTACTGCAAAACAAGTATTTATTTCATGTTCTTTTACTTTTTACAATTAAATCTGAGAATTATTGATATTCTGACTAAGAGTTACAAGATAACCATAGCTTGCTTCAAGTCGACAATCTCCGTGGGATCGACCCTTACTCACTTAAGGTATTACTTGGACGACCCAGTGCACTTGCTGGTTAGTTGTGCGGAATTGCAAAAGTGTGATTGTGATTTCGTGCACCAAGTTTTTGGCGCCGTTGCCGAGGATTGTTCGAGTTTTGACAACTGACGGTTTATTTTGTTGCTTAGATTAGGAATAATTTATTTTGGTTTAGAGTCTTTTATTTGAGTTTAGTTTTATATTTTAAGTTTGTTGTCAATTGCATGCTGTTATTTTCTTTCAGTTTTTCGAATTTTCATGTTCTTAGTTCTTTCTTGATCTTTAAAATTTCTAAGTTTGGTGTCTTCTTTGTGTTTTCCTTTATATTTTGGAAAATTTGTGTTTAATTTTCCAAAAATTTTAAGTTTGGTCTCCCTTGTGCTTTTATATACTTAAAAAATTTTTCAAAAAAGTGTTCTTGGTGTTCATCTTGACATTCAAAGTTTTCTTGTTTGCTCTCTTTGTTTTGATCTAAAATTTCTAGGTTTAGTGTCATTTTGTTATTTTTCTCTTTCATCATTAAAATTCAAAAATCAAAAAAATATCTTTTCCTTATTTTACTCATAAATTTCGAAATTTTGCATTAAATTAGTCAAAGATTTTTAAAATCATATCTTTTTTTTAGTCAAGTCAAAATTATAATTTAAAAAATTGATCTTTTCAAATCTTTTTAATTTCTTCAATCATATCTTTTCAATCATATCTCTTTTTTTTTAAATTGCAATCATATCTTCTTAATCATATCTTCTTCAAAATAATTTTCAATCATATTTTTTTGATTGCTCTTTCCAAAATCTTTTTAAGCAATTAATTAATTTAGTTTTCAATTTGCTTTTATTTTCTTCTAATTTTTGAAAGTTCTATTTTATTTTTTTATTTATTTCGTTTTATTTTATTCGGTTAATTTTAATTAAAATAAAATAAAAATAAAAATATATTTTATTTGCAATCCACATCATCTCCCTTTCTCCATCATGGACCTAAGTGGAAATGAGCAGTCCAGAAGGACTCTAGGGTCATATGCTAACCCCATTACAGCTGCATATGGGAGTAGCATCTGTATACCTCCCATCAAAGCAAGCAGTTTTGAGCTAAATCCTCAGCTCATTATCATGGTGCAGCAAAATTGTCAGTATTCTGGTCTTCCACAGGAAGAACCTACTGAGTTTTTGGCACAGTTCTTACAAATTGCTGACACAGTACGTGATAAAGAAGTGAATCAGGATGTCTACAGATTATTACTGTTTCTATTTGCTGTAAAAGATCAAGCTAAGAGGTGGTTAAATAACTAACCCACAGCAAGTATAAAAACATGGAGATAGTTATCAGACAAATTCCTGAATCAATTTTACCCTCCAAAAAGGATGACACAGCTAAGGCTGGACATCCAAGGCTTTAAACAAGAGGATCATGAATCCCTCTATAATGCCTGGGAGAGGTACAGAGGGATGCTAAGGAAATGCCCCTCTGAAATGTTTTCAGAGTGGGTACAGTTAGACATCTTCTACTATGGGCTTACAGAAAGAGCTCAAATGTCTCTAGACCACTCAGCTGGTGGATCTATACACATGAGAAAGACGATTGAAAAAGCTCAAGAACTCATAGATACGGTTGCTAGAAATCAGCATCTGTACTCAAGCCGTGAGTCCTCTATAAAAGAAGAGGCTAGGACAGTAACTACTGATCCAAATCCTCAAGAACAGATTGTTGAACTTAATCAGCAATTACTCCTTATGACAAAACAATTAGCAGAAATTAAAGAGATGTTCCAAGACACTAAAAAGGCTAACAAGAATATGGAAGCACAATTGAATCAGACAAGACAGCAGCTATCTAAACAGATAACAGAAGAATGCCAAGCTGTCCAATTAAGGAGCGGAAAGACATTGAATAATTCAGCTCAAAGTAGCAGAAAGCCAAGAAAGGAACAACTGACAGAGGATGACCAAACCACTGCCCAAAATCCCTCTGAGGACAGCAAGAGCCCAGAGAGGAATTATTTTGGCGTTCAAACGCCAGAAAATGGTGAAAAGCTGGCGTTAAACACCCAGTGGATGCCCACTTCTGGCGTTCAAACGCTAGAAAAGGGTGGGAAGCTGGCGTTAAACGCCCATCCAGCATCCAATCCTGGCGTTCAAACGCCAATGAGGGATCAGACACCTGCAAGTGCTGATAGTAACCCCTCTAAGAAGGCTTCTCCAACCACCTCTGTAAGGAATTAACCTGCAGCAACTAAGGTTGAAGAATATAAAGCCAAGATGCCTTATCCTCAGAAACTCCGCCAAGCGGAGCAGGATAAACAACTTGTCCGCTTTGCAGACTATCTCAGGACTCTTGAAATAAAGATCCCATTTGCAGAGGCACTTGAGCACATACCCTCTTATGCTAAGTTCATGAAAGAGATCTTAAGTCATAAGAAGGATTAGAGAGAAACTGAAAAAGTTTTTCTCACTGAAAAATGCAGTGCAGTCATTCTGAAAAGCTTACCAGAGAAGCTTACAGATCCAGAAAGCTTTATGATACCGTGCACATTAGAGGGTGCTTGCACCAAGACAGCTCTATGTGACCTTAGAGCAAGTATCAACCTAATACCTGCATCCACTATCAGAAAGCTTGGCTTGACTGAAGAAGTCAAACCAACCCGGATATGTCTTCAACTTGCTGATAGCTCCATTAAATATCCATCAGGCCTAATTGAGGACATGATTGTCAAGGTTGGGCCATTTGCCTTTCCCACTGACTTTGTAGTGCTGGAAATGGAGGAGCACAAGAGTGCAACTCTCATTCTAGGAAGATCTTTCCTAGCAACTGGATGAACTCTTATTGATGTACAAAAAGGGGAAGTGACCCTGAGAGTCAATGAGGATGAGTTCAAGTTAAATGCTGTTAAAGCCATGCAACATCCAGACACATCAAATGACTGCATAAGCACTGATATTATTGACTCTTTGGTGGAAGAGATCAACATGACTGAGAGTCTTGAATCAGAGCTAGAGGACATCTTTAAAGATGTTCAGCCTGATTTGGAGGAACCAGAGGAAATAAAAGAACCTCTAAAAATCCCTCAGGAAGAGGAGAAACCTCCTAAACCCGAGCTCAAACCACTACCACCATCCCTAAAATATGCATTTTTTGGGAGAGGGTGACACTTTTCCAGTGATCATAAGCTCTGCTTTAAATACACAAGAAGAGAAAGCACTAATTCAAGTGCTAAGGACACACAAGACAGCTCTTTGGTGGTCCATAAGTGATCTTAAGGGCATTAGCCCAGCAAGATGCATGCACAAGATCCTATTAGAGGATGATACTAAGCCAGTGGTTCAACCACAGAGGCGGCTAAATCCAACCATGAAGGAGGTGGTGCAGAAAGAGGTCACTAAGTTACTAGAGGCTGGGATTATTTATCCTATTTCTGATAGTCCCTGGGTGAGCCCTGTCCAAGTTGTCCCCAAGAAGGGAGGCATGACAGTAGTTCATAATGAAAAGAATGAACTGGTTCCCACAAGAACAGTTACAGGGTGGCGTATGTGTATTGACTACAGAAGGCTCAATACAGCCACCAGAAAGGATCATTTTTCTTTACCATTCATAGACCAGATGCTAGAGAGACTAGCAGGCCATGAATACTACTGCTTTTTGGATGGCTATTCAGGCTACAACCAAATTGCAGTGGATCCTCAAGACCAAGAGAAAACAGCATTCACATGTCCATCGGGAGTATTTGCTTACAGAAGAATACCTTTTGGTCTGTGCAATGCACCTGCAACCTTTCAGAGGTGCATGCTCTCTATCTTCTCTGATATGGTAGAGAAGTTTCTGGAAGTCTTCATGGATAACTTTTTAGTATTTGGAGACTCATTCAGCTCCTGTCTTGATCATCTAGCACTTGTCCTGAAAAGGTGCCAAGAGACTAACCTGGTCTTAAACTGGGAAAAATGTCACTTTATGGTGACTGAAGGAATTGTCCTTGGGCACAAAATTTCAAGCAAGGGAATAGAGGTAGATCAAGCCAAGGTAGAGGTGATTGAAAAATTACCACCACCTGCCAATGTTAAGGCAATCAGAAGCTTTCTGGGGCATGCAGGATTCTATAGGAGGTTCATAAAGGATTTTTCAAAAATTGCAAAACCTCTAAGCAACCTGCTAGCTGCTGACACGCCATTTGTGTTTGACACAGAGTGTCTGTAGGTGTTTGAAACCCTGAAAGCCAAGCTGGTCACAGCACCAGTCATCTTTGCACCCGACTGGACATTACCATTCGAATTAATATGTGATGCCAGTGACCATGCCATTGGTGCAGTGTTGGGACAAAGGCATAACAAGATTCTGCACATCATTTACTATGCCATTCGTGTTCTAAATGACGCACAGAAGAATTACACAACCACAGAAAAAGAGCTGCTAGTAGTGGTTTATGCCATTGACAAGTTTAGATCTTATTTAGTAGGATCAAAAGTGATTGTGTACACTGACCATGCTGCTCTTAAATATTTACTCACAAAGCAGGATTCAAAACCCAGGCTCATAAGATAGGTGTTGCTTCTGCAAGAGTTTGATATAGAAATAAGAGACAGAAAAGAGACAGAGAACTAGGTAGCTGATCACCTGTCCCGGATAGAACCAGTAGCTGGGGCATCCCTCCCTTCTACTGAGATCTCTGAGACCTTTCCAGATGAGCAACTCTTTACCATTCAGGAAGCACCATGGTTTACAGACATTGCAAATTACAAAGCTGTGAGGTTCATACCCCAGGAGTACAGCAGGGTGCAAAAGAAAAAACTAATTTCTGATGCAAAGTACTACTTGTGGGATGAACCATATCTCTTTAAGAGATGTGCAGATGGAATGATCCGCAGATGCGTCCCTAGAGAGGAGGCACAGAAGATCCTGTGGCATTGCCATGGATCACAGTATGGAGGACACTTTGGAAGTGAGCGCACAGCCACTAAAGTCCTCCAATGTGGCTTCTACTGGCCTACTCTCTATAGAGATGCCTGAGAGTTTATGCGTAACTGTGACAGTTGCCAAAGAGTTGGCAACTTACCTCATGGTTACTCCATGCCTCAACAAGGGATCTTAGAGATTGAGTTGTTTGATGTATGGGGTATTGACTTCATGGGTCCTTTTCCACCATTATACTCAAACACTTACATTCTGGTGGCAGTAGACTACGTATCTAAATGGGTGGAGGCAATTGCCACACCCACTAATGATACCAAGACTGTGCTGAAGTTCCTCTAGAAACATATTTTCAGCAGATTTGGTGTTCCCAAAGTACTAATCAGTGATGGGGGCACCCATTTCTACAATAAACAGCTTTACTCTGTCATGGTCCGATATGGAATCAGCCACAAAGTAGCAACTTCGTATCATCCACAGACAAATGGGCAGGCTGAAGTCTCTAATAGAGAGCTAAAAAAATTCCTGGAATGGACTGTAATTGCTCGTAGAAAGGATTGGGCAAAGAGCTTAGATGATACTATGTGGGCATACAGAACAGCATTCAAGACTCCTATAGGAACCTCTTCATACCAGCTTGTGTATGGCAAGGCCTGTCATCTGTCCGTGGAACTGGAACATAAAGCCTACTGGGCAACCAGATTCCTAAACCTGGATGCTAAGTTAGCTGGTGAGAAAAGATTGCTCTAGCTAAATGAGCTAGAGGAGTTCAGACTCAATGCTTTTGAAAATGCAAAAATTTATAAGAAAAAAGCAAAAAAGTGGCATGACAAGAAATTGTCATCCAGAGTCTTTGAGCCAGGACAAAAAGTTCTGCTGTTCAACTCTAGGCTTAGATTATTCCCCGGGAAATTAAAATCCCGGTGGAGGGGACCATATGTGATTACAGGAGTGTCACCATATGGATATGTTGAGCTTCAAGATATTAATTCTGACAAAAAGTTCATTGTTAATGGACAAAGAATCAAACATTATCTTGAAAGTAATTTTGAGCAAGAATGCTCAAAACTGAGGCTTGAATGAAGCTCAGTAGAGGTCTAGCTAAAGATAATAAAGAAGCGCTTACTGGGAGGCAATCCAGCCATTAGCAGGTTATTTGTTTTAAATAATACCTGTAGAAATTTGATATACACTTTCTTCAAAGGTTAATCATCAAAATTGAAGGAATTCACAGCGTTACAGAAGGATTCAGCGCAAAAAGCAGAGAAAAGGAGCTTGCTGACAAGAAAATGCCAGTAAAGGGCATTTTGGGCGTTAAACGCCAGAATGGGTACCATTCTGGGCGTTTAACGCCAGAATTGCAGCATCCTAGGCATTCAGCAAAATGTCCAGTGATAAAGGGGTTTCTGGCGTTTAACGCCAGCCAGGGTACCTGGCTGGGCGTTAAACGCCCATAATGGCCAACAATTGGGCGTTAAACGCGAGAATGGATACCATTCTGGGCGTTTAACACCAGAAAGGCAGGGGGAGGAGATTTTGTTTCCAAATTCAAATTTTTTTTCAAATTTTCATGTTTTAACTCATAATTTTTTCCATAAACATGTTTCAAACTTTCATTATTCACCCTCAATTTTCAAAAATTCAACAATTCTTTAAATCTCTTTTTCAATTTTCTTTCAAATCCTTCCCAAATCTTCTTCAAAAACTCAAGTATCTTTTCAATTTCTTTTCAAATCTTTTCAAACCCATCATATCATCTCTTATTTCTTATATGCATGACCAAATTATCAGATTTAATCCCTTTATATCTTTTTCAATCGAAAATCTCATCTTTTTCATATCATGGTTTTATTTTCTTCCATCAATCATATCTCTATGCATATCTCTTTCAAAATTTTCGAAATCCCTCCCCTCCTCTTATAAATACACATTCGGCCATCCCTTCCTCTCCACCATTCGAATTTGCCTCTTCCCCTCTCTCTCCCCTTTCCTTTCTTTTGCTTGAGGGCAAGCAAACCTCTAAGTTTGGTGTGTTTTTCCGTGATCACTGAGCTAAGACTCATCAAGATCATGGCACCTAAGGGAAAGCAAACCAAATCAAGAGGCAAGAAAGAGAATACTCCAAAGAGTCTTTGGAATCAAGAGAGGTTCCTAACCAAAGAACATGCAGACCATTACCACAAAATAATGGGTCTGAGGTCAGTGATCCCGGAAGTTAAATTCAATATGAAAGAAGATGAATATCCGAAGATCCAAGAGCAAATTCGAAACAGAGGATGGGAAATTCTAGCTAATCCTGAAACAAAGGTTGGAAGAAACATGGTTCAGGAATTCTACTCAAATCTGTGGCTAACAGATAAGCAGAGAATAACTGGAACCTCCTTTCATACCTACCGAACCATGGTCAGAGGGAGGCTTATTTACTTCCATCTGGACAAAATAAGAGAGGTCTTCAAATTGTCTCAACTACAAGATGATCCAGAATCCTTTAATAGGAGAATGGTGAGAGTAGATAAGGGGTTGGATCAAGTTCTAGAGGACATATGCCTCCCTGGAACTAAGTGGATAACCAATTCAAAAGGTGTCCCAAACCAACTCAAGAGGGGAGATCTCAAACTAGTTGCAAGAGGCTGGTTGGACTTCATTGGGCGTTCTATATTGCCCACTAGCAACCGCTCTGAGGTCACTGTCAAAAGAGCAGTGATGATTCATTGTATTATGCTTGGAAAAGAAGTGGAGATTCATCATCTGATTTCTTGTGAGATTTACACAATTGCAAACAAGAACTCCACTGAAGCCAAACTGGCCTACCCAAGCTTAATTTCTCTGCTATGTAAAGATGCTGGGGTGAGGATGGGAATAGATGAATTCATCCCAATCGAACACCCAATCACCAAGAAGTCAATGGAAGGACAAGTGCAAGACAACTCCATAAAAAGGAGGGCGCAGGAGTTCCTCCCAGAAATTCCTGAAATTGACTACTGGACCCGCCTAGAAGCATCTGTTACCAAGCTGCAAGAAGCCATGGAACAACTTAAGGAAGAACAGCAGAATCAAAACTGCATGCTCTGCAAACTGCTGAAAGAACAGGAGAAGCAGGGGCGTGAGCTACAGGAGCTGAAGCGCCAGAAGCTCTCCCTTGAAGGACCAAGCACCCCACAGATTGAGGGAGCATCCACTTCTCAAAATCAAGGTTGTTGAGTCCTAACTCTGTGATAACCTTTATTATTAAGAGTCTATTTTAAGAGTCATTTATTTTTCTGTTTTTTTTTTTTACTTTTCTGTCTTCTATTATTATTAGTTTGCTCTTATATTTATTTTTGAGTCTTATTGTCATTCCATGATTAATAAAATTTAAAGTTTATGTCTTAAAGCTATGAATGTCCTATGAATCCATCACCTTTCTTAAATAAAAAGTGTTTTTAATTGAAAAAGAAAAAGAAGTACATGAATTTCAAATTTTAAAACAGTTTAATTATTTTGATGTGGTGGCAATACTCTTGTTTTTTGAATGAATGCTTGAACAGTGCATATGTTTGAATTTGTTGTTTATGAATATTAAAATTGTTGGCTCTTGAAAGAATGATGGAAAAGGAGAAGTGTTATTGATAATTTGAAAAATAAAAAAAATTGATTCTTGAAGCAAGAAAAAACAGTGAATAGAAAAAAAAAAGAAGAGAGGATGATATGTGAAAAAAAAAAGGAGAAGAAAAAGAAAGAAAAAGCAAGCAGAAGAAGCCAATAGCCCTTTAAACCAAAAGGCAAGGGTAATAAAAAGGATCCAATGCTTTGAGCATCAGTGGATAGGAGGGCCCTCAGGAATAAAATCCTGGCCTAAGCGGCTAAACCAAGCTGTCCCTAACCATGTGCTTGTGGCGTGAAGGTGTCAAGTGAAAACTTGAGACTGAGCGGTTAAAGTCGTGGTCCAAAGCAAAAAAAAGAGTGTGCTTAAGAGCTCTGGACACCTCTAATTGGGGACTCTAGCAAAGCTAAGTCACAATCTGAAAAGGTTCACCCAGTTATGTGTCTGTGGCATTTATGTATCCGGTGGTAATACTGAAAAACAAAATGCTTTGGGTCACGGCCAAGACTCATAAAGTAGCTGTGTTCAAGAATCAACACACTTAACTAGGAGAATCAATAACACTATCTGAATTCTGAGTTCCTATAGATGCCAATCATTCTGAACTTCAAAGGAAAAAGTGAGATGCCAAAACTGTTCAGAAGCAAAAAGCTAATATCCCCGCTCATCTAATTAAGACTGATCTTCATAGATATTTTAGAAATTCATTATATATTCTCTTCTTTTTATCCTATTTGATTTTCAGTTGCTTGGGGACAAGCAACAATTTAAGTTTGGTGTTGTGATGAGCGAATAATTTATACGCTTTTTGGTATTATTTTTAGTATGTTTTCAATAAATTTTAGTTAGTTTTTATTATATTTTTATCAGTTTTTATTTAAAATTCACTTTTCTGGACTTTACTATGAGTTTGTGTGTTTTTCTGTGATTTCAGGTATTTTTTGGCTCAAATTGAGGGACCTGAGCAAAAATCTGATTCAGAGGCTGAAAAAGGACTGCAGATGCTGTTGGATTCTGACCTCCCTGCACTCGAAGTAGATTTTCTGGAGCTATAGAAACCCAATTGGTGCGCTCTTAATTGCGTTGGAAAGTAGACATCCTGGACTTTCCAGAAATATATAATAGTCCATACTTTGCCCAATATTTGATGGCCCAAACTGGCGTTCTAAGTCAGCTTAAGAATTTTGGTGTTTAACGCCAGAACTGGCATAAAAGCTGGAGTTAAACGCCCAAACTGGCACAAAAACTGGCGTTTAACTCCAAGAAAAGTCTCTACACATGAAAGCTTCAATGCTCAGCCCAATCACACACCAAGTGGGCCCCGGAAGTGGATTTTTATACTAAACACCCTAGCTTACTCATTTTCTGTAACCCTAGGTCACTAGTTTTACTATAAAAACTACTTTTAGTAATTCATCTTGTACCTCACGACATTCTACACGTTTCATATTGTATCTTCTACGGCATGAGTCTCTAAACCCCATTGTTGGGGGTGAGGAGCTCTGCTGTTCTTCTTGAATTAATGCAATTACTACCGTTTTCCATTCTATCACGCTTGCTTCTATTCTAAGATATTCATTCGCACTTCAACCTGATGAATGTGATGATCCGTGACACTCATCATCATTCTCACCTATGAACGCATTTCTGACAACCACCTCCGTTCTATCTTAGATTGAATGAATATATCTTAGCCTCATGATTCAGATCAGAGTCTTCGTGGTATAAGCTAGAATTATTGGCGGCCATTCCTGAGATCTGAAACGTCCAAACCTTGTCTGTGGTATTCTGAGTAGGATCTGGGAAGGGATGACTGTGACGAGCTTTAAACTCGCGAGTGTTGGGCGTAGTGACAGACGCAAAAGGATCAATGGATCCTATTCCGACATGATCGAGAACCGACAGATGATTAGTCGTGCGGTGACAGTGCATTTGAAACACTTTCACTGAGAGGACGGGAAGTAGCCATTGACAATGGTGATGCCCAACATAAAGCTTGCCATGGAAGGAGCCTTGCGTGCATGAAGAAGAAGGCAGTAGGAAAGCAGAGATTCAAAAGACAAAGTATCTCCAAAACCTCAACCTGTTCTCCATTACTGCAAAACAAGTATTTATTTCATGTTCTTTTACTTTTTACAATTAAATTTGAGAATTATTGATATCTTGACTAAGAGTTACAAGATAACCATAGCTTGCTTCAAGCTGACAATCTCCGTGGGATCGACCCTTACTCGCGTAAGGTATTACTTGGACGACCCAGTGCACTTGCTGGTTAGTTGTGCGGAATTGCAAAAGTGTGATTGTGATTTCATGCACCAATGCACTCATTGTTTGGTGAGAAACCAATGAGGGAGCACTGGAGCTAGAATTTGGCACATGCACTTGGACTGAAGTATTGGGCTTCACATGAATATTGGGCCTTCCAACCACATTGGGCCTGACCTGTGGTGGTCTAAAAGGTACATTGGGCCTCACTGAGGTAGCCCTTGGAGTGGGAGCTGCAGCCACACTGGGCTTGACCTGTGGTGGCCTAATTGGATCATGTGCTAGTGCAATAGTGGATGGTGGTTTCATAATGGGGATCTTTGACCTAGCACTAGATGCACCCCTCCTCAGAAGTCTTAGAGCAGCAGCTACAACACCAGCAACCTTTGGTGGAGCTAACTTGTTGATAGTGGTGGTTGAAGCAGATGCTGCTGCGGGGTCTGATTCCAACCCTTGGGCTTGCTACAAATTTAACACATAAATTCCAAAAGTCTGTGTATGTTGCAGAAAAAACAAGTACAAAGGTGTTAACATTGAAGCTAACCTCATTATTAGTTTGAGATTGAGGGTGCCCTTGTGTAACTTGTTGTTCATCAGCTGCCTCAAGAGTCTCCTCATAGTACATTTCTTGCTCTCTATCTGATATATCAGCAGCATCTTCTTGTTCATTTGCTGCTCTTGATGCAGTTTCGGCTGCTTGACTAGTATCTCCGCTAAGAATTTTTTTCTTCTCTTCACATGTCCTTGCATTGTGTCTTTGCTGCAGCATATACAATAGGTTAGCACATATTTAGAATACAAATTAACAAGTCATGTAGACACTGATTTCGAGTACAAAACCAATGGGTTACTATCAAGTGAGGTGTTTACCTTTTTGCACCACTTACAAGTAGTTTGACCATACTTTTGTGGCATTTTGTATTGGCAATTACCCTGACGCTCAAATTCATGGCGTGCTCTCTTTTTTGTAGGTCTTCCAATTGGTCTTTTGTATGGAGGAGGTAGACAAGGATAACCTTCACAGTCACCCCAATACTCTTTACTGGGTACAGAATTAATGTGGAACTGATATGCCCTGTTGTAGTGCTCCATGCACAACCAGTGATGCACATAGTCCTCAGGCCGGTGATTCTTCCTTTGGATAGCAGCCACTCCATGACAACAGGGCAATCTAGTCAGTTGCCACTTTCTGCAGGTACATGTTCTTTCTAGAGTGTTAACAGTAACCCTGTGTCCATGTCTCCTCACCTCAAATAAGTTATGCTCATCGTCCCCAACCCACTGGGCCTCCCAGTAATTACCCTCTTTTTTCTCTTTTTTCAGCCTACTTATCTGAATAGGTGCCAGCTTTTCTGTGTATGATGATAAAGCGTCTTTGTACTATGCCGTAACCCTCATAATGTAGAACCTCATCTCTTCTAGCATTGTTAGGATACTTTTTCCTCTCATGCCCACTATTGTTGCATTAAATGATTCAGTATTGTTGTTGGTAACATTATCCACTTTAGGCCATTCAGAAAATCCTGATTTCGACCATGATGATTGTTCATAACTTGACAGGTACTCCCAAGCTCCTACATTGATCCGCTTGACATATGTCATTGCATTCTTGAATTCCAAATCTGTCATTGCCTGAGCACACTGCCACAGAGCTCCTCTTAACTCTTTATGCTTCCATCTCTTGTTGAAGTTCTGCCACATGTGCATCACATAAAATCTATGTGAAACTTTTGGCATGACTTCTTGGAGTGCTAAAACCAGTCCCTAAACCACATGGCAAAAACCCAATATTCATTAGTACAACATATGTGCATGAATACAAATTACCTAATTAGACAAGATGTATAAATTACCTTTTGCTTGTCACTCATGAAGTTCCACCCAAATTCTTTGTAATCACCGATATCTTCATGAAGTAAATTCAAGAACCATTTCCAATTTTCCTTTGGTTCAGCATCAACCACAGCATATGCTATAGGAAATAGATGATTATTCGCGTCTTGTCCTATAGCTGTGAGTAGTTGACCCCCAAAATACCCCTTAAGAAAGGTTCCATCAAGGCAAATAAAAGGCCTACAACCATATCTAAATCCTCTCTTACATGCCTTTAAGCATATATATAAACTTCTGAACTTAGGAAAACCCTCTGGCTGTGGATGTGTACTCATAGTACATGTAGAACCAGGATTAGCTTTAAGTAGCTCCGATAAATAATTGCGTAGCTTACCATACTGTTCCTTCTCCGTCCCCTCAATGATATCCTTTGCCATATCCATTGTCCTATACATCATTCGCTCACCTACACTTTGTCATATTCTACCTTGAACCACTCTTCTGCCTCCCTTTGTATCAAATTAGGAGAAATTCTAAGCTAGTTAACTAATTCTCCAGCCACACATTTACATGTTACCGATCTAGATTTGTTACTCCTTGGACATGTGTGCTCATCAACTAGCGTCTTGATTTGAAAATTTGGTGGGAAATTTCTCCTTGAATAGTACACCTCCCACGGACAGTCCTGATTATTACAAATAACTCTGCATCTTAGAGGCTCCACCTTTAAAAAGAACACTTTCCTCCCCATTTGGATGTTAAACTTCTTAACAGCATCCTTGAACTCTTGCATCGTTGCAAACTCCATGCCCAGCTCGAGTCTAACTTGGCCGAAGCGTGCTTGAGGATTGTGTTGTGGAAATACCAGAACCCCGTTTTCATCATCTGATTCAGCTAAACTGTGAAGATCCTCAGACTTGTACAGTTGTACTGGAACTCATTTTCCCCACCCTTATCAACTCCATCAGCATTACCCTCATGTACAGGCACAACCACTATTGGGGCATCATTGTCACTGGGAGGAATAATTCTCTGACCTGATGGTTGTGGCCTTGAGTGTCTCTTCCTTCTTCCTGATTGTCTTAAATTATCATCTTCCTCCTCATTATGATTCTCTTCTACAATAACATAAAATAAAATAATTCGTTGTTAACAACATCGCAGTTTAGTATTCTTATGAAACCTAAATTGCATAATTTTCTAAATGAATTTATCTTCGACTGCAGGTTCAACATGCGGATTCACATCTTTATTTGACACATTCTGCGCGAATTCTGCTACTCCTCGAACTTCTTCAGTTGGTGTTTCCCCTACTACTTTGATGGTACCCGATGGTGGTGGCCTTGCATGCTTCTTTCTAATTCTCTTTCTACCATATCTACCGACATCCTCATTGGTTTCATATCCAACAGTTTGATCTCCTTCAACTTGGGGTGCCTCAGTTGGTAGTACATTAGTAGTCTCAACATTACCCTTGTCTTGAGCCACTTCTCCTTGCCTTTCTTCATCACGACATACATCCTCATCGTCTACCTCTACAATTTCTACCTCATCTACAGATACCTCGACTTCATCTACGTACTCAGGATTTTCTAGAACGGGATGCTCAAAATACAAGTGAACCCTATTACCATTTTTCATCGCAGCATCACACATACTAATAACATCAGCATCCCTCTTAAGCGGCCTTAAACCATTTGATAAGTCAAAACCGGGCTCCAACCAATGAACGTCCTTAAACCCTGTGTAACCTAAATCGAGAAACAACCCTTCTACCAGAAATAAATTACAAGTATCCACACATTTTCTGTCAATGTTGCTAACAGTACCCCCAGAATATTGCATTCCACCCTTTTGATTGCTTTCTAACCTACCCATGTGGTGCATCATAAATGTTATGAGTGCTGACATCTGAAATTTCAAGCAGAAAAAATACACATTTTAATACTAATACAGCACCAATCAACTACTAAAATTGTTCATCCAAAATAGAAAAAATTACCCTGACTAAACCCTAAACCAATGCAATACAGCAAACAACGCATGCATCAAGTGACAAAATTTGAATGCCCAAAATCCAAATTGTCACATATTTAGTTGCCATTTTTTTCCATCAAAGATCATATAGCCACAAAAACATGAACGAAGACAAAGTTCCTAATGGCAAAGAGGCAGAGATATTACGCGTACCTTGTCAGAGGAACAACCACCAATATGCGACAATGTCCCTCCAAACCAGCGTTGCGGTGACGATGGGCTGACAATGGTCTTCGACGATGACTTGAAGAGGAGAAGATGGAGAGGCTACTATGACTCCAGTGTTAAGTGTTTTACTCTTTTTGACCCTCTTTCACAGTGTTAAAATCTTTTAATTTCTTAATACATTAGTTGAAATTAGGTTATTAATTAGGAATTATGGTTATTGAATTAGGGAATTTGGGAACGGGTCCAGGTAAGCTTTCCATTTGCCACACAAGTTTTTCCGTTTGCCACATCACACACTTCCGTCAACGGAGAAGGCATCACTTGCCGAACGGGCATTTGGTGCACATTTTTAAATTATCTAACGATATTTTTGTCGATAATAAAAGTGAGGGGCATTATTGTTAGCGTTTACAAAATTCGGAGGTATAATTAGTGGTATAAAAGTGAGGGGTATAATTGTCAGTGTTTAACAATTTTAAGTAAAGAAAATTGCACATAAATTTTGAAAAAAAAATTGTCAACTCTTGTTTAGGTACATTTCGTTTTGTTATTTCAATGCTGCATTGCTGCTTGCACATTTACCACTCGTTAGTCGTTACTTTATCAATTATCAGTTTATCTTTTTATAAATATTAATCTATCCATTTTTTAATTTAATATATAATAATAAGTTAATAACAAATATATCAAGCTGAGAAGTATTTTTAGTCTTGAATTTAAATATCTCAAATATAAAAATATATTTTATAATATTCTTAATATATAGAAAAGAAAAATTGCACACTACTCAAAATAAAAAATTTTCTTTATATATTTTATAGATAAATAATTTTATTTTAATTTATAATAAATATTTTGGAGTGAAATTTTTTCCTTATAAAAACAATCAGACTGATATAATTTAAGCCCCATAAAATTAGATTGAATATATATATCAAGAATATCTTAGTAAAATTTGTGTTTTGGAAGTGCGTACATAATCCACAATTACCGTTGGTACTTGAGAGTTGAGACTTACGCAAAAGTAACAATTATAGGTAGTGCCTTCTTCCAATTGTTTTGCCAATGATGGATTTCGCGCCATTCCATCGAAAACTTATAAGAAGGCAGGATGATAGGGCAGATGCCGTGTTCCGCATGCTGGATCCTCTACTATTCTATGTTCTTCCCGAAAGCGTGCTAATCCCTATGTTGTGCGGAGTAGGCGGCTAGTAACTTCTTACTCGTGTAGTGAGAAAAACCTTCTTTATGCACATTTCTAGTCATTTTAGATACTATTATAAAATATTGGATTTTCCGTTATTTAAATCGCGTATCTCCATCACTTGTCATTCGGTTAAAGTCTCCACGGCGTTTTCATGCCCTGACGCCTATCCAATATTTTTTTTAAGGTTTAATTAATTTTTGAATTGATATAATTTTATTAAATTTATAATTAAATTTTTATATTTTTTAATTAAATTTTTATATTATTTTTAATTTTATAATAAGATTTTTCAGTATAAAAAAATTAAAATTAACCAAATATTTTTTTATAAATTAAAAGTATATATAATTAAAAATTTAATTGAATCTTTGACCACATATTTTTTAAAAAATATTTTATTAATTTTAATATTTTTTGATACAAAAAAAATTTAATTATAAAATTAAAAATATTATAGAGATTTAATTAAAAAATATATAAAAACCTAATTACAAATTTTATAAAATTATAAGAATTAATATAATAATTAAAATTTTTTTATATCAAATATAATACTTCAAAGTGGTGTTGGTATTATAATTATTGGCTTCAAAGAGGTTCCAGAGAGATAGAAAATTACGGTAATCCTTTTAGGGAGATAATAAAGCAAAATTATTTTATTTAATTTAATATTTATAATTTATATATTTAATATTTATAATTATATATTTATTATATATAAAATTATTTATTTATTTAACTATAATACCGTACCACACGGAGCCTTACGCTTAAGCTGTAAAACAGAGGTGGTGTGGTATTATGACTTCTAAAATAAAATGTGTACAAATAATATCAAAAAGAATATAATAAACTAGGAGTCTTAAAGAATAGGTGAAATAAAAAGTTCGAAATAAAAACGCAATGCTCAGAAAACGAATTAACTTGCGTATTAAGAAAATTATAGCTATCACGTATAAAATAATAAAAGTAAGAATAGAGGGTCAAAGATACAAAATAACAAGCTCCTAACTCAGCTCGCGAAGTCAAAAGAGTGGCCGGAAAATATTTACACATATATATACATATCCAAAATCCAAATTTACATAAACAAAATCTTGCCTCTTCATAAGCCTCTAAGAGGGTCAAAAGGAACAAGTCATGCGGAGAGAAAGCTAAGTAAATATATATACATAACCATACAATAGAAGTAACCCGACAACGACTTCGCTTCAGAAATCCAGACGCTTAACGAGGTGCCTCTCGACCTGCATCTGAAAAACAACAGCATAGTATGGGGGTGAGAACTAGAGGTTCTCAGCATGGTAAAGGTGCCACACATATAAGATATAAGGTCCTGGGAATGCCAGAGGCAATCCTAAAACGCCGACACTCAGATTGTAAAGCTTAAAGTATTAATCAGAAACCATAAAAGGTGGTTTTCTAAGAGTATCTAATCCTAACTTAACTTAATCTTAAACCTAAGTCCCACTGCCTTTCCTCCATACCTCCATCTCCATCAACATATCACAGACAAATAAGCAGATAAAAGCAAGCACAAGAAGGTTACAAGTACTGCAGGTAACAAATATACATTTAACATGGCAAGTACACTTAGGCACACCCAGTTAATGCACAAACAAATATTCCAAGTAATATGCACATGATGCATGCCTATCCTATGGCTGATGAGTCTCATCTATCGATTATCAAGCCAATCTGACAAGTCCGGTTTGTTAAACCCTTGGACTGTCCCTCGACGTGCATCCCCAAGAGTTTATGCATAGCTTTTTCTCAAATAATCAATATTGCTCAATGGGGGTAACATTCCTGGGAATTTATAAGTGTCCAATCACCCTTACGTCGTAGGGTCAACAGAGTATCGAGTTTTCGACTTGGTACACGTGGTGGCAAGCCACGGTACTTTACCCAGGGAATCTCGTATCTTAGAT
This sequence comes from Arachis hypogaea, assembly GCF_003086295.3. NCBI lineage: Eukaryota > Viridiplantae > Streptophyta > Magnoliopsida > Fabales > Fabaceae > Arachis > Arachis hypogaea. Next base: position 21,167,868 of record NC_092050.1, read on the forward strand.
CATTTGATTATTTAAGCCAAATATCATACATAATCATTCATAGCATTTCATATTCAATTCATCACTTTTTCAGCTTTACTTCACCTCCAAGTTATCCTCCTTTCCTAACTCCATTTGATTATCAGGTTTAATACTATTATTTATGACTAAAAGAATAAAAATAGAGGTTTAGAAGTTTGAAATAGGGTTTAAAACTCAAAAAATCATATTTGCTAAAATAGGGCCCATGCGTACGCGTGGCTCACGCATACGCGTGGGAGTGTAAAAAGGCATCTCGCGCGTGCATCCCCTTATCATGCATACGCATAGGTGAATACTTCATGTCACGCGTACGCGTGGACCATGCGTATGCGTGGACATGCATGCTGGTCCATTATGCGTACGCATAGGGCTACTCGCGTACGCACATTCAAAAATTCCATGCTACACATACGCATGGGCTACGCGTACGCATGGGCCACGCGTACGCGTGGACGTACGTTTTCCAAAAATCTGATTAAGTGAAAAGCTACAGAATTGACATATTCCAAACCAAAACTTTCGATGCCCATAACTTTTTCGATTCAAAGTATTTTTCATTCGTTCTTCAAACGGCATAAACTTCACGAACCTAATTTTTTATCAAAACAAGTTTGAAACCATTTGGGAGTCCAGAGGCCAAGTTATAGCTCGCCAAAGTTCGATCCAAAACCAAAATTTTGCAAAACTTCCCAAACCTCATTTTCATTCAAAAGTTCCATCCCATTCATCACCAAACCTGCAATTATCAACTCAATATGCCCTCTCCCTCATCACCACAACAATCACCACAAGAATCATACATCAAATCAACAATACTCATACACTAACCAAATTCATCAACCAAAACCATAGCTTACAAATCCTAAACTTATATACTTATATCCTCAAATCATTAAACAACAATTCATCAAATTACCAACTAGTCATCAAGCATCACCAATTAACCATCGAGCATTAAACTAAAACATACTTCTTAACAAGACACTAAGCAATAAATATATGCACATACATTCTAACCTATCCTATGGTCATCTAGCTTAAGTTTTCACAGAACATTATATATTAAATGCAAAAAATCTAAACCATACCTTGGCCAGTTTCCACGTATTGTCTAAGGCAACTCACCAAAATAAACACAGCCCCCAAAAGTTCAATAAAACAGCTTCCTCCAAGTTCCAATATCCACAATTTCAAGCTCCAATTATTTATTCACAACCTAATACACATTCATAACACATATACACCCAATTTAATATCCAAAGCACAAATTCAGAATATTTAGATAGAATTATAGTATCCTCACCTTACTCAAACTTCGTATAAGCAAAAGTAAACGTTTTCCTCAAGCTAATTGGATCCTAAAACATCAAAAAGCAAAAAAATTCAACACCTCTATATGATTTTTGAAAATTAGGGAAAGGAGTGGCTGAGAGTAATTAAATGGCTTACCTATGAAATTATTCCGATAAAATCGTAGAAGTCGACGCGGTGGTCGCGTGATCGCAAACAGTACAGCGACCGGAACTCGAACGGAAGAGATACGGTGATTTGAATTTGGAACGAGGGTTCGGAACCCTTCTCCTCTCCTTGCTGTATTCAACGTTGCTGTACGCTGAATTGGGAGAGTAAATTAGCTCATTTAAGTGCTAGCCGGATCAATCGATTCGGCCCGTTCAGTTTAATCTTGGGCCGAATTCTTTGAAATTAGTGTCAAAATTCTCGTTTTGACGATCTCTATCCTAATTTAATATAATATTCACATTTCTAATTTTTTTATCAAAATCTAATTTATTGACTAATTATTTACTAATTTAACAGAATTTACATTAACAATAAATAAGAAATATAAAATAAAAAATTTTAATGCAAAAGAAAATAATTTTGAGTTATTTTATATTATTTTATTGTTTCTCAAATATTTTTAAAAAATTATTGGGGATATTTAGATTAGTAATGTTATATGACCAAATTATTCGGGCAACAAAATTCAACTAAATTAGTTACATAGTTTATATATTGGTCACAGCAAAAATCAATTTAAGAAGAAAAAAAAGACGCATAAGAAGAAGAAGTAAAAATTTGGTTAAACTTGATTACAAAAATAATATGTTCACCTAATATTATGATGTATTGAGAAGTAATTAGCGAGTTAGATATTATATTTTGACAAAATACTATGTGTACGTCAAAATCAACTACTAAAATTAATTATAATATATTTGTGTATAAATATATCTCTTGTTTAAATTTTAGGATTTAATCATTATTATTTAAAATTTACTAAATGCTGGCCAATTCTCTTATAATTTTGATATGAACTATAAGAATTTGGTGGAAGACAAGGGCAAATTTAGTTGATAATCCCTTGCTAGTCCAAGACATAGTTAAGTGTTAGCTTTAATTTTGCAGGGCAGTTTATCACAAGAAAAAGTATTCTAATCCTTTATGTTATGTAAGCTTTTTATTTATGCAAGTTCACCAAAGAATTCAATATGACACAGTTCAAGTTCCACCCAGAAAAGTGACATCATATTCATTCTCATCTGATTCCTAAGTTGCCGGCCACTACTATACGTAAATGCCTTTTTTTTTTTCTATAACTCCTAAAGAATGAAGTCCGCTTCGGGAGATGATTTTGCGATAATAATAATAATAATTAGTATCAAAAGCAAACTAAAATTGATCGATAGAGTAATGTTTTGATACACAAAGACAAAGGTCAGCAATTAAAGTGATCAGTGTAGTCTAAACAAAATTCCATTATTCCTTAGCTTGATTTCATTATCGTCTCTTTGTCCAACATATATGTTCATCTCTTATAAGGTCTAGACTCTACACTGTACCATAATAATGATTATTGAACTTCGTGGCATCATGTATTTATTTGTCTTTTTCATAACGTGCTGGGAGCTTCAAAAATAATAAGAAAAGACATGAGGTCTGTAATGATTACACTTGAGGAACTTTATCTTTAAATTATACATTTTGTTTGTTACTATTATAACTTGCGTAACAGATTCGTTTCTGTACATTGCTATGTATCTGATCTTGTTTTCACTTTTCAATAAGCATATCTAATCTATTTTTCATTTTTCTAACAATATAATGTGGTAATTTACTTTTTTGGTAGAACTTCATCGTAATAATTTGATTAGTTTTCTTTAGTTCACCAATGTTAAAGGTATATAATATAATTGCCCAATCCTGCTAATAACCAACATAAATCTAGCTAATAACAAATCAATAAATATTTTTAAATTATACTTTATATTAATTAATTATTATTAATTAGTGATTATTTAAATTTTATTTTTTTAAAATATAAATAATAATTATTAATTACAGTTATTTAAAATTAGTTGGTTAATTATTTACCTAAACTTTACCATAATTGCCGAAGATTTCACATTAAAAATCTAATAACATGAATTTTTGTCATAAGTCATAACCGATTAAGGGAATCAATATCATATGAGATTCTTTCAAAAAACTTACACATGATAAAATACTATGGATTTAATGATATTAAACCCTTATTTTTTTATTTTATTAAATTTTAAGTTTAAATTAAATGAGTAAGATTCAACTTCGGCTAAGGTATTATCTTAAGAATGTACAAAATTTTATCATTTTTAAAAAAAAAAAAATTATATGCAACTGTTTTTATAGGAAACTAACAACTGAAAATCGTTTAAATAATTTGAGATGTTTAACTAAATTATCATCTAATAATTTTTAATTATCAACTTTATATAAAAGCAATTGTATTTAAATTTCTGGCTTCTTTTTTATACTTTTGGTATCGATGATTGTGAGGATCTTTATAGTGTTAATCAAGGTGGCCATCGTGCTCGCTTTTAGAACCAAAACAGGGTTAGTTACGCATTGTAAAAGTTACCCTAAAAAAAATATTAACATATACTATCTTAGATAAAATATAACTCAAATGAAGTTTTTTCGTATAAAAAGGTTTACACTATAGGGAAAGGAGAAGTGGCACACAGGTCCAAAATGTTAGGTACTAGAATTAATAGAGCAGGATAACATAACTAAAATTTAAGGACGATAAATAAATTTAAATAAAAATTTAGATAATAATAAAAATAATATAATAAAGTGATAAAATTATAATTTTAAAATATATAAAAAAATTTATAATATTCTCTTATACATTATTAAAAATAATACTCATATAAAAAAATTATAACATATAAAAAATTTTATTATTTTCTCTCTTAATTTTCATTTACTCGAACGTTACAAAACATGGTATACAATTGCTTATGAGCACTCTTCAATTTATATTGAGTGTTTGGCGGCTTTACAAAGAATACTTGTACTTTAATGATAATCAATTTGAATTATATGTGATATACACGTACACGAACTTTTTCTCATGGCGGTGCATGATGCCCTTGGTTCATATATTGGACAAGTTGTAAGGTATAAGCACAACTTGCTTATTGAACCAAATGAAAACAAATACTACTTTACATTTACTGCTGCCTTCTTTGACTTTTCAACCATTGAATTGTAAAGTTTTAAATTTTTCTACTTTCTTCATTTATTCTTATTAATTTTTTGTTTGTCTTTAACCATAAATTGTATAACTTGACAAAGAGTATCAAATAAATTTTGCCTTCTCACACAAAATGGAGAGGAAACATGTAAGAACAAGAGATGGGATGTTTAATATTTGAAGATCACTCAGAGTTGTGATTATGCCCGCATTGCATTGAGTATGGGTTATCCTTAAACCTAAGAAACGCATATTCTTTACTTTACCCCCTTCTCTTAATGTAATGCTTTGGTAACAGAAACCAACTTGAAACAGATTCCCAGGTCATGCGTCTCTTAAATACAACAATGGTAAGCAACAGAATTCTGATGAGTTGCAAATATCAGAGATGTGTGACACCGAGTACAAGAGTTTCTACTTATGGCTGGCAGAATTCATAGGCTTCTTAGGCCTACTTGCACTGTGCCTGTGGCTAGCCTTACGACCCAAAGAGCCAACATGCAGCGTCACCTTCGTAACCATAGACCAGCCCTCCGATCAAAACGGGACCATCTTTTACTCTCTTGAATTCGAGAACCAAAACAAGGACTCTAACATCTACTATGATGACTCAACTTTCCTTTTCTTGTATGGGCAGCGTCAAGACAAGGTGGCAGAGACAACCTTAAAATCATTTCATCAAGGGACTAGTAGCAAGCGCGTGGAATCTGGCACTGTCCACGCTAAATCTGAACTACTGAAAACTTTGCTCTCCAATGCAATAAAAAATGCCACCAGTGAGTTAAAGGTGGCTTTAAGGACGAGGTTTCACTACAAGACATGGGGAATCAAGAGCAAGTTTCATGGGTTAAACCTGGCTACTAATCTACCAATAGGTGGTGATGGGAAGCTTAAGTTTTCGGGGAAGAAAAACAAGTACAAACTCAAACAGTGTAGTACCAAGAAATTGGTCAAGTCGGTAAAGCACTGATCTCATTCCCTCCATTTCTTTCTCTTGGTTCAATTCTTCATCTTATCCTTTTCCCTTCGTTTCTTCTAACACTTAGAAAACATACCCAATTTGTGTGCATGTGATCCAATACCTATATGAGAGAAATAGAGAATGTTCTTTACATAGGAAAATTAAAGATTAGGTTATGATGGTTTCTTCTCGAATCAATATTAGCTACAATACAGTCAGACACAAAAAAGATTATTTGGTTTTGCATTATGTTGTATGAGAAAATTGTTTAGTTTTAGTAAGATTTTCTTGTGTACATAGTTGGTGTAAACCGGATAGAAACAAGAGAATTCAATATTTGTGTATTCTTTTTCCCCCTTCAAATAAGTACTCATGTAGTGGTATCCATTGAACTAAACGTCAGCAATGAAAGCAGCGTTCACAATACACATTGTCGATCTATTCCATATTTGAATTTAATTCCACTCGGTTGCCTATTATTACATTCAACATCTACATATTTAAGAAAGAAATATACAGTGCTTTTAATTAAATATAAGCAAGATGAAAGGTATAAATTATATTTTACAAAAGAGAAATATAAAGGACTAGCATTTTTTATCAATATTAATTAATACTTTAAATCAATATTTTATTTATATATTATTAAAATTTAAAATAGAAAATTTATGATTTAAAATTTAATATAAAAAATATTTTTATTAGTCAAACATTAATAAAAAATAATAAATTTTATTGGTGATATAATATTGTTCAAACCTAAGAAATATGAAAGAGTCAAGACCATATTAGTACAAACAAAGATCATTTAGCATTATTGGGTATAAATTTGATTGTTTATGGAGGTTCTGAGAATCAGACCGGTCATTAAATCGTTCTAGTCATTGATTTATTGGTTTATTGGTCTAATCGGTCTAATCAGTGGTTCAATTAAAAAAACCGTTTTAAAATAAAATAATAAATAAATTATAAATAAACATCTTAAAATATAATTATAGTTTAATATAAATTTTAAAATATCTTTAAATTTTAGAACACTACATAAAATATCATTAACCAAATCTATATGATCTTATCAAAATACAAACTCAAAATTATAACCCTGATTCAGATGGCTTCCCGAGCAATTAACGAGTATTGTTGTATGCCAAACACTTTGGATACAAACAATTAACAAGAACTATATATTTTAATTGTACAACTCAAAGATGAAAAACATGTTCCTATTATCAACTACCTTTAGAGATCTTCTTTTCCTACTGATGATTTCACTGAAAATTTGTTTTTAACCCACTCCATGTCCTTCACATCCTTGTAGCCCTACAAATTCACATCAAACACAAAGTTATTCGTCTTCTCATCCATGGAAAGCCACATACACAACATTATAATATAACCCTATAATACACAAATAGGCATAGTCTCTGGCTATATATTTGAGTGTATCCAACATGTATGGAATGTTAAAAAAGCAGCATTCAGCAACAAACATTTAAAGGGTGAGACTAAATTAACCACCAACAACACCATATTTGAACTCAATAATTAGCTATTACAGAACATTAACCAATAATCATACTAAAAGGGTGACACTAAATTATAAAACAGTAATTACAAAACACTGACAAAAGAAGAACATTAGCATTAGCAATTATAGAAATTATAAAACAACAACCAGTAATCAACAACCAAAAATTACAAAACAGGAATTACAAAGTTAAAAACATAACTGAAATTACAAAGAGCTTCTTGGCAGGCGAATTATTACTCACAGATACATCGTTATCAGCAACTGCTTCTTGATTAATACTTCCATCATGGCAAAGCTCTGATCACTCTGATTCTCACAATAGCAATAGCAATAGCAATAGCAACAAGCAACAACATTAGATTCTGCAATCAATCATCCAAAAACTAAATCAAATCAATCGCATAGTAAATTAATTGCAAGAACCCTCCGTATGGAAAATCAAATTCGATCAAATACCACACAAATTAAAACAACCAACAAATCAGTGCACCCAAGCAGCTTACAGAACAACGCACCAAAATCAAAGTAGTATATGAAATGAGAGAGTACGGAACTCACAGGAGACGCAGTAGACAAGCCAGCCAAGCGCCAAAACATCTTGAATTCTTGGAGGAGGAGAAAGAAAGAATCGAATCTAGCAGGGCGCAGAAACCCTAGCGCCTCGGGTTCCCAAATCGAATCAGGAACGGGGAAAATCCTAGAATCGGGAACATGGGCGACAAGATGACGGCGCACAGGATGAAGACGATGGAGAATGGACACCGAGCGGGGAAGAAAAGAGCGAAGTACGAACAGGGGTTGAGAAGAACCACGGTTAGGAACGAAAGGGAGATGGAGCATAAGTTGTGGGTTTGGGACAGGGGGAAGGAGGAAGTCACAGAGGCGCCGACAACCACGACGGCGGCGGCAAAACTGGGCAGAAGAAGCTAGGGAAAGTTTGGGGTTTGTTTCTTCAGAGAATGGCTTTGAAGGAGGGGGTGGGTTTAGGGAAGGAGGGAGCGTGTCAGCATGTCACGCGTTGGGGGTGGGGTGGGGAGGGTTCCTTTTTTTTTTAAATTAAAGAACCGGCCGGTTTTTGGTCTGGTCCAACCAACCAATTCTCGGCCGGTCCAGCAGTTTTCAAACGATTTTCAGATTTACGGTTTTAGACACCAGATCGGGTCATTTTCATTGTCGGTTTCCAGTTGAACCGATCCGACTGACTGGTCCGGTCCAGTTTTTAAAACCATGTTGTTTATACACACTCATGCAGCATGCATTTGAGCCTCTGCATACAATATAAAAGACGAGTGCATTGGATGCAGAGTGCAATATGTCACTTAATAACTAAAAAGGAATAAAATTATGCAAATTATGCAAACCTTGTGGCTAACAAGTTGATTTAAGATGGTTTTCATAGTATTTATTGGAGATGTACTTATATTTTTCACTACTTTAATTCGATTATTTTGTCTACAAACTTTAATTTATTTTATCATTTCTATTCTTAAATAAATTAAACGTCATTTAATAGGTATATATTTGAATTATCAACACAAATTAAATGAGTCTTTGATAAACTCCAATTTTGTGGTTTATTTTGTGTTTAATTTGGGTGGTTTTATCAACTTTTCTCACATTTATTCAATGAAATAGCATAGTTTTGCAATTCTCCCTTGATTTGTGCTTAAATGTGAAAATATGCTTTTTAGGCCCTAAAATTGGTGATTTTAATTCACTTTAATTCCATTCGATGCCTTGATATGTTTGTTGAGTAATTTTAGGTTCATAAGGCAAGTATTGGATGGAAGAAGTGAGGAGAAAAGCATGCAAAGTGGGAGAACTTATGAAGAAATGAAGGAACCGTAAAGCTGTCAAGCCTGACCTCTTCGCACTCAAACGACCATAACTTGAGCTACAGAGGTCCAAATGAGGCGGTTTTAGTTGCGTTGGAAAGCTAACATCCAGGGCTTCAAAATGATATAAAATTTGCCATATGTTGCTTCACGTATAGGGGCGCGCACGCACCATGTATGCGTGCGAGCTGATGCTGCTCGTGGCCCACTAAAGTGAAATCGTCCCCAGCGATTTCTGAAGCAGTTTGGGCCCAACCCAACTCATTTCTAATGCTATTTCATGCAGAATTCAAGCTTGGGCAAGGAGGAAGAAATTGTTTGTAGCATTAGCATCATGTAGGTTAGTTTCTAGAGAGAGAAGCTCCCTCTTCTCTCTAGAATTAGGTTAGGTTAATTTTCATCTTAGATCTAGATTTAATTACATGTTTTCATCTTGTTTCTTTTATGATTTCTTACTTCTACTCTTTCATTCTCATGATTTGTAATGTTAATTTCTCTTTTATGTTCATGGATGCTCTTGTTGGATTTGATTTTCTTTTAATGCAATTTAATGTTTGATGTTTCTTTATTGTTGAATTGAGTTGTTGATCTTGTTTCCTTGCAATTTGTAGTTGGTAGATTTTACTATTCTTGCACATTTTACTATGCTTTCCATGTATGCCTTCCAAGTGTTTGACAAAATACTTGTAAGGATGTTAGAGTAGATTTTGAGCATTCTTGGTTTGGAAAGAGTAATTAGGTGATCTTGAGTCATGAAAACCCAACTTATGTTGGTGATCTAGAGTTGTTAGCTAATATTGTTTTCATTGACGCTAATCTTTTGCTAATTTAATTGGTAAGTTGATTAGGACTTTTGGATTGAGATTAGCTAGTCTTGTTAGACTTTCTCTCATAGAAGATAACCTATATCTTCTTCCAATGTTGGAGATGACGTAATAAGATAAATTCTTGTTTATATTTGTGACATGATTAATTAGTCTTGTTTGACTTTCTCCCTATGTGAAGATGACATGATACCTTCTTTCATTTGTTGGAGTTGACTAGATAAGATGAATTAATCATTGCATGACTAGGATAGAAAGCCTATGTTCTCAACCCTTGCCATGAATGTCTCTCTCTTTATTATTTGCTTTCTCTTATTTACTTGTCCTCTTTAATTACTTGCTTAATTTACTTTTCTTGTCATTTAATTTCTTGCCCTCTTATCAATAAAAAAACCTCCTTACCCCTTCATAGCCAATAAGCATACACTTCATTGCAATTCCTCGTGAGACGACCCGGAGTCCAAAACTCCGGTTAATTTTTATTTGGGGTTTGTACATGTGACAACCAAATTTTTGCATGAAAGGACTATTGTTTGGTTTAGAAACTATACTTTACAACGAGAATTTATTAGTGGAATTCTAGACCACACAAAAGTTCGTTCATCAAAATGGCGCCGTTGCCGGGGAGTTGCAATGGTGTTATATTGTTGGCTATTGTGAATATTGTGAATATATTTGCCTTTTGCTTATTTGTTAGTTTTTGTTAGCTTTAGGACTTTGTTGCTTATTTTTGTAGCTTTTGTTTTTAATTGCTATTATGAATTCTCATCCTCACTTTGGCTATGAGTTTGGCTCAAATTATGTTGTAGGAAATGGGAACTATAATGACAATACGCATCAAGGATGGAACAATCAAAGGTGGGAGGAGCCTCAAGGGATTGATCAACCTTCTTGGCAACAACAACCTCCGAATTCTTATGGGTATAACTCTCATCCTAATGCATATCAATCTAATGGATGTGGTGACCCTTATTGTGATTGTCAACAACCACCACCACATGCCTATGAACCATTCCCTCAACATGACTTTGAACCACCTTACTCACAAGCCCCCTACCACCAAACACCCCCATATGACCCTAATCCTTATCCACCCTACCAACCCCCTTATGAGCCATATGAACCATACATAGAACCACCACAATTCCAACATAACTACTCTCAAGAACCACCTCAATATACACCTCCCCACACTTACCAAGGTGAACCAACTTCCAATCATGAAACCTTCCACCCAAATAATGAACATTCTCTTCCACCATCACCTCCCGATGAAGCCCCCACACATGAATTGAGAGATCTTGAATCTCATATCCTAAGGCGACAAGAGGAGGATGAAAAGAAGTTTAAAGAGCTAGGAGCCAAGATGGCTATCCTAGTGGAAGCCATTAGCAATATGGCCTCCTCCCGAATAAGCCTAAGCAACCAAGACACTCCCATTGACGAATGTGGAGAGGCAATTAAGGAGCATAGTGAGGGAGTGAGTTTAGAGCTTCAAGATGAAGAAGAGGAGTTGAAGAAAGAATTGCCACTAGGGGAGTAATTGTTTTGGTAGTTTAACATCATGTAGGTTAGTTTCTAGAGAGAGAAGCTCCCTCTTCTCTCTAGAATTAGGTTAGGTTAATTTCCATCTTAGATCTAGGTTTAATTACATGTTTTTATCTTGTTTCTTTTATGATTTCTTACTTCTACTCTTTCATTCTCATGATTTGTAATGTTAATTTCTCTTTTATGTTCATGGATGCTCTTGTTGAATTTGATTTACTTTTAATGTAATTTAATGTTTGATGTTTCTTTATTGTTGATTTGAGTTGTTGATCTTATTTCCTTGCAATTTGTAGTTGGTAGATTTTACTATTCTTGCTCATTTACCATGCTTTCCCTTTGTATCCACTAAGTGTTTGACAAAATGCTTGGTTGGATGTAAGAGTAGATTTTGAGCATTCTTGGCTTGGAAAGAGTAATTAGGCAATCTTGAGTCATGAAAACCCAACTCATGTTGGTGATCTAGAGTTGTTAGCTAATATTATTTTCATTGACGCTAATCTTTTGCTAATTCAATTAGTAAGTTGATTAGGACTTTTGGATTGAGATTAGCTAGTCTTATTAGACTTTCTCTCATGGAAGCTAATATTATACCTTCTTCCAATGTTGGAGATGACGTAATAAGATAAATTCTTGTTTATATTTGTGACATGATCAATTAGTCTTGTTTGACTTTCTCCCTATGTGAAGATGACATGATACCTTCTTCCGTTTGTTGGAGTTGACTAAATAAGATGAATTAATCAATTTTTGACTAGGATAGAAAGTCTATGATCTCAATTCTTGCCATGAATGTCTCCGTTTATTACTTGCTTTCTTTAGTTACTTGCTTGATTTACTTTTCTTGTCATTTAATTTCTTGCCCTCTTACCAATCGAAAACCCCCCTTACACCCTTCATAGCCAATAATTGACCACTTCATTGCAATTCCTTGTGAGACAACCCAGAGTCTAAATACTTCGGTTAATTCTTATTGGGGTTTGTTACTTGTGACAACCTAAATTTTTGTATGTGAGGACTCTTTGTTGGTCTAGAACTATACTTGCAACGAGAATTCAATTGAGAAATTCTATATCAACAAAAGTTCACACATCAGTCTTCCATTTCTAAAAGTACATAAATATGCTACAACATAATAGAATAATCTTTTCTTGATTTCGAATAGGTTTGATCACTTTCTAAATTTGCAAATAATTTCATGAATATCCAGCATTTTCCAAAATATATTCCTCCCATAACAAGATCAGCATCACAGAAAGCAAAATACCCATAAAAGAGAACCAAAACACCATAAAAGAGATCTATAATACCACAAAATGGAAAGAATAACTACTAGAGGAATATTGTCGTACTAAATCTATGAAATAAAATTGAAAAAAAAACTAGAAACTAGACAAACGAAAGTAGAAACAAAAATTAAAATCCAAAACCCCAGAAAGGAAAGAAGAGAGTGGAAAAAAAGGAAGAATAGAGAAAAGAAGAGTCTTTTCCAAATCTGAAACCATCGAGAAAAGAAAATTTGAGAAAATAGGAGAATAAAGGTAGGAGAAGGAGAAACAAGATAGGTGGGTGGGGAAAGAAAGGAAGCGGAGAGAAAGTGAAAGCTTGGTAGGGGAGAAGAGATCAATGGAGATGGAGGGCTGCAGTTGCCTAAGTTGAGGCGGCGGCAGCGACCTTTAACAAGGGTTTTCCGTGCATGCTCAGAGAGAGAGAGAGAGATGGAAAGAGAGAGAAAGAGAGAGAGAGAGTTGTTTCTGTTATTTAAGATTCTTTGCAATCGAATATTGCGTCTCCTCTCAGTTCATAATTCAACAAATAGGATATTTATCTTCTGATAAGGTTTTCTGTGCATGCTGAGAGAGAGAGAGAGAGAGAGAGAGAGAGAGAGAGTTGTTTCTATTATTTAAGATTCTTTGCCATTGAATATTGCGTCTCCTCTCAGTTCATAGTTCAACAAATAGGATATTTATCTTTTGATTTAGATATAGATTTAATAATCTTGCTAGGTAACTAACAGGGAGTCTAGCCAACTCTTGCCAATTCCTGCCAACTCCTATTGGGTTGGAGCAAAAGTCTACCACACCAAAAAAATCATTCCCCCAATTATCCATCCCTATCCTAATTCAGATTTCACTTATCACCTTTCACCTTACTCTATTATCACTGCATCCGCTCCATTCCCCCCTCCCCTATCACGCCGTCACCCTCACCCTCAACAACACATCTTAGTGCCACCGTCGTTCCTCCAATTCCACCACTGACCAAGAACTAGTACATGGAAGTCATTGCGAGCCAGTCGCCTCCAACACACGGAAGTCGTGGCACCTCCACCGCGCTGTTGCAGCACTGACCAGAGATGCACCCCCTGTCGCCGTTGCATACCACCACTACCTCCACTCATGTTGCATGCCTCGCGACACAAGTCAACACGCCACAGCGCCGCCACTTCATCGTTCAGGTATCACTGGCTCCTTCTCGATCGCGAAACGAGAAGCCGCTTCCCCCACCACCATTCACAAATACACACTTTCCACTCTGCTGCCCGTCAGCCTCCTCCATGTTTGCCACCATGTTCCCACAGACACATGCCCACCAACATGTTAACGAGGTCCTCTAGTGCTGTTTCAACTTTTTTTCTTCCTTTTTTCTTTAATTTTTCATATTTGCAGGATGGTGTTTTTTATTTTTTGATGTTTTTTGTGTTTCTTTTTCATAAAATTTGAGTTTTTTTTTAAACAGAGGAAATTTCATTAAGGAGAAAGGAAAGACATCAAACATAGCCAAGTTCTAGACATGGCTTGGGGCATCTTCCATCCACATGCAATTTGGAGTGGTAAGAGCTAAGGTTGCTAATTCATGAGCTACTTTATTCCCTTCCCTCTTAACATGACTAAATTCCACAAATCTAAAATTTCTAATAAGTGAAATGGCGTCAGTAATAAAAGTTCCAAAACAAGAATTAAAACACCTTCTCTGTTTGAGGGCACCCATTACTTCTATATTGTCACTTTCAAGAATCACCTTTGAGAAACAACAATCTTTTGCAAAATTCAACCCCCAAAATGCTGCATATGCTTCTGCTTCATGTTCTTCAAGGGGATAAGGTATTGCCTGGGTTGCTGCTGCCATTATGATTCCCATTTCATTCCTAATTACAACACCAACTCCTCCATTAATATCGTGTGGGACCGCTGCATCTACATTAACCTTCATTGTGTTGGTTGGTGGGCATATCCACTTTTGGTTCACTGAGAATTGGAAATTCTCTTGGACATTTTATTTTTTCTATCATCTGAGCTTTCCAAAATTCATTAAAGCACATGCAAGCTTGTTGAACTTCTTTCTCAATCAGTGCCGATTTTTCCTCAAAGCCGAGGGAATTCCTCACTCTCCACAGCTGCTATAGCAAGGTACAAAATAGGCCCCCTTTTTTCACTCTGAATATTTCCCATAATTTCCTTGACCCATTCTTTTACATCTGAAAACATTCCCATTTCTGATCTCAGGGTGAATGGAGATGCAAACCAAAATTTTCTAGCAAACCAACATTCCCTGAATATGTGTTCTTTCGATTCAGCATCTTCCCAGCATCTCGGGCACAAAGGGGAGCAATTTATCCCCCTCCTGTTCAGGTTCTTTTTTGTAGGGAGAGACTTGTGGAGGAGTCTCCAAAGGAAGTTTACAGTTCTGAGTGGTGGCCTTATTCTCCAAACATCGTTCCAGGTTTGTTCTTCTCTTTGTTCCTTTCTGGAAATCTCTTATTGTGATCTGGTTTTGGCTCTTAGTTCATGGTAGGCTAATTTAACTCTAAATTCACCATCTCTAGCTTTTTTCCAATAGAAACAGTTCACTTGGTCAGATTTAGGAATAGAAATGTGTAGGATTTGCTGAGCTTCAAAGGGTAGAAAGATCTGGTTGATTAGATCTGTGTTCCACTCCTTTTCTTCTTCTAACATTAATTCTTCTACTCTTGCATCTGGGTTCAATGTTGTTGGGGTCGACCATGGTTTTGATCTGTTTTGTTTAAGAAGCCAAGGGTCTTTCCAAATTTTCACTGTTTCACCATTTCCAATTCTCCAGCATCCCCCTTTTTCTAGTACACCATTTGCTTGCCATATGCTTCTCCATGTGAAGCTTGGGGAGAAACCCACGTTTGAGCTCAAAAAGTCTTTTCTATTGTAATATCTGCTCCTAAGGGTCCTGGCTGCCAGCGACTCAAGGTTCTTCATTAACCTCCACCCTTGCTTTGCTAACAGAGCCATATTGAAAGCCTCCATATCTTGAAAGCCCAGCCCCCCATTTTGTTTTGACTGGCACAATTTATCCCATTTTATCTAGTGCATTTTCTTTTCGCCGTCTTTTGATCCCCAATAGAACTTATTGATCATTGATGCAATGTGGTTGCAAAGTCCTGTTGGTAATCGAAAACAACCCATTATGTAAGTGGATATTGATTAGACCACCGCCTTGATTAGCACATCTTTCCCCACTCTTGAGAGAAGTTTTTCCTTCCAACCCTTCAATTTCTTCCACACTCTATCTAGGATGAATTCAAAAACTTGTTTCTTGGATCTTCCAACAAAGGTTGGGAGTCCCAGGTACTTCGAGTGTCCTTTCACGACCTTTATCCCCATCCATTCTTGTATAAGAATCCGTCTGTTAGTTGGCACATTTCGGCTAAAAGACATCTCCGACTTGTTCAAGTTTATGCGTTGTCCTTAAGCAAGTTGGTAAGAAATCAGGGCTTCTTTTACTGCTTGTATCTCCCGATCTGAGGTTCTTGTGAATAGAATTCTGTCATCAGCAAAGAATAAGTGGTTGGTCTCTGGTCCATTCCGTGTTATCTTAATCCCTTGTATCAACCTGTTGTTTTGTGCTTTTACAAGGATTCCAGAAAAAACTTCAGCGCATAGAATGAAGAGGTGGGGGGAATAGGGGATCCCCATGTCTTAATCCTCTCGAAGGTTGAAAGGTTTTGGTGGGGGTACCATTGAGCAAGATGGAGAAAGAGGTTGAGCTCACACAGTTCCATACGGTTTGAATCCATCTTCCTGGGAACCCCACAGCCATTAGGACAGCCCTCAAGAAGTCTCATTTCACCCTATCGTATGCTTTCTCCATGTCTAACTTCATTCCCACATAGCCTTTATTCCCTAAAGTCTTCTTCTTCATGTAGTGGAATATTTCGAAGGCTATTAATCCATTGTCTGTTATAAGTCTACCCGGGACAAACGCACTTTGATTCTCCCCTATTATCTGAGGGAGGATAATCTTAAACCTATTCGCCATTGTTTTGGTAGCCAGCTTGAGGATCACATTGCATAATTGGTCTGAAATTCCTCGTGTGTCTTGGCTTCTCCGCTTTTGGAATCATGCAAATGTAGGTGTGATTTATCTCCTTTGGGTCATCTCCCTCGTTTAGGATTTTAAGAACTATTTCGGTTACTTCATTTCCCACAAATTTTCACATTGTTTGGTAGAACAGGGCCAGCATTCCGTCTGGCCCCGGTGCTTTGGTTGGATGCATCTGTTGTAATGCTTGGTATACTTCGTCCTTAGTAAAATCAGCGTTGAGAATGTTGAACCTTTCTTCATTTATACGGCCTCTAACCACTTCCACAGTTTCTTCCACTTTAAAGGTTTATTTCCTCTACTGTGAACAGTTTTTTCAAAAAAACTCCTCATTACCACTTCTATTTGTTCTTCATCTTCGTATTTGATTCCCTTGTCATCTACTATAGCTTTCACCCAATTTCTTCTCTTTCGTTGTGAGGCTTTATAGTGGCAATATTTGGTGTTTTTGTCCCCATATTTTAGCTAGTTTGCTCTTGACCTTTGGCTCCACTATATTTCTTCCATCCTTATGAGATCATCCAGCTCTTCTTCCTCTATTTTTCTCCTCAGTGTCTCTTCATCTTGAGGGAGGCTATTCAGCTGTTCCAAAGCCTTTTCGGCCTTCTTAATTCTTTTAGGTGTTGGATCGTCATTTCCGGAAAAGCTTCTTTCTAGCCTAGATTTGCCATTGCTTGGTCCAAACGCTCTTGAATGTTATTGCTTCCTGTCTGCCCATTTGACCATGTAAAAGAGTGTCCTAGGAAGCCGAGGTCAAGAAGTTCGCTTGGTTAGATAGCTTCTTGAAATCCTTTTACCTGAGCATATGTAATTGGATTCCTCCCTAATTTTTCTTGTTGGTTCAACACTTGGTTAAAATCTCCGAAAACCACCGATGGCATTGATGATGCTTGCCCAAGAGATCTCAATAGGTCCCAGCTTGCTTGCTTATTTTGGTTTTTTGGCCATCCATAAAATCCGATTGCTCTCCATTTGTGGTTGCTGTCCCTTACTTGTATCTCCATGTCGATGTGGTTTTTTGACATGGAGGTTATGTTGACTTCAATCTCTCTGTTCCATAGCACTGCCAGCCCACCCCCTCTCTGTCTTCCATCTTCATTACAGTCCACTCCAACTACATTCTGCATTCCACCCTTATACCTTAGCCTCATAATTTCTTCTGACTTCTTCCTTGTCTCCATGAGAAAAACAAGGTTGGGAGCTTTTTGTTTAATGAGCTTGTTTAGAGCTCTAATTGCCCATGGGTTCCCAAGCCCACGGCAATTCCAACTTAGTATTTTCATTGTTGTCGGCAGGGCTGCCCAGCAGCCTCCGCCGTTTCCGATGTTGGGTCCCTTGTCTGCTTCTTGGGTTGTGTTGCTTCACCATCTATGTCCATGTCCTCTGTTTGCTTTGCCTTCCTCTTTGGGCTTTTGTTTTCCTTTCCTATCTTTGGTTTGGGGCTGATAAGGGCTTCTCTTGCTTGTCTTTTCCATTTCCTCTCTATTGTTTATTCTTTGTTTGAATTTTGATTTGTGATTTCTTTGAGGACTGATTCTCCTACTCTGGTCAGATTTTCTTGGTAATTTTTATTTTTTCCATATTTCCTTCCAATTTACAGTTCTGTTCTCTTGGACTATAGCTCTCTTCCTTTTTCCCTGTTTCTTTTCCTGCATCTTCACTTTGTTTTGTTTCCTTGTCTGAAAATTTTTGGATTTCTATACCCTTTTTGTTAACTTCTTCCAGGTCCCTTCGTTGAGAGAAGGTTCCTGGTAGAGTTATCGCAGGGTCCTGGCTTGTCCCTTCTCCAACGTCAGTCTCTATTGAGTCCGACATTGACAGGGTGGCCAGTTTTTCCATTAGCTTAATAGTGAGTTTCTTTTTTTTGATGTTCCTCTCTTTTGCCTTGGTCTGGTTTAGTTTTTTCTTCTTCTTCTTCAGCTTTTTGCTCCACTTTTCTTCCTACTATTTCAGCTTTTAACCAAGGGCCTAAGTTCTTGAATTTTTTATTTCCTTCAGTTTCATCTTTTTTTGCCTTGCCACAGGTGTTTTCTTCATGGCCAGTTCTACCACAGTAATAGCACATGGTTGGAGGTTTTTCGAACTTGAAATTGACCCAGGTGAGGCCATCCTTCTTGCTTCCTACATTTGTGCCTTTCATAAAAGGTGTGTCTATTTTCATCTTTACCGTAGCCTTTATGAATCTCTCTTGGTCCTTCCCTGCTTCGAATAGCTCACACTCTTTGACCTTTCACATGCAAGCAGCGATCTTTCTACCATGTTTCAGCATTTTGCAGTGTTCTGGAAGATCCCAGATCTGCATCTTTATGTCCACATGTTCAAGCTCTTGTTCCTGTTTTTCTACATCCTTATCCTATTTATTTACTATAAGCCAGGCATTTCTAAAGGTCCAAGGGTTACCTCTTAGAACTCTGTCTCAATCTGCCTCATTCTTGAAGAAGAACTGGTAAGTTTTGGGTTTGACTTCAGTGACTCTGAACCCTTCTGGTTTCTTCCATATGTTGTACATAGCTGTTTGGATCCAGGCCACATTGATGTTTTTGTTTGTGACTAGTCTTCCAATAATGCTTATCTGACATTCTTTGATTCCTTCGCTTATGTCTTCTTCGCCATACACTATAAGATATTCTTCATCCTCTGCTTCATGTTCTACAAGATCTTCGTGCACTGTTTCATTCTCCATTTTGTTTGTTTCAGACACCGCCGAGAAAAAAACTCAATCCACTATTGGTGCTAGTGGGGACCGGAGCATAATAAAATGGATGTTTGTACGCTACTTTGTCATGATTGGACAAATTCTACTCTGTGTGGGTCTAGAAGGATGATTTGGTGTGCTCAAGAGAATTCTATGTGTCCACCGCCCGGATGGAAGAACCATGCAATCAACTTGAAGACGGGTGCGAAAATAAGATATGGGACGCCGGATCATACTTTGAAGACCAACTTTGGGACCTTATATCATGGATAGAGTTTCACCCAAGCTTGGTGAAGACGGTTGGAATTTCTGTCAACCATTTGAGGAGCAAAGATCCTTGGAGATTCAAGGATGAGTACAAACACAAGCCACCATGACAAAGAGCTTCCCAAAATGTCCAACTTATGGACTTAAAATAAAAGTGCTAGGTGGGAGACACCTCACCATGGTAAACTCTTTCCACTCTCTTGTAGTTTGCTTAATAAGTGATTTGAGTTGCCATTGTAGGTAGTTTTCCTTTTCATTGTAGTCTTCTCTCAATGTTTTGAGTGTAATTGCTTAGGGTGCAAGTTATGTTTGGTTGCTTTTGGAAATTCTTTCTTAATAATTTTTCATTTTTGGTTGATTTAGAGTTGAAGGTAATGTTAGGGGAATTTTTAGATGTTTTTAGTATTTCTCAAAAAAAAAAAAACACACATCAGGGACGCGTACGCACGATGTATGCGTACGCGTCGAGGGGGGAATCCATCATTTTTACACATAGTTTTTAGTTTAGGATTAGTTTTAGTGAGTTTTAGAGAGAGAAGCTCTCACTTCTCTCTAGGATTAGGAATAGGTTTAGGTCAATAATCTTAGATCTAGGGTTTAACTCATGCTCTCTTCTACTTCTACTTCTCAATTCTTTGTTGTTACAATCATCATTCTTCTATTCTTTTATTGTAATTTCTTCTACTTTGTTTCCATACTTGTTGTTGATGTTGATTGTTCCTTTTATTTTCTTTCAATTCAATTTGAGGTAATTCATGGCAATAATGTTCTCTTTGCTTGTTGTTGATTAATTCTTTGCAATAATTGTTGTTAGGTTTCATTCTTGTTGTCAATTCACTATACTTTCCTTTTATGCCTTCCAAGTGTTTGTCAAAATGCTTGAGAAGATATTAGAGTAGAATTTTATGTTCTTGGCTTGGGAAGGTAACTTAGAAATTCTTGAGTTGCTAATGTCCAAGTGATTGATAGTTGATAGCCATTAACTCTAGTTTTCATTAATTCAATTAGTGAATAGCTAGGAACTATGGACTTGGATTGATATAGCTCATTTGACTTTCCTTTACTTGTTAGAGGATGATTTAGTGGGATTGATCCTTGCAATTATCATATTGTGGTTAGTGATAAGGATAGGGATCCTTGACCACCAACCCTTGCCAAGACCTTCTTGTCATTTGACTTCCTTTATCATTTACTTTTCTTACTCACTTATCCAAAACCCCAAAATATACATGTCCATGACCAATAACAAGAACACTACCCTGCAATTTCTTTGAGAGACAACCCGAGGTTTAAATACTTCGGTTTATAATTTTAGGGGTTTGTACTTGTGACAAATAAATTTTTGTATGAAGAGATTTTTGTGAAATTCTAAACCGTAAAAAATTTACTCGTCAAAATGGCGTCGTTGCTGGGGACACATATGCACGCTGTACGCGTACACGTCGAGGGTGGAATGCAGATCCATACATGGATCCAGAGAGTTAGGCGAATGGTGCACGAACACTGAGCGTGGGGCACAAGGGCATGCACGCGTACGCGCATAGCACGCGTACGCGTGGATGGGTTAACGTAGTTCCCATACTCCCACCCGAGAATTGCGCACACACTGCGCAAACAATGCGCGAAACCGCAAATATCAACCCACGCGGACACGAACTCTATGCGTACGCGTCGACGCACACCCTCTTCATTCACGCATAAGCGCACAATCCGCTTACGCGTCCATTCACGTTTCGCCCCAACCACGCGGACGCGTATGGGACGTGTATGCGTGGATTCAAAATCCATAAACCCCCAGGGACGCGAGAACACCGCCATTCGTGTGCCCTGACCCCTTTCTCTTCCAGCGTTCTCTCTTCCTACTGCACCCAACCCCCTAACTACCAGGCCCAGCTCCGGCCGCCATAGAGCCACCACCGTCCGGCGCCGAACCCGCCGCCGTCGACCACCCCTCTTCTTCTCTCCTCTCCTTCTTTCCTCACCCTTACAACCCTAACCCTCTCTCACCGGTTCGTCTTCTGCCTTCGCCCACCTCCGCCGCGGCCACCAGTCATCACCGGCGAGCACCACACCACTACTCATACCTTCTTTTCCCTTCTTCTCACTTCCATCTTTCACCATTTTTCTCTCTGCTCGGAATCCTGTTCGTCGCTCACCCCAACTGCCACCGCGAGCTCCACTAGGCCGCCACCACTACTGAGCGGCACTGCTATCTTCCCCCTCCATTCTCCATTTCTATTTTGCTTCTGCATCCTAGGTTCACCATCCCCTACCTCCACTGCTCTGTTTTCTTCCTGTTCTAATTAATTTTGGTTGTTGTTATTAGTTAGCTTAGTTGATTAATCTGTTCAGCTTATGATAGTTAGAAATGCATGCTGTTAGGTAGTTAAGATGTAGTTAGAAGATTCTAGGCCTGATAAGTGCTCCGTTCTTGTTTACTTTCTGAATGCTGCTTGTTTATTAATGATGTTGGTGTGGTGTTTTGTGCGAATCATGGTGCTATTATGCTGATTTTCATTGCTGCCTTGCTGCACTTTACTTGTGAGATTGAGTTTGCTGCTGCCTGAGCTTATGCTTTGATATATCATATGTGTTAATTTTCTGTTCGCTATCCGGGAATGTCCAATTTATTGCCGGAATACTGCCCAAATTTTTAGAAAATATTTTGGTTTTAAACTTGTTACCTAGAATTGAACTTGACACTTTTAAAATTGAGTTTTACTCGACTTACACCAAGTCTAATTCCTAGGTTATTTTAGGTGCAATTCCGTGTCTATTTTGCTTCCCGTGATATGCACTGAACCTCCATGTGCCTTCACTTCTCAAGTTAGCTCAAATGCTTTTTGACTCATGCTAGCTCACCATTTGATCTTGAATTGCAACTTTTTGAATATGGTTCATTCTTTTGCAATAATTGGTGCATTCCACTTGTGTAGCTCTTTCAATGCAAATTGATTCTTAACCTGTTCTAGTTACACAAAGTGCATATTTCACTCTTTCTATACCAATTATTGCCCATTTAGTGACCATGGCATTGTTGATGAACTGCTTTTCAATTGTATGCGTTTGTGCAAAATTTCATATTTCATCATCAATGACTGCATCGTCCTCATGAATGTGAGTATGCTTGTTAACCATATTTTCTGTAATTCTTTTGATTAAGCCAATAACCGCCATACCACTAATCTTTGAACCAATTTTTCTAACTTCTAACTTGATTAACCGACTGACTTTTTTTTTAGTTTAAAACTCACTCTTTCATCATTCTTTTGGGTATGACGCTTATTGAGCTTAGTAAACAAGCACTGCGCACATATCGCTTGGATTCTTGGTTCATGGCTTTGATTGTGTTTTGCATTACGTTGCTTGCTTTCCAAGAATTCTATCTTTTTAACTCACTTCATGAATATGTCATGCCTTGCTTTGTTTTCCTCTACGAGGCTTATTTATCTATATCCTGCATATCGGTTTTTTTCAGGATGGCCGATAGAGGAAAAGCCAAGGTTACCTCAAGGAAGAGAAAGAAATATCAGCCCTTCACTCTTTCTCCCTACTATAACTATACCAAAAAGCCTCTTCATGATGAGGATAGAGCCAACCAGTAGTTACCGCCTACAGAAGCGTATAGGTTCCCTAACCTATACTGCGAGCTCCACTTTCCGACATACCAGAAGAAGAATCTGAATATAGAGAAAAAACTGGTCCTTCCGACTGACGTGAGACAAGCCATTACGACACGTATTCAGGGGATGGGCATGGGCTTTATTGATAGGGAGCTAGGCCGGGTGAACTCCTCTTGGGTGAAGGAATTTTACTGTAACTTCTTTAGACACACCGTTGAGTCAGTTCACCTGCGAGGCGGGCAGGTATTGGTTACGAAGGCAGCTATTCAGGATAGACTCGGCTGTCTGCCTAGGACCGGTACTACAGATGCCATTGAGCAGGCAGAGGTGGCCATACATTGCATGACCTTCGATTATGATGCGCTGAGGGATGTTATTGCCACCCCGGATGCCTTTGGGTGATGGACGCTGACAACAGGAAGCCCAAGGGGATGCTGTTTACTCATCTTTCTAGGATGGCCAGGACGTGGCAGCAGATCTTTGCACATTACGTTATGCCTACCACCCATTTCACTGAGATTCTAATGGACATGCTGGTCCTGATTGGCTGCGTTATGGAGGGGAAGGAGGTATACTTCCCTCGATTGATCAGGCGATACATGTGGCGGGCCCATGTCCGTGGCTTACTTCCCTTTCCCACATTGGTCACCATGATGATTCAGCTAGCCGGTGCCCCATGGGAGACAGATAATGAGATACCACCCCCGGTCTACGGAAAGAAGGAAGTGATTCCGTGGGGGGAGTGGGTGCACGAGAAGCCCCCTTCCCAGCGCCGCTCTAGAGCCAGAGCAGCAGCACCTGGCGCTTCTTCTTCCATAGCTGTAGCAGGCCCATCAGCAGGCCTATCCGCACCGATACCACCACCAGCTCCCCAGCCGACCTATCTGTTAGTCCAATACCTGATCCGCTTTATGGAGCGCAGTGAGCGCCGCGTTATGCGATGCCTGGATAGGATGGATCAAATGTTTGTGGCGCTGAGTGTTGAGTTGCCCCCTCTTCTCGAGTCTTCCGCATCAGAGGAGGAGCATGCCGAGGAGCATGAGGCGGAGCCAGCTCAGACAGAGGTACCATCACAGACACAAGCTACCCCGGAGGTTCAGGAGCCACCTGAGGAGCCACAGCCTGAGACCCAGCCAGATGCGACAGTCGACCCTCACACCGTGCCCGAGCAGTAGCATCGAGGACGATGCTTCATCTTAAGTGTAGGGAGGTCACCTTCGTCGCCGTCGGTGGAATAGCTATTTTGGATGATAAGTTCGGACATTTATCTTTTATTTTGCGTCATTTTAGCACTTTGCACTTTATTTTATCGCACTTTTGGATTATTATTATAGATATTTGTTATTTTGGGATCCTTTTATTTTAGTTTGTTGCATTTTGCACCTCGCATTCTAGATATTTCATATTTTAGTGTATTTTTGCTTTATGTAGTTGTTTTGGCTTTTTGGTTGTGATTAGAAAAATATTTTGGATTGTTGAAACCTAAGTTTACCCTTTTATATAAGAAATTTGGTTTGATTTGAAAAAAAAAAAGAGAAGGGATAAACTAAGAAAATTTTAAAAATTTTCTAAATCACAACATTGCATTTAGGATAAGCTTAGTCAAAATAAGAAAATTTTCCAAAGAACTTATCTATAGGGCACCACCCCAATTGATTGAGAAATTTTTTTGTAGAACTTGCTTGAATCATATATATTTTGTGGAACATGTTTTTGAGCTAAGAACACAAGCAAGTGAGATTTGAGCCTAATGGTGTGGTTACATTTTATAACCACTTATTTTCCTTCTTGTGTGTAATTATTCTCCTTCTATGATTGTGATCCTTGATTTGCTTGATTCTTTATGTCCATTATTCCTTGTATTCATGCATTTATATGATTGAGGCCATTGTTTCACTAGCTTACTTACCCAAATAGCCTACCGTTTACCTTCCATTGTTAGCCAATTTTGAGCCTACGCTTAACCCCAATTGTTCTTTATTTTAGCACATTACAAGCCTAAAGCGAAAAATAATAAAAGTCCCTTGTTTGGATCTTTGATTGGCTTAGGCTAGTGAGAGTGTTCATTATTCAAGTTTGGAAAAATTTGGGACATTGGTTGGGATAAAAGGGTGCTTTGTATGTTTATATTTGGGAATTGGGTACATGCTCATGTATTAATCAAATGATTAGACTTTATGCATTGGTTCTCTTGAAAAGAAAAGAATGGGACAAACAAAAGAAAAAAGAAAAAAAATATAGAAAAGAAAATAAAAGAAAAGAAAAAAATATATAGAAAAAAAAAGAGAAAGAAAGAAAAGAAGAAATAAAAAAAGGGACAAAATGTCCCAAAGTGAAGTCAATAAGGATCAATGCATAAGTGTTGGGAAATGAAAAGGAAATACATGAGTATGTGAGAAAAGTAAAAAAAAAATTGGGTAGTTAGGTTAGAACTTAATTGTATGGGTTATCATAGGTTAGGTGGGAAAGTCTAAGCTAATCAAAGACTCAAATGTTAGTCCACTTAACCATATATGACCCTACCTTGACCCTAACCCCATTACAACCTTTGAGAAAGACCTCATGATAATTGTATGCATGCATTGAATAATTTTTTATTGTTAGATAAAGAACAAATCTTGGAAAGCATGAAATAGAGGAGAATTGAGTAAATCAACCCCTAAACACTTGAGCGAATAGAGTGCAAACACATCCGGTGAGGGTTCGATCGCTCAAATAAATGTTTTCACCATGATCATTCTTATTTATACAAGTTTGTAAATCACTTTTTGATAATTCAATACAATTGTGGGTTGGATTTGATTCTTACTCCTTTAGCCCTTGTGCTTGCATATATCTCTTGGAAGTGGTTTGTCTTGACCAAGCATTTGCATTCATAATAGGAAGTTGCATTTAGATAGGTTGCATATAGTTTAGAGCATTGAATAAATGCCATACCCTTTACTTCATTCTTGGTATAGCGTGAGGACATGTTATGATTTAAGTGTGGGGGGATTGATAAATCCCGTTTTTAGGGTTTATCATGTGTTGAATTTAGAGCATTTTATTAACCTTTTCTCACATTTATTCAATGATATAGTATGGTTTTGTGATTCTTCCTCAATTTGTGCTTAAATATGAAAATATTCTTTCTAGACCTTAAAATTAGCTAATTTTGATTCACCTTTGATTCCACTAGATGCCTTGATGTGTTTGCTAGTGATTTTAGGATTGAAAAGGGCTAGGAATGGATCAAATGGGTGAAGAGGAAAGCATAGAGTGGAGAACACATGAAAAGCCAAAGATTTGGAAATATTCATCCACGCGCACGCGCACTATACGCGCACGCGTGGATCGCGAAAATTTCAGGGACGCGCACGCGTGCTGTACGCGTACGCGTCGGTGGCTGCACGTGATTTGTAAGAGGAAAACGTGCCCAGCAAATTCTGAGAAGCTGTGGGGCCCAGTTTGTAACCAATTTTGGTGCCAAGATACTTTAAAGGCCAAGGATTGAAGAGCAAAAGGAGGATTCCATCATTAGACACATTAGGATTAGTTTTAGTTAGTTTTAGAGAGAGAAGCTCTCACTTCTCTCTAGGATTAGGATTAGGTTTAGTTCAATAAGCTTAGATCTAGGGTTTAATTCATGCTCTCTTCTACTTCTACTTCTCAATTCTTTGTTGTTGCATTCATCATTCTTCTATTTTTTGTTGTAATTTCTTCTACTTGTTTCTATACTTGTTGTTGATTTACTCTTGTTTCTTCTACTTTCTTTCAATTCAATTTGAGGTAATTCATGTCAATAATTGTGTTCCTTTTGATTGTTGTTGTCAATTCCTTGCAATAATTGTTGCTAGATTTCATTCTTGTTGTCAATTTACTATGCTTTCCTTTTATGCCTTCCAAATGTTTGTCAAAATGCTTGAGAAGATATTAGAATAGAATTTTATGTTCTTGGCTTGGGAAGGTAACTTAGGAATTCTTGAGTTGCTAATGTCCAAGTGATTGATAGTTGATAGCCATTAACTCTAGTTCTCATTAATTCAATTAGTGAATAGCTAGGACTTGTGGACTTGGATTGATATAGCTC
Source organism: Arachis hypogaea (assembly GCF_003086295.3). Lineage (NCBI taxonomy): Eukaryota > Viridiplantae > Streptophyta > Magnoliopsida > Fabales > Fabaceae > Arachis > Arachis hypogaea. The sequence goes on from NC_092050.1 coordinate 21,195,110, forward strand.
ATTTGAATTTCCTTTACTTGTTAAAGGATGATTTAGTGGGATTGATCCTTGCAATTATCATATTGTGGTTAGTGATAAGGATAGAGATCCTTGACCACCAAACCTTGCCAAGACCTTTTTGTCACTTGATTTACTTTTCTTGTTTCCTAATCAAAACCCTAAAATATACATGTCCATGACCAATAACAAGAACACTACCCTGCAATTCCTTTGAGAGACGACCCGAAGTTTGAATACTTCAGTTATTAGGATTATTAGGGGTTTGTACTTGTGACAAACAAATTTTTGTATGAAGGGATTAGTGTTGGTTTAGAAACTATACTTCGACGAGATTTCATTTGTAAAATTCTAAACCGTCAAAAATTCACTCATCAAAGGCATGCCTATGATTGTGAGGGGTCCGTGTGAAGTGAGAGGTGCCGTGGGTGTGGGGGGTTGGTTCTTGTTTTTGTTTTAGGGTTTTGTAACTTTTATTTTGATTTTAAATTAAATTTTTTAAAAGTACTTCAAATTGGCTGGTTAATGAGTTGGTTCTCTATATTTTTCCTAGATTATTTAGGCTTGATTTGGTAATTTTTTTTTTTTTTGGTAGACATGGGGGTCAAGGACCCCGAAAAAGGCAAAACAAACAAACAAAACACAAGTAAAGCTACTTATACCCTCTCAATCTGAGAGTACCATTGGCATCTAAAGAGAGAGCATGAGTTGTATCAGAAGGGGAAGCATAAAAAACATGAAGCCCGTAAGGAAGATCTAGTCCTTTCTTGGTCAAAACATCTGCCACCGAATTAGCTTCCCAGAGGATATGACACCAACTAACCTGAGATAATTTTCTCTCAAGAATGGCAATGTCCTCAAGAAGAATTGTGCACGGATGCTAGGCTAGGCAGCCATTTTTAGCAAAATTAATGGCCATTTCGGAGTCCGATTCGATAATCACATAATGGAACTCATTAGCGGTAGCAATCTGGAGCCCTTTTATAATTCCCCAAAGCTCTGCTTGCATGATTGAGCAACCCCCCAAGTTGCAAGAGAAGCTCGTGACAAACCTCTCCAAATACTTACGAATGACACCTCCACAACTAGCATTCCCTGTTTGGTTGTAGAAGGAACCATCTCGATTAGCATTGGACTTCTTTGGTGTGATGCTGGCCTTCATAATTAAACTAAATTGATAACTCATGTTGTTAATAGACTCAACCACCTCATTAGAATTAAAGCTTTTTCCTTCGAAAACATGTTTGTTTCTAGAATACCAATCACAAGGTGTAAACAGGTTCAGAATTAGCCAATCCATCTAGTTTAGGCTAAAAAAAATCTCTTATAAGATATTGGGGCTGTAGTAACCGCCAGGTAGCTTTGGCAAAATAGCAGTCACGAAGCTCATGAATAGCGGTTTCATTACTATGACGACAATGGGGACAGGCAGCGTCTTGGGACATATGTCTTCTGTACCTTTTGGTGTTGGTGAGAATGACATTATGAGCCACTAACCATAAAAAGTAATGGATCCTTTCCAGACCTTTCCATCTCCATATGAGGTTGAAGATATGATTCTGGACTCCTAGGTTATCTTGCAACGAGTTATAGGCAGATTTCAAGGAGAAAGTTCCATCGGAGGAGTTCGCCCACGTGATATGATCGCCTCCCTTCCAAGCCGAAGGCGAAGAAATAGTCACAATTTTCTAAACCACCATCTTCAGAAAGTAAGCTTTTAAGTTTATCTACATCCCAACCACCTGAAACAGTAAGGAAGTCCGTAAGTAAGGTTCCTGAATCAAAGGCAGAGCTTACCTGTAGGTGAAGCTTATTCAAGCTTCCCAATTTTGGCACCCAGTTGTGTTCTTAAAACCTTATTTGAGACCCGTCACCTATGCGCCAGATCGAGTTAGCCTAGACATCTTCCTAAGAAGCGCAAATACCCTTCCACAAATTGGAATCAATTTTCCTCCTATTAACGAGAGGAACAATGTGATTTCCGCATCTGTACTTAGCCCTTAGAACTTTCGACCAGAGGGAGTCTCTTTTCTCGATCAAACCCCAACCCACTTTCATCATGAAGGCGCGGTTTAAATCCTTAGCATGTCTAACTCCGAGACCACCATACATTTTTTATTTGTTCACTATCCACCAGTTTAAGAGATGTACTTTTCTAGTATGCTCTATTTCTCCCCAAATAAAGCTCCTGCAGTTACGATCAATGAAATTACAAGTAGCACTAGGTAATAAAACAGTTTGCATAGTATAGAAAGGCATAGCAGATAGAACAGATCTCACCAAAGTGGTTCTCCCTGCTAGGAAGAGGGAGGAGGCCTTCCAATTGTTAAGTTTTCTCTTAAACTTAGCCCTAATATCCTTGTATGTGTCCTTTGTTACTCTGGAGTGGATACTTGGAACACCCAAGTATTTACCCAAGTCGTCCGTTATAGGGAAATTCAAGCAATTGATTATGTCATCTCTCACATAGTGCCCCACGTTCTTGGAGAAAAAAATTCTGGTTTTTTCAATGCTAATTTTTTGACCGGAGCTCGTACAAAACGCTTCCAAAATTCTCCTAATAATGTCTACCTGCTCCATATTTGCTTCTGCAAAAAGGGTCAGATCATCTGCAAAACAAAGATGAAAAAGTTCAGGAGCATCCCAATTTAGATGAATGGGCTTCCAAAATTCCATACTGACTGCAAAATTAATAAGATGAGACAGTCTTTCCATGCACAGAACAAAAATATAAGGAGATATCTTTCAGGCATCCCCATTCCATAGAAATCTCATTCTAACGGTGGAAATGCATGCACAAATAAGCTCAATTATGTTAAGAGGAAGCCCAACATCAGTGAGTGTTTCCCGAATGAAGCTTCACTTCAGCCTGTCATAAGCTTTCTCAAGATCAATTTTAATGGCCATCTAACCTTTTGAACCCTTTTTGTTCCTCATCGAGTGAATGATCTCTTGAGCGATGATGATGTTATCCGAGCTCTGTCTACCTGGAACAAAGATACATTAGGTAGGACTAACAATCTTATCCATAGCTCTTCTCAATCTATTAGCCAGAGTTTTGGTGATCACTTTATAGGAGACATTACACAAACTAATCGGACGCATTTGCTTCAGATTGGTGACATGTTTTACTTTTGGAATAAGCATAATAAGAGTTTCATTTATTTCCCTGCTTTATCGGAGTAATAAAGATACCCTCAACAGCTTAACCAGATCCAAGCCGACTTTATCCCATTGATTTTGATAAAAGACTGCTTGAATGCCATCAATACCTGCCGCTTTAAGACTTCCCATATTGAAAATAGACTCCTTAATCTCAGAGAAAGAAAACATATTACCTAAGGCATCCAGGTCCTCTTAAGGCAGTATCGGAAAAGAGTTTCTCAGAATAAATTCAGAATTCGAGATATTCTCCGAATATAGGTTGAACAAAAAAGTAGAGGCCATGTCCTCTAAGGCAGTTTTATCACTTACCTAGTTACCATCCGTGTCTTAGAGGTTAAACACCTTATTCCTTCTTCTTCTGGCAATAGTAGTCCCATGAAAGTATTTAATATGGCGATTTCCAACTTCCATCAACTTACATCTAGATTTCTAGAAACACATTACTTTTTCTTGAACAAGGATTTCTTCATATTCCCTTCAAAAAGAAACCTGTAAGTCTTAGAGAAAATGATTATTCTGGAGATTCATGCTAGCCGTAATCCCATTTAAATGCTTAATAATTCTGCTCTTCCTATTCAAAATGTTCCCAAACACATTAAAATTCCAAGAATTTATTGCTTTTTGAAAGTTAAGAATGTAATCAGACCAAGAACCCACTAGATTCCAATTACTGCTGACCATGTTGGAGAAGTCGAGGTGAGTAAACCAAGCGCCCATAAATCTAAAGGTCTACAACCAACATTAACATTGTTGGGTGAAGGAAAGTGAAGGCAAAGAGGGGAGTGATCAGATTTAAAGTTGGAAAGGTATTTAATAGAAGCAGAAAATGGATTTGCCAATCTAGGTTGCAGAGTCCATAATTTAATTGTTGAAATAAATCACCCCTTTTTCAAGTAAAAGGCCATCTAGAGAAACCCATATCGAGAAGCCCAGTCTCGGAAACACAAGATTGAAAATCCTTGCAAGCATTTCTACTATTTGCTGAACCTCCCCTTCGCTCATGATCATAAAGAGTATAGGGGTGGCAGGAGTACCCGAACCCGCGGGTACCCGCCCCGCCCCTACCCGGTCGGGGCAGGTTATTACCCGCCCCGGGTGCGGGGCGGGTTTTTATCGGGGCGGGTTCGCTAGCGGGGCGGGGCGGGGTCGGGGTTAGGGTGAACCCGCCCCTATCCGCCCCGCAGTATATATTATAATATAATATAAAATAAAATATATAATATAAATATATAAAAATTAATAAATATTAAAAATATATAAACAACTTTTCAGATGTAACATTGAGAGTTTGAAACCCTAAAAATTTATTCTTCTCTTCTCCAGATTCCAGAAACCACAGTGAGAGGCTGAGGCTGAGAGCAATAGCCAATATTGCATCGAGCTTCTTGCCTTCTTCTTCTCCAACACCTACTTGCTGGCTGTCGTCGTTCTTGCCTCCGTCCTTCGTCCAGAGCAGCTGAGAAGCGCTTCGCCGCCAACGTCCTCTGTCCGAGCGCAGAACCTAGCCTCCATCTTCCGTCGTCCTCCGTCCTTCGTCGCCATGAGTCTGTCGCCGTCACCGTGAATCCGTCGCCGTACCCTCCGTCCGAGAGCAGCTGAGCAGAGCTTCGCCGTCGTCATCGTCCTCCGTCCTCCGTCCTTCGTCGCCGTGAGTCTGTCGCCGTTGCTGTGAGTCCGTCGCTGTGAGTCCGCTGTGAATCACTAATTTTTTTTGGTAATTTTTATTTAGGGTTTGCAATGTTTCCTAATTTTAATTTGAGTTACAATTTTGTCCTAATTTTTATTTGAGCAGGGATTTGTTGCTGCATGCAATTCTATTTGTATGAAAACCTGTTCAAATTAATATGACAAAAATAGTTGAATCATGCTTATTTTGCCACTGTATTTTTTTCTTGAATATTATTTATTTATTTATTTTTATATATAAGATTCAATTATAAGAATAAAGATTATAGTAGAGTAAACAAAGTGATGTTCCTGTTATTCATTTCATCGTTAGGCTTCAGAGAACATTGGCAACATAATCAGATTTGTGATGCGCTAATTATGCTTTTGCTTCTCCTTTCTCTTAGTTTATATGAGACTTCGAAAAGGTTGAGCTTTTGTTTGTTTCATCATGCCACAGTCATATTCAAGGTCTCATTTATGATTTTTTGTGGATGATTTCTATCTTTTGGAGGTACTGTATTGTTGAATGTATTAGAGGTTAGAGCATGGTTTTTCACTTTTTTGGGATAGTCCCATTGTTTACTCTTTATTTCTAGTTGTTCTGGAGAATGAGGTGTATTCCTTTTCAAAGAAACAGAGTGAATTTTGAAGAGTCAATGAAGTTTTGTTTCTAATAGAAGTTACTATTTGCTAACCACATGGTTATGTTTTGGTAAATAGGTCTCAACTAGGCAACAGTGATGTTGCTTCCTTAATTATTTTTATCTAGAGTAAATTTGATTTTAGATATACATTTTGTGACACCAATCATGTATTAAACTGGAAAATTAAAGCAAAGGTTGTGGCCAAAGTTGGTTGTGGGCACCTTTGAGAAGTAAAGTTGATATATTGTTTAATTTTCATTTATGTTAATTTTTTATATAGTACTAATTAATTTGTTAATTGTTATCTCTTTTGATTTTCAGGTTTAAATCTTGATTTGTAAACTTTTAATGATAATGAAGATCTTGAAAGTGATCAAGAATAAGGATTGAAGACTCTATTATGCCTAATATTGTAATTTCTTTATTATGGTGTTAAATTTGTAGTGATCTAACACTAGCTTTTTTTTTAATTTCAAGTTATTTGAATATGAATTTTATGTTTGTATTTTAATTTGTCTATGAATTTTAAGTTTTTGTCTTAATTTATATATGAATATGTAAAAATTAAAATGTTATTTAATTTTTATAGGGGCGGGTAGGGGTGGGGCGGGTTCGGGTACTGCAGTTTACTACCCGCGGGTAGTGACGGGGCGGGTAGTACATGAGTAATAAGACAGCGGGGCGGGGTCGGGTAGGGCAAAAACCCACCCCTACCCGCCCCACTGCCACCCCTAAAAGAGTAGCATTAAAATCCCCGATCAGCCACCAAGGAAGATCATTATCCAGAATCAGGTCACAAATATTATTCCATAGAGTACGATTAACCCTTTGGGAGATAGCATAGATAGTAGAGAGTAACCAACATTCAGAATTTTCATATTGAACTTTCGTGTTAACCATCTGGTAATTATGACTAAGAATATCCACCCCTTAAAGATTAGCGTCTTAGAGGCACCAAATACTCCCAGAATGCCCTCTGGCCTTTTCAATGAAATATCCATCAAGTCCAAACTTCTCCCACATCGATTTACCACGAGAGCCACTTAAATGTGTTTCGACAAGAATAAAAAAACTAACCTTATACTCCTTTTGCAAGTCTCTGATGAGGCTAGAGAAAGCTTTTCCTCCTGCTCCCCTGCAGTTCCAAGCTAAGAGATTCATAAAAACAGCAAGCAAAAAGAGGAGGTCACAAGACCACAAAGGCTTAATGTAGATCTTTAGATGTAGCAATTGGATTAGACGGGTTCGTCATGTCTTGAATTTGTTCCCAAAGCTAAGGACTCCAATTCGATGGTGAGGATTCCGGTGGCTTGTCCGGTGGGGGTTCTCTTTGTGGAGTAGTTGACACCTCGCCCTCGTTGATGGTTCTCCTTGATTGAAGAAAGCACTCTTTACCATGTGTGCCTCCATAAATTTCTCATTATGAATAGTGAAATCTGCCATTTGATTTTACTCCTTTTGAAGTCGTCCCATGTTCTCCAGTATCTCTTGTTCCATCGCTATTGTTACAAGGTTTCTCAACACGAAAGAGCTAGGCTGGGACAGAGCCAGAGACTTTTTCATACTCACACCTATCTTGTTCATTTCCTTTAGTTTGGGCTTAGTTAGTTTACCAGTTTTTGAGGCCCAAAGTCAAAGAACAGGTCTTTCTTTTGTGCTTGAGGGTTTTTCCCTGCACCTGATTTGATAACCCTTTTCTGCATTTGTCCAACAGGCCTATTAACTTTATTGACCACAGGCTTATCAACATGGGACTGAATGGAGAGTCCATCTTCTTTCAATTGCAGATTTATTACTGGCCCAGTATGCATAGAGCTGTTTTGGGCAACATTGCCTTCATTAGTGTCCTCCGAGATTTTCACCTCCTTATCATCAAATAATATATTAAATCTTGATCCAGTTTCCATGATTTTATTACTGTTATTATAAGAACTTTCCTTATTTGTTCCAAGATCCATGGTTTGATTGATTTGTCTTTTAATGTGATGTGTCTTCTCTGGTTTTCTTTTTGGTTCTTCTGGACCATCATCCAAGGACCGACATTAGGGAGATTTTGATTGTTACTAGGATTATTGTCGCTCATTCGATCACCTGTAATCTTATCTTGCTTAGCGTCTCCATTAGAAACCACCTGTTTTCCGTTTGCCACCTCCACCCGATAGTCTTCCCCAATAACCGGTACCTCTCCACATGACTCCGACCGGTGTCTATAGACCCCGCAATTGAAACAAGTGAGATGAAGGCCCTCGTATTCGAGGTTTAGAGTGCTTCCCAGTACACAAATTTTTGGGATCAGTTTCCTTGATAAGTTAATTTCCACCAAAATCCTTGTGAAACATCCCTTCGAATGAGTCGATGTAGCTTTATGAACTTTTAGCATAGTTCCGATGGCCGATAACATTAATCTTACCTTTCTTTTCCCAATCTCTATTCAGACGTTGCTCCATAATTCCTAAATGAATTCTTTTTTCGAGAACTTTGACAATGAGAGCAGCATGCCAGGGCTTGCACCATTTATCAAACTCCTCTTTTGAAACTTTTATTTCCGTACATAGATCAAAAGGTGTATCCTTTTTCGATAAGTCATCGTCTTCTTTATACCACCGATCTTTCAGATCAGATTCTTCCTCCGTGATGCTTTCAAATAATACATTATTTTCTTCATGCATCGAACCTGGAGCCACCAGGAGGGACTCTTTGTATGATAACTTTGGCTTCATGATCATCTCCGCAGCATGATTAGCAAGTATTTCCATGTCGTCTCCCGGTTGGTTAAGATCAACATCTCGTGCCTTGACCTTCTTAGTACTACGTTGGATGAGGTCTATCACTTGGGTGGGAACCCTAGGGGAGCTATCGGAGAGATGTTTGTGCTTTTCAAAAGCATAAATATTTCATTTTGTATTTAGTAAATAAAAGCTCATGTGCTCATACTTGTAGCTTTTAAAAGTCATGAGTACTTTTGAAAGCACTTAAGGAAAAGTTTTTTAAAGTTAGCTTGTGCCTGCTTATCAAAATTAAAAAGTCTAATATAACCTCATATATTAATTAATATTAACATTTAATTCTTACATTAATGTTTATTATAGTAGTTATAAAATTTAAAAGTTATTTTACCAAACACACTTGTTGTTGCTTATGCTTATTAAAAGTCATTTTAAATTTAATTTACTAAACACAGATGCTACAAATTTTAAAAATAAATTAATAAATTAATTTTAAGATAATTGTCAATAACCATTTAATTTTTTTCTCTATTTTTTATCATTTTTTCATATACATTAATTAAGTTTATTATGTAAAAAAATTGAAAAATATTAATAATTTTTAACTTTTTTTAAAAAAAACTTTAGTACATAAGAGCAACTCCAATGCATAATTTAATTTTAATTTTATTTTAAATTTTATAGAATATTACATTATTTTAGGGCAAAAAACCATATTGAGCCAAAGCAAGAATTCTGTAACCAAAATGCGCCAAATCCAATTTCGTTTCAGCAATGAGCCAAACTGTATTTTAATATAATTCGAACCAAGCTGGTTCGAATTGCACTCCTTCATAATTCGAACCAACATGGTTCGATTTAGTGTTGACCGTTTTTGAATAATTCGAACCACAAAGGTTCGAACTTCTCTCATACATAATTCGAACAAGGGTGGTTCGAATTATGCTTTGAACTCGAATTCATGTAATTCGAACCATGCTGGTTCGAATTACTCCTAGTGCACTCCTTCATAATTCGAACCAGGCTGGTTCGAATTAGGTGTGATTCGACTATATAAGGAGTTCGAATCACCCTCATTCGAACCATTATCCCTCCCCCTACCCCACAAAATCTCAGAGAAAACGACCCAGATTCTCTCCGAGGAAGACCTGAACGGACTACTCTGCTGATGGGGGACGATCCGGCACGGTTATATCGGTTGGACGGAGTCGCTCATATAGCCGGGGTCATCAACGACGAGGTTAGTACGGAAATATTTTTTATTCAAGCGTTAGTTGTGCCTTAGTGGTTTTCATCTTGGTTAGACGGTACTTTATGTTAGTGGTTTATGTAGGTGGTTTAGGTGAGGGGATTATGTAGGTGGTTTATGATAGTGGTTTAAGCTAGCGGTATAAGTTAGTGGTTTATGTTAGTGGTTTAAGGTGGTGGTTTAGGGTAGTGGTTTTTGATAGTGGTTTAAGTCAGTGGTTTTTGGTAGTGGTTTATGTTGGTGGTTTATGTTAGCGGTTTTTGTTAGCGGTTTTTGCAAGCAGTTTTTTTATGTGGTTTAGGGTAGTTGTTTCATGCTAGGTGGTTTAAGTAAGCCGGTTTATTTAATTTGTTTCTTGTTAATGGATCTCGTTAATTGTGGTATATGCTAGCGGTTTAGTTGTGTGGTTTAGGGTTTGTTTTCCAGTTAGTTATCTTTCATGTAATGTTATGCTGTTTAATTTAGCAAAATGGTTAATGTAAACCGGTTTACTGTAAAACCTGTGTAGTTATATATCTCAGTATGCGGTTCTTTTCATGCGCAGCCCCAGCGATGCATTAGGAGCATGAGGCGGCAGTAGGGCATGCGTCTTGATGACAGATACGTTCCATACTTGCAGATGGCAGGGCTATACCATCTTGCAAGGCTGAACGACCGGTGGTTCCGGCTAGACGAGGCGCTCGTCAGTGCATTCGTGGAGAGATGGCGTCCCGAGACGCACACGTTTTATATGCCGTTCGGAGAGTGCACGATCACACTCCAGGACGTGGCATACCAGCTGGGTTTGCCAGTGGATGGCCGTTACGTGAGCGGGTGCCTGTCAGAGTTCCATATATACATCGATGGCGGCCGTCCACCCTGGGTCTGGTTCCAGGAGTTGCTAGGAGTTATACCTCCTCCCAGTCAGGTTCAGAAGTACGCAGTGAACTGCAGCTGGTTTCAGGAGACCTTTGGTGAGTGCCCTGAGGATGCAGATGATGACACTGTTCGCCGATATGTCCGTGCATACATCATGATGTTGCTGGGCACGCAGCTGTTTGCGGACAAGTCTGGCAACCGGATTCACATTAGATGACTTCCGTATGTAGCGAGGCTGGAGGAGCTGGGTACGTACAGCTGGGGTTCGGCAGCACTGGCCTGGTTGTACCGGTGCATGTGCAGAGTGGCAAACAGACATGTTGTGAAGTTAGCGGGCCCGTTTCAGCTACTGCAGTCTTGGATCTTTTGGCGGTTTCCTCAGTTTAGGCCTGCAGGATATGAGACTTTCAGCTGGCCGTTGGCGTCGAGGTACTATACTGGGCCTATTCTTTTTCAATATGACTTACAGATCTGCGTGTATGTTAATACTCTATTGCATAATGTAAACACAGATATTAGTATATGTAACTCATGTGTATGGTGCAGATGGGCAGGTTACAATCCTTCCGGTAACGAGAAGGGTCCGAGAGTGCAGATGTGGAGGCTTCGGATAGACCGGTTACAGTCCAGGGAGGTTAGTATGCTAATTATAAGTGATGCTTTTTAAGTTAAATATTTTACACTTGGGTCGTACAGTTGCCCTGATAAGGGTGGGTTCGTTCTGCAGTTTATATGGATGCCGTACAGTAGCCCCGACGTACTTCAGGTGTTGCATCCGGAGGTTTTGGAGCCTCGGCACATGGCGGTGTGGCGCTCTGTGACCGCGCTGATCTACTTTGCTGTCATAGAGTGGCATCAGATAGATCGTGTTCTTCCTCAGTTTGGAGGGGTACAGGCCCTTCCGCGTCCCGCCTTGAACATCGACTTTCTGATGTCCAAGGACGGGAGAGGCGTCGATCGATGGTTCCCCTCTTCCATGCGGAAGTGGCATGCATACTGGGACGCTCGTCAGGACAGTGTATTGAGGTTCGACGTTGTTGCCGACCCCGGACCGTCTCATGAGTTCCTTTAGTGGTGGAGTCAGCATGGGAAGAGGTTCTTGGTCGCGGACACTCAGCTGGGGGATCCGAGGGCAGAGGGCACGGGTAGCACGTCGCTGTGGTACTGGTTCGCATCTGTTTAGATGAGTCACATTTCATGTATTTTGTTTCCTCTATTTCAGTCATGTATGATAGTTAGGCGTACTTTTCTTGTTATGTAGTGCTCTGTTTATGTATGTTGTTCGTAACTTGTGTTCGGGGACATTGACTATTTGTATTAAATGAAACATGACAAGGTATAATGATTTCGTTTAGTTATTAAAATGAGGATCAACGAGTCCTGTAGCAGTACTTGTAATGAAAGACAACATATTCATTACTACTCGCAACAGCCAAAGTACAATGCATTAATCTCAACAAGTTACATACGTGGTCAAGCAATGCATCTAACAAGACAACTTAAATGTAAATAACACTAACAATAACATCATGGAAGCTAATTTCGCCCTGTTTGAGACGATCCTACTACCTGTGGGCAGCTACGTCTAGTGTGTTCGGGTTGGCGACAAAGGCCACACCGTTTTGGCCTGTTCGGATCTGCCTCATCCATATTTGTCCGTATCCTTGTGGATCTAGGCCTCCCCTCTCTCGCACGCCTTCTGTTTGGGTCCGGAATCACGGTGGGCCCATCGTAAGGTGGCCAGAAGCCCTCCGGGATTAGAGGTGTGAATCCCATCCGATAGACATTGAACACCGAGGTAATCTGATAGACGCTATGAACATAGAAGCTCCAGCTGACACGTGCGTAGGCACAGCATGCAAGTGCGTGCTGACACGGGAAATGAAGCGCCTGAAAGTACCCACAGTCACATGTCCGGGAGGCAAGCGATACTCGGTAAGTACCCAATGAGAAAGTACCAGTCGGAGTGGTCTCCGCTACGGTGAACTCGGAGTTATCACGGTCATACAACGTCACCGTGAAGCACCTGGCCGTCTTCAAGTTGGCCTCAATACACTTCACCAAATGCTGACTGAACTGCTGTCCGGTGCCCACCTGGGCCTCAGCCTCTCGCCCCTTGCGAACAAAGAGTTCGGCCAGCCTACCATATGTTGCCTTCACCAGGGATGCTACAGGAAGATTTCTTACACCCTTGAGGATTGAGTTCACACACTCGGAGATATTCGTCGTCATGTGACCGAATCTCCTCCCCTCATCGCGATGCTGCGTCCACAAGGAGTAATCAATACGGTTCGCCCACTCACACATCGCCGGGTCTTCAGACCGCAGTATATCAAACTAGTAATCAAACTCAACCTCAGTCTTCGCGTACGCTGCATTCACGAGAAGCCTCCTAGCGTCTTTGCCCTTGAAGGTAAGGGCGAAATTAGCCGCTACGTGTCGTATGCAGAATGCACGGTACGCAGATGGCGGTAACCAACCTCCGTCCGGGGCCTCAAGCGCAGACTTGATGCCGTTGTGCCTATCCGATATAACCAGCAGACCGGGCTGCGGGGTCACGTGCTGCCGAAGGTTCGAGAGAAAGAATGTCCAGGACTCCGCATTCTCACCCTCTACTAGTGCGAATGCGACAGGTAGAATGTTGGAGTTCCCGTCCTGTGCAATCGCAATGAGCAACGTTCCCCCATACTTACCATATAGATGTGTGCCGTCAATGCTGACTAGCGGCTTGCAATACCGGAATGCCTCGATGCACGGGGGGAAAGTCCAGAAAAGTCTGTGGAAATAAGCTTGAGACTCGTCCACCTGTCCTCCAACTCGAACCGGGCTCGTCCTGAGGACCGCAACAGTACCAGGCATCGTCAGCTGGACACCCAACACCCACCTAGGTATCTCGCTGTATGACTCATCCCAGTCACCGTAGATGAGGCCAACGGCCTTCTGCTTCGCCATCCATACCCTCCTGTAAGTCGGCCTAAAACCAAAATGCGCTGTCGTGGCGTTCAGGAGCACCTTGATGCTAACCGATGCGTCAGCCCTAACCATTGGCATAATGAACGCCGAAATCATAGAATGATCCAAACTTCTGTGATCACTTGATATGGATGTGGCCAGGCAAGTGTGAGGGCCATTGTACCGTTTGACCTCCCAAATGCCCTTGCGCTTCCGGAGACTCAGTCGAATCAACCATGTGCACCCATTCCCGAACTCGGAACACTTGCCCACATACCGGCGGTGATCGGACTCCACCACCTTGTACTGTACCCCTCGCCGGATGCTGTAAGTCTTCACACTTAACAGGGCCTCATCTTTATCCTGGAATTGCTGACCAACCTGGAACTCTGTGAGACCAGCATTCCCTTCCGCATCTCTAGCTCCGAATCCAACAGCGTGCCCTAACGCACCCTCATGCGTCATGGCGTCCAGGTCCAGCGAAGAAAAATATGGTGGATACTGCTGTGTGCCAGAGCTAGAACCACCGCCAGCCAATGCAGGCCCAGCCGCTACAACCTCGTCCCCGCTATCATCCTCAATTGTTTCGGGCTCAACGTCGTCCTCATCAGGATCACCCAATTCTCCGTCTCCGACGCCAACCGGTGGAACACCGTGTAAAGCGTTTGGCAGAACATCAAAGGATCCTACCTCGTCGCGGACGCCGTCATTCAAATCAACAGCAAATGACGGGGAGGCGACAAGTTGGGCCGCTGGCTCGTAAACTGGGACGGAGGAAGAAGCCACAGCAGCCATGGAACTGGAGCCAGCTGCCGTGGCTACATTGGTGGTATTCCGGTTCGAACCCCCTGAGCTGGATACCACATCAACCAGCTTTGCCAGCAACTCTGGTGTGCGGACCTCCGGAAACTGCCTCCGACAAAGAAACATGACTTGGAGGTCCTCATCACTACCAATCGTGAGACAATCATACTTCACCGTATCGTGCAGGATCGTGACTGGAATGCGATAGAAAAACTTCTTAATCTGCTTCGCACCTTCCAGGCCAAGTTTCATCAGCACAGATCTAACCAGGTCATCATAGCTTGTCGTTCGATTCACCACAATATAGAGAGGATTCTTATCTGTGAACTTCACTCCGGACCGAGTTTTCCTCTTGATGGATCCTCTGTGGTGTACCAAAACAGCAAAACTCTCCTCCTCACTAGCCATCTTACACCCTCTAATGAGAGCAAATCACGTTTACAGCGTTTATATAGAGCTCTGAGTCCTACTAATTCGAACTAACCTGGTTCGAACCATGATACATGTAATTCGAACCAGCCTGGTTCGAATTACTACACTCAACCTCTCTCCCCATAATTCGAACCAACCTGGTTCGAATTATTACACTAAACTACTCTCCACATAATTCGAACTCAACCGGTTCGAATTACATGCTCTCCTGGTTCGAACCTAACCGGTTCGAATTATATACATTTTTCCAGTAGTAGTTCGAACTGAAATGGTTCGAATTACTTGCTAATAGAGTTCGAACCTAGGTGGTTCGATTTATATAAATATGCCGCTTGGCTTATTGCTGAAACAAATTTCTGTTTGGCGTATTTTGGTTACACATTTCTGCATGTGGCTTAATATGATTTTTTGCCCATTATTTTACATAATTATATGTTATAAATAATTATTTGAAATTAAATATAAAAATTATTATTCTAATATTTAATCTTAATTTAATTTAAATTTTATATTATTTTTAATTATTTCATAAAAATAATTATATAATTTATAAAATTTTATTAATTTTTTTATCAAAAAAATACTACATTTTTAAAGTGGGACTAATTTTATTTTATCTATTAATTTTAATATAAATTTTAATTCTAAATCAATTCATTTTTCTAACTCATTGGAGCTCTACTGCTCTAGTAAACTCGAATTAACCTAGTTCGTCAAAATATATAACTAATTAATTTAGTTTATTATCTACAAAAATTATTCTGATTCAATAAACTCTATAAACTCAGCCGTACGTGCATGTATAAATATGAGAGAAAGCATTAATCCATGCTATTAATTATGAAAATTATTTAGATAAAAACGTCTAAAATATTTTTTGTAAAGACATTTTTTAGTAATTAAAATTTAATATATATAATTAATTAAACTGTATTATTTTTATCAAAATTAAACCAGATAAATTAATTTAATCGAAAAAATAGTGAATTAAATTTTGAATCAGTCTAAATTAATATTATTTTTTATAAAAAATTACTACAATTTTTATATTATAAAAAATAACTAAAATACTCCTATTATATATATATATATATATATATATATATTTTTTTTTTTGAAAACTCTAAATTCTAATTCTATGACGGCAGAAAAGTAAAGGATTAGAATTTAGAATTTTCAAAATTAATATCTATAATAAAAATATTTTAATTAATTTTTATAATAAAGGTGTAGTTATTTTCTATAAAAAAAATAATATTAATTTAGATCAATTTAAAATTTAATTTATTATTTTTTCGGTCAAATTAATTTGTCTAACCTAATTTTATAAAAATAACACAATTTAATTAATTATATATGTTAAATTTTAATTACTAAAAAAAATATGTTTTAAATATTTTTATGTGAGTGGTTTTTATTAATTATAGCATAGCATATTAAAAAAAAATGAAATACACTAATAGAGGCTCATTATTGGTAGTTTGGCACCAATTGTCCCCTGCATTCCAGTTTGCCACGCTAGAGCATGATGAAATGGCAGAGCACTGAGCAACTTAGTAGATAAAATAAAACAGTCAAATACAACATTGCATTAGCTGCTACTGCTACTGCTTATTGTTTGCCAAAGTATTTGTTCCACGCTGCCTCTGCTCTCTGCTCTCAAGTTAATTAATAGTTTAATACTGATTAAACTGGTTGCCGGTTTCTTCTTCTTATTAATATTTTCTCAATTCTTGTAGTTTTTCCTTTCACCATCAATGATATGTGTTGCTTACGTATCATTCTTTGATGTTATTTATTCCATATAATATAGTATTTAATCAGTTTAAGTTATTTATGTTGTTTAAAAAATCAAAACCAGATACACTGATTGGAGCATGTTTTCCGGGTCAAGACTCAAGAATGCAATTCATTTTTCAACTCTATAATTTGAACACACCTTCGTTAAAATGTCTAACTCAAGCAGCTGATTTTGTCTGCCTGTTTCGTGAAATAAATATATACCAATAACAGGTTAACGACCATCTTAGTAAGTAGTAAATACAAGCAAAGACATTTTCCTGGAAATTACAGTGAATTGGTTGAAGTCCAACCACGGAAATGGCGTTGTGTTTTGTTGTGTTACTCCTATCACTAGCAGATAAACGGGTTTCAACTTGGGAAGAAGCAGAAAGATCAAAAAAGATTCGTTCTCCAATGATTCCGAAATACATTGAATTAGTGATTCTTGTTTGCTCTCTTTCTCTGGTTTCACAAGTTTGCTATGCCGACCCTCCTTATGAGATTTGCTCCAGCCATGAAAATGGGAGCACCTTCCAGAACAATCTAAACAACCTTCTCCAATCCCTACCGTCCAATGCATCAGCCTCTAAGTTCTATAACACATCATATGGGAACGCCACAGAAAGAGTGTATGGGCTCTACATGTGCCTTGACTTCATCTCAAGCAAAGCTTGCCAGAACTGCATAGCCACCACAATAGAGGACATCCTCAAACTCTGTCCCCAATCACAAGAAGCTGTTCTTTGGGAGGAGAGCTGTCAGATACGTTATTCCAATACCAACTTCATCGGCACGCTGAATGACACAGGGAACATAGGCAAAGACAATGTTCAAAATGTGTCAGAACCACACAAATTTCAGTCTTCTGTGAACCAGATGCTGAGTAATCTTTCGTCCACTGCAGCTTTTAATGTTTCGGCAAACATGTATGCCACCGGAGAAGCTCCCTTTGGAGATGAAACAATATATGCCTTAGTGCAGTGCACAAGAGATTTATCAGCCAATGATTGCAGCAAGTGCCTCAAAAGTGCTATGAGAGACATACCAAGCTGTTGCTATGGCTCCATCGGTGCCAGAGTCCTGAGCCGCAGTTGTTACCTCA
The DNA here is from genome assembly GCF_003086295.3 of Arachis hypogaea. NCBI lineage: Eukaryota > Viridiplantae > Streptophyta > Magnoliopsida > Fabales > Fabaceae > Arachis > Arachis hypogaea. The sequence goes on from NC_092050.1 coordinate 21,212,489, forward strand.
GATATGAATTTTATCCCTTCTATCTTGGTGCCACAGGGCCGTTAAGTCCTTCACCCCACACAAATCAAGGCAAAAGTAAGCATTTCATATCTCTTTTATTTAATGCTTTCAACCACCGAAGAAAGCCTCATTCCATTGATCCTTCATGCAGATAGCAAAGTATGGATTATTACGGGAATTGCAGTTGCACTTGTCCTATGCTTGGCAATTATTTTCATTTATTGCATGTACTTTATACGGAACAAGAAAACACACAAGGTATGCTAGGCTCTCTTATTCTTCTAATTTCTCTGCTTTGGAATGGAATAATAGGCAAATCATACATCTAATAAATCTGAACTTTGGCCAGCGGGATGAAGCAGTGTTCCATCATCCAGATTTTCCACGATTAAATGGCGTAATATCCGAGGACTCCCCTTATATTGATTTTGGATCACTTTGTGTTGCTACCAAAAACTTTTCTGATTCAAATAAACTTGGACAAGGTGGCTTTGGTCCAGTTTACAAGGTAATCTATATAAGGGTTATACGGTAAATAATCTCTTCATTCATTCAAGACAGATTTGAAGATTTTCTTTTGCAGGGGATTCTAAGCAATGAGCAGGAGGTAGCAATCAAGAGGCTCTCAACCTGTTCTGAGCAGGGCTCAGAGGAATTCATAAACGAGGTTCTGCTCATAATGAAGCTTCAACACAAAAATCTTGTAAAGCTTCTTGGATTTTGTGTAGATGAGGAAGAGAAGCTTCTTGTATATGAATATTTGCCCAACGGTAGCCTTGATGTACTCCTTTTCGGTTAGTTCATTCTTTTTACCCATGAAACAAGCAGTTAAAAGCATTGAGAAATTAGACTGATTATAACTTTTGGGACAGATCCCAACGAACGTGCAAAGCTGGTTTGGACGAAACGCCTTGATATAATAGATGGATTAGCAAGGGGGATTCTTTATCTTCACGAAGACTCTCGACTTAAAATTATCCATAGAGACCTAAAAGCAAGCAATGTGTTGTTGGACTCAGACATGAATCCAAAGATCTCTGACTTTGGAATGGCAAAAATATTCGCAGGGAATGAAGGCGAAGCTAACACGGCTACAATAGTTGGCACATAGTAAGTACTTAATCCCTTTTAATATGAACATTTCCCATCTGCTTACATCATTTATGAGTCTTTTGTATTTTCAAATTTACAGTGGATATATGGCACCGGAGTATGCTATGGAGGGACTATATTCCATAAAATCTGATGTTTTTGCATATGGAGTACTAGTTCTTGAGATCATTACAGGGAAGCATAACGCAGGCTTCTTCCACTCTAAAAGTACTCCTAGTCTTCTAACATATGTAAGTGTCTGCTTCCAAAATCTAAACTTACTTAGGCACGTTTAACTATCAATATAATTTGCAGGCATGGCATCTATGGAATGAGGGGAAGGGACTAGAGTTAAAGGATCCCTTGTTAGGTGATTCATGCCAAGAAGATGAGTTCTTGAGATGCATGAATATTGGACTGCTGTGTGTTCAAGAAGATGCATATGATAGGCCAAGCATGTCTTCTGTTGTTCTAATGTTGAAGAATGAATCAGCAATAGTTGGCCAACCAGCGCGACCACCTTTCTCAGTAGGGAAATTCAATGACAATGATGGGCTTCACCCACACTCTAGACAATGCTCTATCACTTTCTTAACTGATTCTGACATATTATTGCCTCGTGACTGAAGTTTAAACTTCTTGTGTATTGTGGTATTGAAATGCTCGTGAGTTAGTTATAGAAATCTGAATTCTGATGGTTTCAAACTACCGGTACTATCACATTTTCTCGAACTTCTCTGAGCTACGTCTAAATATAATAAAGGAAAAGTCTAGGGGCCAGCAACTTTGTTAAATTCTGGCCAGCATGTAACCAACAAAGAAAAGTGAGCCATTGGATGAAATCTCACATCCATCTCACACCATTAAAACCATCATTGATGACTATTTGATGGCTACAAATCACAAAGTTGCTAGCCCCCTAGCATTCCTCATAAATAAAACTTGGTTTTAGTTTTGAGTAGGTTGCCCTTCTACCAGTTATACAATATACTTATTAGTTAGCAACTTAGCATTAATATATTTTGAACATATAGTATTTATATTTATATTATAATATTAAAATTATTTTATCTTCTATTGTTGAAAACTGTTGTACTAATATTAAGGATACTATAATTTCAATATTTATTTAGTAGTTTTAAAAAATAAGAGTTACACGAGATTATTTCGCTTTAAAAACATTTTTAATAAAGATGGCAATGAAGCAGGACATGTATTTTCATATTAACCCCCCCTCAAATATTAGTTATTTGTTCTATTATTGTCCCATTGCTTAATGATATTTTATTTTACGGGGAGTGTTAGAGGCATGAAGTTTTGTGATTTATAGTTATTAATTAGTGGTTATTAATATTTTTAATGAGATAAGATTACATCTAATAATATAATATTACTCATTTTTTTTTTATGGTTGAGTGTCCCAAATTTTAATAAAACTATTGGTTTTCTAGGCTTTCTCTTTATTTATAGCTCAAATCATATCCACAAGTATCTTACATACCTATGTTCATCCCATTCGAAATGTGATACCTTTTGTTTTTTGTTTTTTTTTTTTTTAAATAGTATTTTTCTAGTATGAAATATAGTTTATGGGCTATAAAAATAAAATATAAAGTATTAAAAAGACTATGTAAACTCCAAATGCTACAAAATTATGTAAGTTCTAAATATAATATTTAAAATCATCACTTTATAAATTATAAGCAATTAAAAAAAAGCTTGTATTCATCAAATTAAATTCATCAAACCCGATAGTCTATCTCAAACTTTCATTTGTGTATGTTTGAGTCGGGTAGGGAATAAGTATGGAATCGAGCAACAACTATCCATAACTTCCTCATACCCAAACAATTATCATAAGATATTACCCATGCTAGTTCCAAAACCTAATCAACAGTTGAAAATTCAGCTTCGTATGGAAAGGGACATATGGAACAGATCAAATTATCATTCCTAATTTTTAATAATTAGAGATGTTTAGGACTTTAGGGGATATTTCTTTTCAAAAAACAAAGAAGAAAACAAATATATATATATATATATATATATATATATATATATATATATATATATATAATTAAAGTATATTTAAAATATAGATTTGAAATTTATTGATCAATTTATTTTGTGCGACCTTGGTTGAGAAATGAAAAAAAAAACAAGAGGAAATGAGAAGAGGCCAGGTTGTCACTTTCATAGTCTGTGGTTCATGTGAGAATTGGTCAGAATGTAGAGCTTGCTGCACACTGATTAAAAAATGATAGCATGGGTGCCAAGACCAAATTTTTTGTAAACTTTTCCCTGTTCATATATCATAACAAACAAAATTCCAAATACGACAGAAGAATAGTAAGTGATAACAACATACGGTGGATTTTATTTTGCATATCAAGAATATTGATTTAAGTTGAGGAAATTAAATATGAATTGTCATTGAGGTCATACTAATATTTAACACTGCAATGAGAAGTGTATTGAATGGTTATAATAATCAACTGCTTAGTCAGCATAGGGAACAGTTCTTAGTTTATGCATTTTTATTCTAAGCAAGAACCCGGGGCTCAGTGAAGTCCAAGCCTTTCCCATTCCATGATTTTATTTTCAATTCTATTCCATCATTTTAAGCGGTATAATCAAATGGAAGTTGCATAGTTGTTACAATCAGCTTTAATAAAGAAAAGAAAATTATCTCACTTCCTTCCCTTAAGAAAGTCGTTGAAGAATAGTTCCTTTTACTCCATTAGACAACCATGGTTAAAATTAACTTAGATCCTTTTATATTGATGCTGACTATATTACAAATACTAAATTTAGAGACTATTAGGAAAATACATTACACGGACTTCAATTTGAGGGTTAACGGATTTCTTCTTCATGTGTAGGTAGGTTCTTTCAATCAAGGCAACCTAGCTTTGCCTATTGATTGTGACTGAAATATATGCATGACACATGTAAATTATTATTGACTAGCAGTATATTACACGGCAAAAAAGAAAGACTAGTAGTAATAATTCATTAGCTTAGAATAAACAAGAATGAATAAAAGGAAGGCATGTGATAATACCATTACCATATCGTATACCAACCTTGTGTTTGACTAATACCGTTCATAAAACCATCAGAATGAAGTGCTTCCTTAATTACAAGTTCCGGTCAATTTCCTAGATTTTATATGAGAGAGCTGAATGGATCTACACTAAACTATGATGAGGAATATCCATGCTATAAAGTAAAAGCCATGATTCCTTGAGTAACATACATGCTCTATCAGTCTAACTTACTTTTTGGTCTTTTGGCTGAAAAGGTGATCATGGACAAGGACAAGGACACACCTTTAGTTATGTATATGTTTGTCATTTGTATGTTATTGTTATGTGTTGGAAGCAGCACAGACCCTCTTGACACATATTGTCCAACTGAATTCCCATTATATAGCAGCAACAGCACATTTGACAATAACCTGAAGCTTCTTTTGGGGTTGCTGCCCTCCAACACGGCTTCCAAGAATGGCTTCTACAACACATCCGTGGGAGATGGGGAAGACAAGGTGTACGGACAAGCACTGTGCAGAGGAGACATCACCAACTCCACAGTCTGCAAGGAATGCATTCAGAAAGCAAGCCAAGATTTAACAAAGATGTGCAACAGTGAAGATGCAATCATATGGTATGAGCTTTGCCAAGTCCGCTACTCCTTTCAGATGTTCTTCACGAGTATGACTTACACCGGGAAGTATCCTAACCATAATCTTAAGGAGAAGAATATCTCGCACCCTTCTGGATTTGATCAAGTCTTGGCATATCTGATGAACAACCTCTCACAAGAAGCAGCTTTTATTCCTGCCAACAACATGTTTGCAGCAGGGGAGATTCAATATTCTGGTTCTGATGGTATCAAGAACAAGAAGCTTTATGGACTAGTCCAGTGTACCAGGGATACCTCTCAAGCAGACTGTGCCACTTGCTTGAGTTCTGCCTTAACAGAACTTACTCAATGCTGCTCCTTCCGAGAAGGCGGTATCATTCTTAGTCGGACTTGCAATGTGAGGTTTGAATCATACAGGTTCTTCAACCATTCATCAGCAAAGATGCTGCTCTTTCCGACTTCCAAAGGAGGGGAAAAATGGAAGCCATGGATGTTTGCATTGACAATTGGTGGTTCACTCTTAGTATTAGCAGTTACTATTTTGCTGTGCACTGCTTGCCTGCTCCGCAAAGGGGACACAGAGAGAGGTGAAACTTGTGTAACTAGAATTCATTATCATTGCAAAACAAGGAATTGCAAGCCTAAGCTCTCTTTTTCTTACAGATGAAGAAAGGATCGAAAGGACGCTACTACAACAGTTGGCAAGCTCCAAGAGCGTAGCAGTTACACAGGAAGGTGACCTGATTAGCTCTGATGAACTGTCGTTCATGAACTTAGCAACCATTAAGGATGCCACTGATGACTTCTCTGATACAAATAAACTGGGACAAGGAGGATTTGGTGCAGTGTACAAGGTAACTAGTATGTATAATATAATCGTCTAGAGTTCGTTTTGGCCTCTGTAGTGTGCTGTAATTTTGGTATCCATATTGCAGGGTGTTCTACCAGATGGCAGTGAAGTTGCAGTTAAAAGGCTATCAAAAAAGTCTTGGCAAGGGATAGAGGAATTGAAAAATGAGGTCATACTCATTGCCAAGCTTCAGCATAAGAATCTAGTGAGGCTGTTGGGGTGTGGCTTAGAGGGGGATGAAAAATTTCTCATATATGAATTCATGTCAAACAAAAGCCTTGATCAATTTATCTTTGGTTAGTTCATGTTTTGCACATTTTTTTCCATTAACCTTCCAAATGTATCGTTAATCCATTTTTACATTTTTTTGGAAACTGCTTCATTTTAATTTTTTTACATCAACATGGTATTCAGTTGACTTGTGCTGTTGCTTAATATATTTTCAAGACCCAGAGAAACGTTCCGAGTTTGATTGGCATACTTGGTATGGGATTATCAATGGCATTGCGAGAGGACTGCTTTATCTTCACGAGGAGTCTCGGCTTAAAATCATTCACAGGGATTTAAAGCCAAACAATGTGTTGTTGGACCATGAAATGGTTGCCAAAATATCAGATTTTGGTATGGCTAGGATATTTTACGAGAATCAAAATACAGCAAACACAAAGAGAGTTGTGGGAACATAGTAGGTCAACTCTCACTTTTCTTTTGTTTTAGTTTATGTTATTGCCATAATATATATACTTGGGATTATACTTCCATTCCATGTACTTTTATATAATTATAAACCGATATGATGCTTATGTATAAAATACAGTGGATATATGGCTCCCGAATATGCAATGGAAGGACTCTTCTCAGTAAAATCGGATGTGTTCAGCTTTGGTGTCATGTTGCTTGAAATAATCAACGGGAAAAGAAACAGTGGGTTCTACACAACAGAACTTGCCCCAACACTACTGGCATATGTAATTAATATATAACTTCACTAATTGAAATACCGGATTTTGTAGCAGTAGTGTTCTTTAACTTGAGCTAATTATTTCTGAATTCTAACATGACAGGCATGGCAGCTGTGGAATGAAGAGAGGAAGTTGGAATTTGTGGATCCAGTGTTGTTGGAATCGTGTGTGGCCTGTGAAGTTGTGAAGTGCATGCACATTGGGCTTCTGTGTGTGCAGGAAGATCCGGAGCTGAGGCCTAACATGTCAAGCGTGGTGGTTCTCCTAGGAAGTGAACAAATGGCTCTTCCAAAACCAAGTCAACCAGCATTTTCATTGGGTAGGGCGTTTCATGTTGATCAAGATCCAGGTCCAGCCACTACAACCAATCCTTCTATGAACGGGGGGAGTATATTGTCCAGTGTCTTACCTAGATGATTGATCGATTAAGTGTGATATATCTAAGTATGTTGAAATCAAGGAATGTTTACTTGTCGAATGCAAAGTACGTCTAGTGGATTATGCTTCTTCTCTTTGAATGTTCATATGTTTACCTCAAGGCTTGATCACTAATCACCGTGCCTTATTCTGTTTAATGTCTTTTTCATGTATTTTACTATTTTATGAAAGAGATATGTAGTTTACTATTAAATAGAAAAAGACAAATGTCCCTTTGGATTAGCACATGGTTGTTTTCCATGGAAAACAACCCTCTTAAATAAAAAAAATGCAAAATAATTGCTGAAACATTTCGAAAAGACAACATTGGCTTATTAGGAGACAAATATTCCATCCTTCATTCTATGATATACTACTTATGATATATATCTTGCAAAGCAACAAACTTATCAGAGAAGGCAGAGAGTAAAAAATAATAATGTCTCGCTCCCTCAACAGCAGAACTTTATTCTTGATTCTAATCTCAACTGTGCTGATGAAGCACGGTAATTCAATGCCAACATACAATTATCATGACTGTAAAGATCCATTATTGGAGAATGCAACCACCGGTGCCATTTTCCAATCTGATCTAACTTATCTTTTGAGGCTTTTATCTTCAGCAGCTTTCTCTAAGAGCTTCCACAAGGCTAATGTTTCCACAAGGCTGTATGGCCTCTTCCAATGCAGGGCTGATGTGTCCCAGGTCACCTGCAAAAACTGTACCATAACTGCCAGTATAGAAATCAAAAGCAAGTGCGCATCGAAATCTAGTGCAGTAATCTGGTACGACGAATGCATGCTTAGGTACTCCAAGGAACAGTTTTTTGGGGTGGCGCAAACTAAGCCATTAGTATTTGCTTGGAACATTGACGACAATAATAGCACTTCACCGACTGAAACTTATCTCAATGTACAAGCAGTGATGTACCAGTTGATAGAACAAGCCTCAAGTAGGGATATGCTGTTCAGTGTAGGGAAATATAAGGTAAATAATGGGTCCGAGGATAGATACGGGTTGGTGCAGTGTACAAGGGATATAAATCGCTCTTCATGTGCGTCTTGTTTGTCTAATTTGATGGATAGATCTAAGACTTGTTGCGAACACAGTGTTGGGTGGCGCTTACTGGCTCCTACTTGCATTATAAGGTACGAGAAGGATATCTTCTATGATAGTTTAGAGCCACTAGTATCACCTAATACTAGCAAACCGAGACTACCATCGAAAGGTAAGGAATCGCAACTTGTTTATTTTGTGAATAACTACTTACGCTTAACCATTTTCTAATCACGATGGAAACTTGAACGAGCAGATAACAGAAATCGCACTGCAAAACTCCTTATACTCCACATGGTCATTCCAATTACGGTTTTTATGCTCTTCTGTCTTGTCTGGTCAGCTCAACCCAAGGAAAGACGAAATCAAGGTGCGTACCAACTGTTACAAGTTTTCTAGTCTCTATTCTCTACTACCACCATATTTTTTAAAAAAAATTTGCCCAACTTTCCTAACAAGATCTTTAACTCAGGGGAACAGCTTACCGATGTAATTCAAGTAAATAAGTTGAAAGGTTCAAGTAGGTCGTACTTTAAGGATCAAGGAATGATTACACTCGAAGACAACAAAGGAGAAGTACAGTGCTTTAGTTTGAGCACGATTAAGGTTGCTACCAACAGTTTTTCTGATGACACTAAGCTAGGTGAAGGTGGCTTTGGGCCCGTTTTCAAGGTTATACTTGGACTTTTCCACAGAATAATAATTACCATCCACATTAGGAAAATATTGTGGGGCAGTTTATCAATCTCATTGATGAGTTGGTAGATTAGTATTTTAGCTGTGCTTGTTTTTTTATTTATGATTTATATTTTGCAAATCACACGTACAGGGGAAGTTAAATAATGGAAAGGAAATAGCAGTTAAAAGGCTTTCATTCAAATCAAGACAAGGCATTGAAGAATTCAAGAATGAAGTGACGTTGATTGCAAAACTTCAACACAAAAATCTTGTTAGGCTCTTGGGATGCTGCCTTGATAGAAACGAAAAGCTTCTTGTCTACGAGTACATGGCCAACACCGGTCTCGATGCTTTTCTATTTGGTTAGCTCTTCCTGTCACTTACCTATACTTTTCCTAATCATATATATACATATTTTCTTTCTGTTTCCTATATACACTGGTCACGATCTTTTCTACTCTTATCCTGCCATGCATGCAGATCAAAACAAACGTGGAAAGCTGGACTGGCCTAAGCGGGAAAAAATTATAAATGGAATTGCAAGAGGTCTTTCATATCTACACGAGGATTCCAGGCTGAAAATTATTCATAGAGATTTGAAAGCTAGCAATGTATTGTTAGACCAAGACATGAATCCCAAGATATCAGATTTTGGGACTGCTAGAATATTTTATAGCGATCAAATTGAAGCAAGCACCGAAAGGGTTGTTGGTACATAGTAAGTACTACCAGTTCTCCCAGTTCAACGTAAATCCATATATACGTACGATGGTTTCTTCAATTCACTTGCTATCATTCTTTTGCCGGCCAGCTATTCCGAATAACTCTACTTCATAGTTAGCTCATTTATGGTTAACGTAGTTTCTTTCTTACTGTATTAATAATAACTTGAATTTTACTAAGGCTAATGGACTATATGGAGAGGTTGAGCCTTCAAGAACCTTTTTCTTTTTATTGGTAATTGGTTGAGATAAAACATTCACAAATCTCAAATTAGTTCCCAAACCGGATGATTAAACGTGTAGACACTTGACATTGCATTAATTAATTTTTTAAAACAGCATTAATGTATAAACCATTATGACCCTGTAACTTGATAGAGGCCAACTAATGTGTTTACTTTGGGTTATTCCAGTGGTTATATGGCACCAGAATATGCTTTGGAAGGGTCATTTTCGGTCAAATCTGATGTTTACAGCTTTGGGGTACTGATGTTGGAAATTTTAAGCGGGAGAAAGAACATTGGTTTCTTCCAACCAGAGCGTCGTCGTGATCAAACTCTAACTCTTATATCTTATGTAAGTTCGTTCTTTATTTATTTATTTTTGTTTGGATGGTACAGTGTTTACCCCTTCGTGAGATTTAACAGGCATGGCGACTCTGGAGCGAAGGCAAGGAGCTGGAATTTCTGGATCATGTCCTGGTCAACGCTTGCCCCATAGATGTGGCGTTGAGATGGATTCATATTGGACTGTTGTGTGTTCAAGAAAGGCCCAAAGATAGGCCCACCATGTCCTCGGTTATTTTGATGCTTGGAAGCACTACAGCCCTTCCTCTACCACTTGCACCTCCATTCTCTTTAAGCAACTATTATGATAATACAACTGACGAATTTTCAATAACGGAAGAAAAAGAGGAGGAGGTGGAAGAAGAGGAGGATGATAATTCCAATCCTTTTTCAGTAAAATTATAGAATTGAATTCTAGTGTTTGAAATGAATGAATAAAACTATAAAATTGAATTGAATTTTAATATTTGAAATGTTTATTAAATGAACTAAAGTTTTGTAGCAAACAATTTTATCTTTTATTAATATAATATTATATTTAAATAATAAATATACTTATTTATTAAATTGAGGTAAATATTAAATCGGTACTCAAAAGATTCTTGCGCTAATAAAATGGTACATGACTTTTGTTATTAATAAAATAACTCCTGAGAGATTTTAAAATTTGACAAAATCATTCAACCGTAAAAAAATGATGTCACAGTGAACGAAAAATGCTGATGTGGCAATCGGAAGAGAATTCCGATGATGGCAAAAAACTCCGGCGACATTTTTAACAGAGAACTCCAACAATGTTTTCAGTTTCCTACTCAATGCAGTTTTGTTCCAAGAAGGCATAGCTTGGATAACATTATCATTACTGAAGAAGTCATTCACTTCATGAGGAATAAGAAAGGGCCTAAGGGTTAGATGGCTATAAAGATTGATTTTGAAAAGGTCTACGACAAACTTAAATGGAGCTTCACTAGGGACACCTTAGAGGTTTATTGAGCTTGTGTGCAGCTGTATTAGTACCGCAAGGATGAGGGTGTTGTGGAATGATGAAGCCTTGGATAAATTCATCCCCTCTAGGGGATTTCGACAAAGGACCCTATTTTCTCCCTATATTTTTGTTATATGCATGAAGCATCTTTCTCAACTTATTACAGCTGCTTGTGAGCACAAGTTCTGAAAGCCTATTCAGCTTAAGAGAAGAGGCCCTGAATTATCTCATCTCTACTTTGCGGATGATTTAATCTTCTTTGCGGAGGCAAACATAGAACAAGCAGAAGTTATTAGTAGGATCCTTGATGCCTTCTGTCTTAACTCTGGCCAAAAAGTTAGCAATGACAAAACTGAAAAAAATTTTCTCCAATAATGTGGTTAATGCAATAAAAAACAACATCAATAGTTTCATCCAATTCACCAGAACATATGATCTAGAGAAGTAATTGGGTGTTCCTCTAATTCACTCGAAAGTCTCTAAGGACACTTTCAATGGTATCATCAACAAAATGAATGTAAGATTCAATAGTTGGAAAGCTTCATTCTTGTCTCTAGTAGGGCCAACAACAGTGGTGAAATCTATCATTTGTTCTCTTCCTAGTTATACTATGCAAACTGCCTTATTACCTACTACTACTAGTAATATTATTGATCGTAAATGCAGAAATTTTTTTTTTGGGGGAGAAACATCACATACAAAAAAAGTTCATCTTTTAAATTGGAAGAAAACCAGAAAACCCAAAATCTCAGGAGGTCTTGGCATTAGACATGCAAGAGACTTAAACCATCCCTTTATAATGAAACTTGGTTAGGGCTTGATAGAGAAGAAAGATAATTTATGGGCAAAAGTCCTAAGAGCAAAATATAATTGTGGCAATGACATTATTCCAACAGTCACTAGGAGAAAAAATATGTCCAATATATGGAAAGAAATTTGCAGTACCTAGAACCGAGTGGAGACAAATTCTATTTGGCGTATTGGTGATGGCTCTAAAATTAGATTTCGGGAGCACAACTGGGTGCCTAACTTGGGAAGACTCTATGCTTACACTAATTAGGTCATAAATCCCCATGAGAGGGAAGAATCACTTATGGATTTTCTTTCAATTTCAGATTCTTAGGATGAGGAAAAGCTTGATGAGGTGCTGCCAAAACAAGTGGTTAGAGAATTCTGGCCATGTCCCTACCTTCATCTTGGAAGGAAGTAGACTCTATTGCCTGGGCTCCATCTTCGGACGGAACCTTCAATCTCAAATAAGCATATCAAACTATTATTGAAGACCATGATCCACCTGATTGGTCTTTAAATTAATCTGGAATTGGAATGATTCAAAAAGAATCAGAACTTTCTTATGGCTAGTAGGCATGAGGCTTTGCTAACTAATGCTGAAAGATGTAGGCGTCACATGACAAGTGTTTAATTGTCCAAGATGCAACAACAATCAAGAAATGGCAATTCATGTTCTGCGCGAATGCACTTTTGCGTATCTTGTGTGGCAAATACTTGACATCCCAAAAGATTTAATCGACTTTTTTAACCAAGATATAAGAAGTTGGCTAGGGATTAATATCTCCAAAAGTAACACTTGGGCTACCGTCTTCGGAACTGATGTGTCCACCCTTTGGTATCTGCGCAACAATGTGGTAATTAAAGGGCAGATGATGGACCCGAATGAAGTGGTGAAATGATTAAAGTTTGCAGTGCAGAGTTTGTAAAGGTTATGAGCATGAAGCGGCCTACGAGGTATCTCAATTGGACGTCCGAGCATCTAATTAGCTAGAATCCTCCTCCGGAGCACACAGTCAAGGTTGATGGTTCCTTTTTTTCCATCAATAACAACGTTGCTTGTGGTAGAGTTTTCAAAAATCACTTAGGTAGATGCATCGTGGGGTTCTCAAGTAATTTGGATAGTCGCTCTATAATGCAAGCAAACTATATATGGGAGATTCTCAAGAGCCTCCAGGTAACAATTGCTAAAAATTTTAATCACCTAATAGTGGAAACAGATTCTCGAATGGATATGAATTTTATGAAGGAGGGATGTCCTTCTAGCCACCCCTGCAAGTCTCTCATTGAGGACATTAGTATTCTCTCAAGTCGCATCCAGCATGTGGAATGGTCTCATATACTTCGAGAAGGTAAGAGTATAGCGGACACTCTTGCAAAGAAAGGCCATTCTCTCCTTATTGGTCCCATACTTTTGATTCTCCCGTCCCAATGTTAGTCACAATCTTCTCTTAGATTGGCATATTGAGATTTACAGGTGTTAGATAGTGTGTTAGTTTGGTTTTTTCCTTTCGTGTGTTAGGTCTTTGACCCTCCTTTTCCACAAAAAAAAAAATTATAAGGACATTTTAGACATTTTAAGTTTTAAGTAAAATTTTAATAGAATGAAATTTTAAATCGGACCTATTTGAGTTGGAACTGATTTTGAGAGAAAATAATGGAATTGAATTGAATTTCATCTAAACTAATTTAATTATTTTTGTTTCAAACACTGGAATTGAATTCAATTTCTATGAGAATTGAATTCTAAGGAGTTTTCAAACACCCTTAAAAAAAAGAAAAGAGAAATTAAACAAAAAATAGTTAATAGATTAGTGTCATATTGCAAGGAAGTTTTCTACGATCATATTTTTGCTAGACAGTAGACACTGCCAAATTTACTATTGCAGTTTTTTCTTTTGGTCAGGCTATTGCAATTTATTTGTATATTAAAATTATTTTCTTTTTTGGTAACATCCTTTCTTGTTTATTAGACTTTGCTGTATAGTTTTTTCTATGCATTTTTTTGTTTGGTATATTCTCTATGCATTGTTATACCCAATGGAAGAAGTACTATTGTACTATTTGGATGTTTTGTGGGTCGTCTTCTCTTTATTTAATCTTATATTGATATTGTTGAGAAGTATGTTTACTCTTTTGAGTTTAGGAGTTATTTGAACAAAATTATAGAGAGTAGGTTGGAGATACAATGTTGTCGCTATCCCGCAATGTCCTAAGTTTGTCATTCCTAATGATAGGGATATTCCTGCAAGGACTACGATGCTCAAGTTAGCATGGGTCACAAAAAAAATAAGATAGAGATCATATATGACTGCACAGATTTGGAATAATGCATATATTTTATGAGGTTATGATGTTACATGCTTCTCTTATGTGGGTTGCTTTTTTCATGAGCCACTCTCGTTATATGATGCTCGATGTCTTATTATAATCTCTCTTCATATGATGTTTTTAGGCCTATATATAGTTAATGTTGTAACATTCTCCTTTAATAGTAGCATGATGGTTACAATATAATAATTAACATCTTAAAATTAAGTTATTAGGCATTAGAATGAGTTATGAATGAGGAGTTATTATCCTATTTATAACATATTCTTTAGAATCCGAGAGAATACTTAATCATCAAATTAGTTCCTTAGAACTTCTTATACACTCTTGAACCCGATTTTTAGTATTGGGCTTATAAAAATATTCCAGAACAAATATTGTTGTAGTTCGGGTTTTGGAGCCTATTTTTTATAGTAGAAATAGGCTTGAAAATATCAAAGTATGGTTTGTAATTGAGAAAAGTAGCAGTAATACTAAATGGGATAAAATATATTTTTTTATTTTAAAATAAGCTAAAAATTTTAAAATTATCCTTAAAATTTATTTTGTTTTAATTTTGTTCCAAAAATTTTTAATTTGCATCAAATATATTTTTAGCGATTAATTATTTTAAAAATTTAGAACCAATTCATCAATAATTTCACAAAAATAATCTTAAACACAATTAAATTAGATATCATTATCATGCATTATTATTTAATTAGTTCTAAATTTTTTAAAAATTTATCTGTAAAAAATATATTTGATATAAATTAAAAAATTTTAGGACAAAACTGAAATAAAATAAAACTAAAAAATATTCTTAAAATTTTTGATAAATTTAAAAAATATATATACTTTATCTACTAAATCCTAGGACATTAAAAGAAGAGTCCATTTGTGGGGAATTAGGCAAAATGGACAAGCCTTCCGAAGATTAGTGAAAAATTAGTTCATTTAATTTCTTGCTCCAAACCGCCTACTCGGAAAATGGAGAATTAGTATAAAAGATTAATGAGAAGTGGTGGAAGACAACGACGGATATGGCATTACACTATTATTCCAGTTCTATCTCACTCTCTAGCGAGATTGGATGCTCTAAATTTTTTTTTTGTCACTTAAGAGAATAAAGTATAACTTTTTATCATATATTTTATAGATGTTCCTGTCAGGAACTATCTTCCGAAGTGTAGCTCGTTAACACCCGAAAGGCTCCTTCTCCAAGACCTTCAGGTGAACTGCATGCTCTTCAATGGCCAGACCCCGTGTGTTGGACCTGCAAAAAGAACTCCGACGCTCAAATCAGTAATTGATCTTTATAAATACACTTAGAGTTCTTTCTTAAGAGTGAGTGAAAATGAATGAATCTATAGTCCTATTTGCCCTGTATTTATTGTTGCACAATGGCAACCATTATGTACATGTCATGCTCGAGATATATGTCGGCACTCTGGAAGTGCTCGGAGTCGATTATTTTAATAAGGCAAAGTATTTGAATTTAAAATTCAGTTCCGAGGTGTAGCATTATGTATCTGAGTTATTCGGGTACAGATCACAGCCCCCAAACTTGACTTTCAGTTGTTTTGTTGGGAGCAAGTTGAGCTTAGTTTCTTAACGCTATTCCTCGAGACTTTATAAGCTTGTCCTAGTAGCCCCCAAGCTCAACGCATAGTCGTTTTGGCAAGCTTGGGTTTAAAGCACGTGTTTTAAGGGATATGAAGGGTGCGCACCATTTCTCAATGCGTTTAATGCAATAATTACTACGTCGTAGTTATCTCGAGAGAATTTTGTCTGTTCAATATTTGAAAGTAGGTGAACAGTTACACTTGATCAAATAGCTAGAGATAAAGAGTGATTTAGATTGTGTGTTAGTGGATATTTAGATTTTTATTACCTCTTCCTATTCACACATTAGGAACCGTTTCTGTGTTATTTGCACAAAAATTACCCAGTGAAGAAAATTACTTTAAGAGGTTAGTATTGTTTTTTTCTTGTTTCCTGCCATCTTTGTCTCTGTTTCCTTTCTTGTCTTCTCTTTCCACTTTCTTAACATGGCTAGAGACAAAATAAAAGACAAAATAATAGAAGTATAAGGTGACATTTATGTGTGGGTACATGCGGATGTTAAATTTCGTGCTTCTTTATCACAACATGGAAAAAATTTCTGAACTTGTTGCTAGTAACTGTGTTAGGATTGGTATGCCAGTGGGTGTAGAATTTCTTCCTTGTGGTGGTGAGGAGAGGGTATGTGAGAAGAGGGATGAATAGGCTTATTTTTATGTTTGCATTTTGTCTGAGTTAAATGTGAAGTTTTTTTTTACTGACTTTGAATGCAAGGTGTTAACACAACTAAATTGTGCTCCTTCACAGCTACACCCCAATTCGTAGGCTTTCCTTTGAGCCTATGAATGTCTGATGGAGTTCCTGGAAACTCCTCCCTTTCTAAACATCTTTTTTCTCGTTGTTTCAATCAAAAGGGCTGCATAGAGGTCTTTGGGCAAATCTTAGTAGCTACCCGGGACGATCCTTCTTTGTTTTATACAAATCTTCTTTTAAAAGTTTCAAAGAAATATTTGTAAAAGTACGGTCGTTTGAGACTGAATATCTGTTTTACTTAGATGATGAGTTAGTGGAAAAGTTTCTGCTTTATTGGTGTCCCGAGCTTATGCAAATTTTAGATGCTCTAAGAAGAGATGAAGAGGACAGTTTGGTTCTGGAGTTCCTAATAGAATGCTTTTCATCAAAAAAGTTGTTGTCTATTTCTGATATGTTAAAGGTTGAAAATGATAAAGAAGCTTTGAAAACGTATATAGGTAATCTTTTGACATAGGGTAGGAATTATGTTTTGTGGAAGACCTGTTTCTCAAACTTATGTTGCTTGTTTGTTACAGATGGGAAATTTCCGAGCTTATCGTCGACATGAATGAGATTTTTTTTGGACCATAAAAAGAAGAATGACAATGAAGTTTCTACTGTAGGTGTCGGGAAGGACGTGGGGGTGAACCCTGCACAGTCATGTGCTCATCCATTGAAAAGGAAGAAACCAGATTCAGAGAAGTCCATTGATGTTCTTTCTGCTGCTGATTTGGATTTGTGGGAAGAAAATAAATTGGGGAAGCGGTTGCAACTTCATGGTTTTTCTAGGGGTGTGAATGCTCAGTCCCTTTGGAGTGAATAATTTCCATTTCCTGAGTTGGCCGACAAAGTCGCCAACACCCAGTCGATGTGAGAATGCTGAAAGAGGTTGGAAAAGAGGCGGTTGGACAGTATATGCAGGTAAGAAAGAAGTTTAAACAACTTAGTTTAGTTAGTATTGTGTTGTAAATGAAATCTTTGGCTATGTTTCAGGTTATTGGTGCCAAGATGCTTTGTATAGGTCGAACTACGGAATTGCTCGGAGTTGAGGAAAAGAAAGACGCGAGTAAGGTGTTGGAGTTGCAGAAATCTTTAAAGGAAAGAGATGAAGTCGTTATTAATGTGACGTCGAAAATGAAGGGTATGGAGGGAGAGATGTTGAAGCTACATGATCATATCCGAGCTTTGCAAGGTCAGATCAAGGATGCTGACAATGAGAAAGGCAGGTTGACATCTAGGGTGCATGAGCTTGAGAATGAGATGCTGGAGATGTTCGCAACAGGGTTTGATTGTGCTGTCAACAGGGTGATGGCATTTGCTCCTAAATTTGACATTGGGGATCTTGATGTTACCAAGATAGTGGTTAGTGACAAGCTTGTAGATGATGAAGCTGTTTGTGAAGCAAAAGATGATAATGCAGAGACTATTGAGAAAAACCCCTGACTTTAGGGCTATCTATTTTGAATTATGTTGTTGCTTGCTTGAACTCTTTGTTCTATGTAGTTGGGTGGATTATATGGTGTATAAACACCAATACTTTTGTTTATTTTGGAAAAAGGTTATTTCCTTTTGACGAAATGATATAACGCTTCAGTCGCGTATTTTGAAATTCCAATTTTGTGTTTTGTTGGTTAGAAAGACTTTTGTAGGTAATATGAAATAGTATTTTAAATGCTTTGGAGAATATCCTCCTATACGAAGTGGGCGGCCTCATTAAAACCTCCCCGAGTAAAATCCTACATGGGATAAAATCTCGGTGGTAGGAAAAAGAGTATCGCTCAGCTTTGTGTTGCATACATAATTACATGTAATAAGAACATAATGACGATATATTCCATGTTTAGAAGCTCGGTCCCTTCTAAGATTTGTAAAGAATATGTTACTTGTCCATGTACCTTTGATACTCTGAAGGGCCCTCCCACATGGTGGGGAGCTTTCCCTGGCCTGGAGGTTTTTGAACATCTTCTACCTTTCGTAGGATGAGGTTTCCTTGTTGTAATGTTTGCGGCCGCACTCTTTTGTTGTATTTCTACTGTATGTCAATTTGCATTGCTTGCTATCGAAGACTTGCTGATTCACGCTCCTCATCTAATGTGTCGAGCTCGGCTCGCCTATTTTCATCATTGATGTTGACGTTTGAAAGCTCGGTCCTTAATGATCCTAGTGAGATTTCCATTGGAATCATTGAATCTGCACCATAAACTAGCCTGAATGGTGTTTCTTTTGTTGTCGAATGTGGTGTGGGGTTATATCTCCATAGGATTTTGAGAATTAGATCGCCCCATTATTCTTTGACATCGGCTAGTTTTTTTTTTTCGCAAGGCCTACAAAATGACTTTGTTAGCAACCTCGACAAGCCCATTAGTCTGAGGGTGCTCGACGGAGGAAAAATGGTGTTTAATGTTAAGATTTTGTTAAAAAGATTCTATCTTTCTATCAGTAAACTGTCTATCATTGTTAGTTACGATATCATTTGGTAAGCCATATCTACATATAAGAAACTTCCATATGAAAGATTTTACCTTGTCCGAAGTTATTTTAGCAAGTGGTTGCGCTTCGATCCATTTTGTAAAATAATCTATCGCAACTAGTAAAAAATTTTACCTGGCCTCAAGAGACCGAGAAAGGTCTGAGGATTTTAATCCCCCACCTATGGAAAGGCCATCCGATATCATATGTGTGTAATAGTTTGGCTGGTGTGTGTATTGGTGGTGCACATTTTTGGCAATTATCATAGTGTTGGACTTTATCCATGCAGTCTTTTTGGAGTGAACGCCAGAAGTATCCTACTCTTAGCAGCTTTGCAGCTAGGTGGCATCCTCCTATGCGTGTGCCACAAATTCCCTCGTGTATTTCTGACATTGCAAGGCTAGCCTCTTCGGTCCCCAGGTACTTCAAGAGTGGTCGAGATAATCCTATTTTGTATTGGTCATCGCCTATTAGGGTAAAGTAGCTTGCTCATTTTTTGAAAATTTTTGGGTTTCTTTTAGATGTAGGTATATTGCCTGTTTTCAAATATTCCGCATAGGGTGTTCTCCAATCTGTTATCTGTGATAGAGCAAAAACATTTATGCCGTAAATACTTGGTTCCACAAAGGTTAGTTGTGAGAATACTGGAGTTGTATCAACGATTCGAGAAGTAGCTAACTTAGATAGAATGTTTGCTCTATTATTATCTTCCCTAGGTACGTGTGTAATTTCAAAATATTGGAAATTCTGTATTAAATTTTTTGCAATGTTTAGGTATTGCTCCAAAAGGGGGATCCCGTACCTGAAAATTGCTATTTACCTATTGGACAACCAATAATGAGTCACAATAGACTTTGAGATGTTGGATGTTCATTTCTCTTTCTAATCGTAGGCCGGCTATTAAAGCCTCGTACTCGGACTAGTTATTGCTTGCTGTGAACAAAAAACTTATCGACTGCTTGGCATATACACCGGTCTTGTCTTTGAGGATGATTCCAGCTCCACAACCATCCTCATTGGAAGCTCCATCAATGTACATTTTTAAGATGGAAAAGGTGTCATCGGCTATTGTAAATTCAATGATGAAGTCCGCTAAAATATGTGATTTCAATGATCCTCTTGGTTGATATGAGATGTCATATTCAGAAAGTTCTATCGACCATTTAATTAATTGGCCCACCAAATCTGGTCGCGTTAATATCTGGTGCAGTGGTTGATTTATCCGAACTATGATCTCATGACTTCGAAAATAATGGCGGAGCCTTCTTGATGTGATTATCAGGGTGAATGCCATCTTCTCGATGATTGGGTATCGAGTTTTTGTATTTTGCAACATCTTGCTGACGAAATATACTAGGTGTTACTCCATACTCGTTTCTGTGACAAAGACAGAACTAATAGTATTAGCATAAATAAAGAGATATAAATAGAGTGGTTTACTGTATTCGGGTTTGTACAATATAGGTGGAGAGGTGAGAATATTTTTAAAGTTGGAAAATGCTTGTTCGCAATCATCTGTCCATGTGAAACTCTTGTTCTTTTGTAGGCTAGAAAAGAAGTGATATGACTTTGCTGTCGCCGCTGACAAAAATTGTGAGAGAGTTACAAGGTGTCCATTATAGCACCCCGAATTTTTGAAAATTAAATAATTATTTATTTATAAGTTATTATATTATATTAAGATTTTGTTTTTTAAAAAAATTATTTTTGTTAACAAAAATAATTAAATAGAATTTTATTATTATTAAAGTTTAATTTAATTATAATTTATTTTATTAGTTTGAATTATTTATTAAAAATTATTTTAATAAACAAAATTTATTATTATTATTATTATTATTATTATTATTATTATTATTATTGTTATTGTTATTGTTATTGTTATTGTTATTATAATACTTGTTCCATTTAACTAACCGAAATCATTAAAGGGAACAAGAAAAATGGATTTGAGAACATGGCTTTTATGCATAAATGCATATATACAACCATAACACCTCATTAGTTTCATTCATTAAGTGTATATAATCATATAATCATCCTTCATTAAAGCCAAACGTGGCTTATGCTTCAATATATATATATATACACGTTGGCGTTACTTTTGTCCGGTAGAAATTGACGGTGACATAGCTCCTCTTCCTCTCGAGTTCGGCCAATTAGAGTTTTAGGAGACACAGACGATTTCTGACGTTTTTTCTTTCGGTAGCTCGGTCAGAAGGCTTCTCTAGAGCTTCGAGTATTTTAATTTTGTACGGAGGTAGGGTTTAGTAACTTTATAATAATTAAATGTGAATTTGATTAGTGAATATTGATTTTGTTGATTATTGTTTGAATTTGAATGAGTTTATGTTGAATTATTGTTGTTTCTTGTGATTTGTTAGTTTGGCTATGAGGAACAGCTTAGCTGTAGTTGTTTTAATATTTTTGAGACTGTTGTGATGTGGTATTTTGAGGAAATTAATGAGATTTGGTGGTTGAAAGATTAAATTAAAAGTTGAGAAAAATCGGTAACCCAAAGACTCGAAAACGGATTAAAATAAAAATAATATTTTGAAAAGAAGGGGCTAAGGGTTTCGGTTTTGGTATAAGAGGAAGATTAATATTTAAACTTTATTTTTGAAGGGTAACATTGTATTTGTATATAAAAATCGAGGTATAATTTGTAATTATATAAGTTTTTAGGTATTTTGGGTAATAAATAGAGTACGGGAGGTAAAATGGATATTTTATAAAAGTTTAGGGTTATTTTTATAAATATGAAAATAAGTGAGGGTTCAAATATAATTTTATAAAATATTAAGGTTAAAAATAGAATATTAAAAATTCGTGGTTTAAAAAGTAATTAATAAAAGTTTAAAATAAAGTTTTATAAACTAAATTTTAAGAAAAGATATATATATATATATATATATATATATATATATATATATATATATTATTTAAAATATCTTATTTATATTATTATTATTATTATTATCTTATTAAGAATATTATCTACTAAAGATATTATTAATATTATTATAAGTCATAGAAGAGCAAACAGAGCGATCTTAAAAGTTTTAGAGAACGCAGACTCATTTAAAGTACTTTATAATTCTTTTTTATAAGACACTTAGGGAAAGGCGAGGGAATAATGTGAAGATAAATTATATTATGGAATGATAGAAAAGAAAAGAAGAAGAAAGAAAAGAAAAGGAAAGAAAAATATTAAAGAATCTCTGCCACAGGAGAGCAGAGAACAAAGATTAAAAGAACCTAACGAATCTCTGTCACAGGAGAGAAGAGCACAGAAAAGAAAAGAATGTATTAACTAAAGGGATATCTGCCACAGGAGAGCAGAGGACAAAGATAAAGAAAAAGCTTTAAAAGACTGTCTATCACAGGAGAGCAGATGCAACCTTGTTTGAGCCTTAGTGCCAAATGTATAGTGGAGACGCCCACACACTGAGAACTGTTTTCCATATGTAAGCATATTACAATATATTTAAAAGTCACGTAAGACTTATATGCACTCTGTATGTATCTGGAAAGCCATACATGGGACTCGTGCCCAGGTAATGTCGGAAGCAAGTAGGCAACCGACACATGAGCTCATGGCCTGCGATAGGACTAGTCATGCATCATCCTTGTTTGCGTATATTTGTTTGTGATTGTGTTTTCTATGATTGTGTGTGCTTATGATTGGATTCTATGTTCTGTAATTACTGAGTTAGATTATACTTTGTTGACTGTTGTTATTTACTTAGAACATAACAAAACAAACTTAACTAACTACCCTGACCATACTAAGAACTCTCCAATTCTTACCCCCTATCTCCATATCTCTCAGTTACAAGTGTGAAGGTTCAGTGCAGAGCTACAGGAGCATAGAAGATTATCTTCACAAGTTGAGTTGTTAGATTTTATTTTTCCCTCGTTGTTTAGTGTTTTTAGTTTTTAGAGGGGATATGACTTGTATTTGAGAATAATGAAATAAAATTTTTGGATTAAAAGTAAAAACTTTTTATTTTCTTAACTAAAATTTCGGTTCGTACTCGCGAAGGCTCAATATTAAATAAACATAGTATATAATTAAAGGAATAGAGGTAAGTAGCGCTCGGACTTTTAGTACGATCATGAGGTGCTAAAAGTTAGGGTGTTACATCCAGTCAATTGTTGCACGTCTTTGATTGTGCGTGGAGATTTCATTTCTATTATAGATCGGCACTTCTCTGGGTTTGCCTCGATCCCCTGATGGGTTAACATGAAACCAAGGAATTTGCCTCCTTGAACTCCAAATGCAAACTTCTCAGGAATCAATCTCATATTGTATCTCCTGAGCTGTTGGAAAATTTCCTCGAGGTCGGAGCGGTGTCTACTTTTAGTTTCTGATTTGACAACCATGTTATCAACATACACATCCATGTTTCGACTGATTTGATTTCAGAAAATCTTGTCCATCAACCTCTGGTATGTTGCTCCTGCATTCTTAAGACCAAAAGGCATTACTTTGTAACAAAAATTGCCATGATCAGTTATAAATGCGGTTTTATCCTAATCTTCAATATGCATTTGTATCTGATTATAACTTGAATAAGCGTCCATAAAGTTTAAAACTCTAAAACTCAATGTACTATCTTCCAATTTGTCAATATTCGGCAGGGGATATAAATCCTTTAGGCAAGCCTTGTTTAGATCTGTGAAGTCAATGCACAAATGCCACTTGCCAGAGGTCTTCTTTACCATGACCACATTTGCCAACCATGACGTAAACTGGATCTCCTTTATGAAACCTGCACTCAATATTTTCTGGGTTTCTTTGATCGCTGCTTCTTTTCGTTCTTGTCCGAGATTATGTTTTTTCTGACGGATTGGACGAGCTTTGGGGTCCAAAGCAAGCTTATGGCACATAACATTTAGGTTGATTCCAAGCATATCTGCTGGTGTCCATGCAAATAAATCCGCGTTTGCTTGCAGTAGGGCTACAAGCTTAGATGTTTCTTCTACATTGAAAGCATAGCCAATGTTAGTGCATTGTGATTCATTGGTAGTAAGATTTATCTTGCGGAGGTCATCTGTTGGTGTTGGTCATGCTTCTTTATCACATCGAGGGTCAAGCTCGGCTAGTAGAGGTATATCATCAGCATTGTACACCGAGTTGATCTGCGGGATTGATTCTGAGGTCGATGGTCGGACTTTTAGCCCAATGTTATAGCATTATCTTGCCTCCTTTATGATCGGAATGTATTGTTGCGATGATGTCATCCTGCATATGAAACTTAACACACAAATGAATCGTAGAAATAATAGCTCCAAAAGAATTCAATGATGGTCGCCCCAATATGATGTTGTAGGGGGCTTACGCAATCAACCACTAGATATTGAATATCTAAGGTTTTGAGTGGGGATGGTATCCTAAAGTCGTCCTTAACCATACATAACCTGTTACTAGAACCCTTTCTCCGGAGAAGCCAACTAGCTCTTCGGATGAAGGTTGCAAAGTATTCTTGTTCAGCTGCATCTTCTGAAATGTTGATAAGAACAATACATCGGCGCTGCTCCCAGGGTCCATGAGGACTTTTCTAACTTTTGTGTCTCTTATGGTCACTAATATCACCACTAGGTCATCGAGATTTGGGGTTTGGGATTTGAAGTCAGATGCTTGGAAAGTGATACTCGGGGTGGAGCATGTCGGCTGATGTAGCCTTGATCCCTCTCCTTCGAGGGTTAGCATGGTCCTGTAGTTTCTTTTCCTAGTAGAGCTAAAAATTCGTCTGCAGGTGAACCCTCCTGAGATGTAATTAATGATCTTTCGAGTCAGGGGAGGTGGGTTTGAAGTAGTCCATCTTGCATTATCTTTTGCTACTGAAGTTGAATTTGGTTGTTCTGCCATTGTAGGAGAGGTTGTCGCATCCTTTTGGATTTTGCCGTTGATATATTTATCCAGTAGCCCTTGTCATGCCAATCGCTCTAGGAGGTCTTTTGCTACTACACATTCGTCAATTGTATGTCTGAACATCTGGTGAAATGCGCAGTGTTTGCTTTTGTCGACATATTTTCGGTCTTGATAGGTCCCAGCCCTACTGGGGGTTTTGATGATTTTGGCATGTAGGATCTCTTTGATTATATCTTCCCTCCTTGCATTGAACTGTGTGTATGAGTCAAACTTCGGTGTCAACTTAAACGGCTTTTTGTTGTCTCAAAGGTTGTTTGTTCGACCTTGCTTGTCATCGTCTCTGCGAGGTAATAGTTTTTCCAATCTTCGAGCTTCCCGTAGTTCTTCAATTTCAATTTGTCCAATCGCTTTATCCCTGAATTTTGCTAGCGTCTTTGGTTTTGTTACTACAATGGCCTTGTGAAACTTTCCAAGGCGAAGCCCGCTTTTCAAGGCATGTAAATGAACCTCGGGATTTAGATCGGAAATTTCCATCGCTGCCTTTGCAAACCTCGTCATGTAGTCTTTCAGACTTTTGTGTTGTCCTTGAGTAATTGTGCTAAGATAATCTGAGTCTCGTACATAGATTTTGGATGCTGCGAAGTTGTTTACAAATAGATCGGCAAACTCATCAAAACTAGCAATGGAACTTGCAGGCAAATTTGAAAACCAAAATAAAGCAGCTCTATTCAAAAAGGTTGGAAAGGATCGACACAAGATAGGGTCAGAGGCACCATTTAGTAACATTATGGACTCGAATGTGGTGACATGCACTTTGGGATCGCCAATCCCCTCATAAGGCTTCAATGTTGTTGAAAGTGTAAATTGGGCATTTGGAAGTTCATTATTTCTTTGAAAAACGGATTCGTTCTCCACCTTTCTGTCTTGTGAAGTGTTCCTCCCATCTTTGTGTTTTCATCATTAAGATTCTTGCGTTCCCCATTCTCCTTATCGTTATTTAGTTTAGCTGCTAGGGGTTCGGCCATTTTTTGAACCTCGACCTACAAAGCAGCGTTCATAGCCAAAAACTCCACTTAAGTTGGACGTGCTTGTGGAGCTATAGCATTGTCCGTCATGATTCAAGAAACCTTGCAAAAAGAAAAAGAAAGAAGAGTGGAAAAAGGTAGTAAAATGTGGGAACACATTTTGAAAAATAGGTCCATAGGCGCCAAATGTTCCTATCAAAAACTACCTTCTGAAGTATAGCTCGTTAACACTCGAAAGGCTCCTTCTCCAAGACCTTCAGGTGAACTGCAGCTCTTCAAAGGCCGGACTTGTGCGTTGAACCTGCAAAAAGGATTCTAACGCTCAAGTTAGTAATCGATCTTTATAAATACAATTAGAGTTCTTTTTTAAGAGTAAGTGAAAATGAATGAATCTATAATCCTATTTGCCCTGTATTTATTGTTGCACAATGGACCGTTATGTACATGTCATATCCGAAATATGTATTGGCACTTTGAAAATGCTCGGAGTCAGTTATTTTAATAGGACGAAGTATTTGAATTTAAAATTCAATTCCAAAATGTAGCATTACACATTCGAGTTATTCATGTACGGATCAATAGATAAAATTAAAAAATATAAATTTAAAAGATATTAAAAAATTAAAAATCATATTTTATATTTTTAATTAAAAAAATTTAAGAGAATCGATTTTTTTTTCTAGCAATAACCAAGATTTTTGTCATTTCGCAATAACCAACCATTCATTCATTTATATTCTTCTTATGAGAGAGATATTAATGAAAGATTGAACATTTTATGAACTTTTGATATTAACATTAAAATAAAGGAAAATGTGTATTTTTATTACGGTTACATGCATAATTTTTTAATTTAATTTTTCTGAAAAATGACTTTTTTTTATGGAAGTAAAAATATTGATAAATTTTAATATTATAACTTTTGGTGTTTTTAAAAAATGTGACAGATATATAAATTGGGGGGTTTGATTTCTGTACTTCAAATTTTTAAATTTTTTAACAAAAATCTCTCAGTCCGATTTCTATATCTCTCATAAATTGGATGGTCTGATTTCTGTATTTTTTACAAATCGGATGATCCGATTTTTACTTCTCGATTCCACATTTAAAAATAATACTTCATCAGTTTATATTTTAAAAAAAATAATATTGTTACTCCAATATCAAAAATAAAAAATGGTGAATAACATTTTGTATTTTTATGTTAAAGTTAATTTCTTAATTATAATGGAGAAACAAAAAGTTAAGGAGGCTTAGGATTCAATGGTCCCAAAATGTTTGGATCATTAAATGGTCCCATAACAAAACATGTTTTTTAAATTTTTTTAATAACTGCTAAATAGTCTTTTTTTTAATTTTAATTACAAATTAATCCCATATATTTTATTTAATTATAAAAACTATTTTTTATTTTATAAATTATTATTTTATCATTCATCTACTATGTTTATGAACAATCAAACGTTCGTCGAAATTGTGTTTTCTTGAAAATCAATCGATTGGATTACAGTTTATCACAAAACAATCGATTGGAAATTGCAAGGTAGCATAGTTTTCGCATAAATCAATCGATTGGTCATATTACCTAATTGATTGAACGATGAATTAAATGTGAATTTTTTATAATTCAATCGATTGTTTATACTGCTTCAAAATAATCTGAGGTCTCACAATTCAATCGATTGCTTTTGTTACTCAGTGGATTGAATTCACCAAAACAATATGGATTTGCCAAATTCAAAGACAATTACCCTTAATCAAAACACAAAACAGCATTGCATCACAAGCATGGGTTTAAGAAAGATCCAGCCCCACCACTTGAATAAGAATCCAACAAATCAGAAACTTATTTTCAGTCAGAATAAAAAGTGAAAAAAAAAAAGAAAATTGAAAAAGAAAGTGATTGAAAATGGAGACCATTGAATGTCTTTCTTCTGAGCCAACAAGCACTCGAGAATGCACTCTTTACAAAAGACATGACCTTTGTGGCAGCTCATGGGGTCAATGAAGGGCTTCAAGCAGAGGCAGCAAGCATCGAAGGGCTTGATGAAATCCTTGCCCAGCCTCTCCTTCTGGGTCCCATACCCTACTTTATTATACTTTCTTTATGCTGTTATCTGCGGACAAGGTGTGGCAAGTTCCATAGATGTTTTTTACCCTATTTTATGCTGTTTTGGTGAATTCGATCGATTGAGCAACAAAAGCAATCGATTGAATTGTGAGATCTCAGGTTGTTTCGAAGCATTCAATCGATTGGAGAGTATAAACAATCGATTGAATTATAAAAAAATCCACATTTAATTCATCGTTTAATTGATTGGATAATATGACAAATCGATTGATTTATGCGAAAACCATGCTACCTTGCAATTTCCAATCGATTGTTTTGTGATAAACTGTAATCCAATCGATTGATTTTCAAGGAAACACGATTTCACAGCCCTGGACAAACGTTACGGATCAAATATAAACTTATAATCGATTGGAATAGCAAAATCTAATTTGTTCTTGTTTTTGTTTTTGATTGTTCATAAATATAGTAACTGAATAATAAAATAATAATTTATAAAATAAAAAATAATTTTTATAATTAAATAAAATATATAAAATTAATTTATAATTAAAATTAAAAAAAAATTATTTAGTCATTATTAAAAAAATTTAAAAAATATATTTCATTATGAAACCATTTAATGATCTAAACGTTACGTTATGTGGCCATCAAATCCTAAGCCTAGTAAGGAAGTAAGGAACTACTTTAAGCTATAAAGAAAATGGTTAGGTTAGTTATGTGATGTAAAAGTAAAACAATAATAAATAATTATTTGAATTAAGTGTTAGCCAATTGCAGAATGTAGCATTGGCAGAAGCAGAGCGGAGAGAGGAGTGAGGTCAAAGTGGCATTCTCAAAGACGAGCTGACTACTTTTGGTGCTAAAAAAAAGTCTCAGGCTCTCAGCTCTCAACTCGTTGCGTGCTTCCCTACTTGCCTTCCCCTCCCTCACTCAGGTGAATTCCTTTCCTCTTCATTTGTGGACCAATGCTTGGCCTTCTTTCCCCATTCAAAGTTCCATACTTCTCTATCAATTTCCTACTTGCCTTTTTTTCTTCCTCTACTGGGGTTTCTTTTAGGGTTTTGTGTGTGCTCTCTTTTTTTTTTTTTTTTTTCGCGTGAAATTGTTTTCAGCTTTCTAACCCCTCCTCAGTTCTCTTTCTTCTCACTCTGTATTTCCTTTTTTAAAAAAAATGTTCCATTCTGCTGCTCCCTGTTTCCTTTCCTCGGTCAATAAATATATTCGATTTGGAGAATCCCTTAAATTAAACCATTATGATGCCCGCATTTGTAGAAATTTTCTGGTAACATAGATTGCTTTTTGCGTGATATTATCATTTCCCCTCTTCTCCTTATGTATGTTATATGATGGTGTTGCCATTTGTGCAAGGACAAATATTGTTAGCTGCTTCGATATAACTTTGTAGGAAGGGGATTCCTTTCGGACTTTACAGAGATGGATTTCTAAGCATGACGTCAAATCATGGTGAATAACTATGCATAATGACAGCCGTCCACCATGATTTGTTCATTTTCTACAGTTGTATTGGTTGACATTGTAATTTATCACTCAAAATGCATAGAAATTATCATCCAACTCCATTAGGACTCTGATCATTGCTTATTCGGTTCCAGGCTATTTGGAGAAAGTAAGAACTTGGGCGTTGTAAGTAAGTTAAGCATGATAAGGCGGTCGCCAAGTCGGAACCAGAGGTCCAAAGGCATCAAGGTGAAGCATGTTCTGCAGATTATTCTGTTGCTTTGTGTTTGCTTCTGGTTGATCTATCAGATTAAGCACTCACATGATAAGAAGAAGGAATTTGATGACAATACTGCACATCAGATTCCAAAACTTGGTAGAAAAGACCTTAATGCACAAAAGGTTGAAATAAATCAAAATGAAAAGCATGAGGAAGAAGTGGAAGATGAGAATATCGTGGAGGAAGAGGATGAAAACAAGCATGAACTCCATGAACAAGAAGAATTACAAGAAGGAAAAGAAGAGAGCCAGCACGGAGTGAGGGGACAAGAGGAAGAACAAGTCGAAGATGAAAACAAAGGTGAGGAGATGGAAGACAGACAAGAGGTAGGAGATGATGAGATAGATGAAAAGAATCAAGAGAATTCAGGGAGGGATATTAATCATGACGAGCTCATTGATGAAGAGAAAGATAAAGAAGAGGAGAGTGAGGATAAAGAAAAGGAGGAGGGTTCAGTTGAAAACCACAACACTCATGAGGCCCGGGAGGAGCATTACAAGGGCGATGATGCCTCCAGTGCTGTGACTCATGATACTCATTCAAGTAGCACTGAAACTGAGACTACATTTGCAGAAGAAAGTAGCGGGAATCAAACTGATTTGGATATTAAGGTCACAGGAGCTCAACTGATGACGGGGGAGACTTCTAACACAACTTCTGGTAAAGAAACTGTAAACAAGACTTTGCCCATCCCAGCGGATAGTTCATATCTAAATAATACCAACAGAACACATTCTCACAATAACTCGGAGACAAGCAGTAATTTGACAGTAGCACTAGCAACCAGTGCAGCCAGCAATAACATGACAGGAACTGGAGCTGACACTTCATCTAAACAGAATAACACGGGGATATTTTCCGAATCAGACCATGCTCAAAATAATACAGTGAACGTAACAGTCACAGGAGAAGGAACAGAGCAGGGAGGCAATAGAGGATCTGAAGAAAACCTTCCTGATTCTAAGGCAACAGACCCTATCAAAACAGAAAATGGAGAGGTCGATGCAGCTGCTGGTGAATTTCAAAAGGTAACAGGATTTGTAGCATTAAACAAAACTGTGAACAAGGATAACAGTGAAACAAGCAACACACGGAGTAATTCAAATTTGAACATGAAGAACACAGATGTCAACGACAATGACAATGAGAAATTGAAGGATGACACTCAGACAGGTGAAAGTGGAGAATCATCAGGGTCATTCACTGGGAAGGGAACTACTAGTTCAGATGATCATAATGCTACTGATTTTCATGTTATCAAGGATGTGATGACTGATCCGGATAAGTTGGCCGGTATTAGAAATGGAATAGATAATAGTGACAAAAGTGCAACAGAATAAACTCGTAACATGGTCATGTTTTGTAAGTGATAAAGTTTTTCTTTTTGACCTTGTGTAGTTAGCTAAACCCTTCCACTTGATCCCCTTGTAAGTGTGTTTGAAAAACGTACTAAGGTAGTTTGGTGGATATTCATATCAAAGTCTTTAATTCTTTGGTAGATTAGTCGAATGTCTCATGCTATACAATCCTTGTCTTCATACTAGAGTCGGATAAAAGTTACATACTTTGTGCTAAGAAAGGAAAAATGTGTTTCAAGAGAATGGACAGCAAGGATACAGCACAACGTGAACCAAATTGGTGACTAGCCAATTTCTTACGATTCATTTTGGGCGTTGTGTCGTGTGCTTTTCAAAATTGTCTAAATTGGACTACGTTACGTGTTTGGTCATTGCTTCTATACTTGAATCCTCACAATCCTATCACCGTCGTCTCTTAGTTGAAATTTCTTCAATCTTACAAACAACTATGGTTAAATTGAAAGAATGTTAACTTGAGGAAAATCCACTGAAATAAGCCCCAGGCTCTTCTAAGCCGTTTGCTCCTGGCCAATGGCCACGCATAATTTTGAAGAGAATTTCACAGCAAATGCTGTATCCTATTATTCCTTTTCCACTGTTCTTTATTCATTTATTTATTTTGTGCCTCTTTTATTTTGAAGTCAAGAACAATTTCATTCACGCAGAATTTTGGAGTGTAAATGAAAGAGGGGGATATAGGGATGAAATTCTTAAAATAAAAAAAAAATGGGGATACTATAAAAATTACAAGGTACTTCTTAAAAAAAAAAAAAAACTTATTAAGGTAGAATACATAGACATCATATGTTAATTAACGTATATGTTGGAGCGAAAGTAATGTGCGGGTTCCAGGAAACCTGATTAAGTTATTATATACATGTCCAGTAATGGTAGCAATGAAATCGTGCAAACCTAAGCGTGACAGAAGATACATGTACTTGAGACAGCACATAGGATTCTCAGGCTCAATCTCGCATTCCGTTACAACGCACGAGACATGAATTAAAAATTCTACTTGTGCCAGAACCAATTAATTGAAAAACAGAAGCTTTACGAGACCTAATCTGTAAGCAAAATACGAATCCAAAACTTCACCAAGAAGTAAAAGAATAACAAAAATAATACTAAACTGATACTTCCAATCTCCCAACTGTACATAGTTCTCATCGAAAACCGTAAAAAAACAAAAGGAGGGTTAGTGCTGAATTTGATCCAGCGCCAAGAATATTAGAGTAGTGTTAGCTGAACTGACAGAAACGGCACTCAGAATACGACAAAAAATACACACACTATGTTTTTAGTTCTACTGCCTCAACTCCTTTCGGAGCTTCTGAGAAAACAATTTGCAAGCGTCCATGCTCAAGTCCATCGCCGCCGCAAGAGCAACAAAAGCCGCAGCATCCTCCGTGCAAGTCACATGCTTCACCCCAACCTCCACCTCCGGCTTGCTGCACTTCCCCTCACCGTCCACCCTCGCCGACATCACAAACCCCTTATACATCAACATCGGGTCCAACCCGAAATCCACACCCGATCCCGATCCGGGTCGAGACCCGGACCCCAAATCCCAGCTCCCATGTGGAGTGCTCACAGGGGTCACGCCGGTAGCAACGTCGATGGTGAACTTTCCGCCATGCTGGGAGCTGATAGTAGCGGCGGCCAGGGTCACGGGATCGGCGGTAGCCGGAAGCACCTCGAATCGGTACCCTACGGCGTTGGAGCTGTTGGGTTCCCGCCAGGCCTCCAGACGACCCCAAGGCTTCCAGGTGCCGTCCCCGTCGGGTCGGATTATGAGCCATGCTCCTGGGTTGGATCGGCTGACCCGGTGCGACCCGGGTGAGGGAACGAAGGGCGTGACCATGGAGGCCGCGGCGACTGGCGAACCCGACAAATCGTGGACTGTGATGGACCATCCCTTCCGCTCCGCCATGTGATTCGCATTAGCCGAAGAAGATTGGAACTGTCCCTGATTCTTGTCCCGAAAGCTGAACTTGCAACTGAAAACCGGTTGCTTCACATCGCCTTTTACTTGAAAAACCTGCGGGCTGCACTCCGGTTCGCCGTCGAACCGGAACACAAACCTGGGGTCGGGCTCAGCCCGGACTGTTAGGTGCAGTGACTGGGCGGAGGAGGATTTGTCGTCTGCTTTGGCGAGGTTAACCCAGCCGGTGTGGAACGTGACGGGTTTTGAGTCTAGCATGGTGAAATCGATGGGAACTGAGATTTTGCCGAGGAGTTTGGGTGAGGAGAAGAAGGAGAAGGAAGTGGCTGCGCGGCCCTTGTAGAGGGAGATGGTGATGGTGGTGGGCTTCTTGGAACTCAGGAGCTTCTCAATTTGGGGTTTGGTGAAGTCGAAGCATGCGGCCATGGAGTGCGGAGTAGGGTGCGTGTCTGAGGTTATAGGAACTGTGGCCGCGTGGGATCGCTGTGAACCTGCTCCCCTGAGCTTGATCTCGCAGAAGCACGACGAAGTGGAAGGGTGCACCTTGCCGGAGAAGGAGGGCTTGGATGACGCCGGTGATTTCACGGCCAAGTTTCCAACGAGGAGCCGCACGTAGTGGCACGGATCCATGTTGAGATGAGACTTGATGAGTTTATGGAGGGAAGGAATAGGAGAAGACTGAGTATATATGCCAACGCCTTTTTCTTTTTTATTTTTAATTTAGTTGATGGCTGACAGAGTGAAGGCTTCTTTGTTGAGTAGGAAAACTGGAAAACTGGATGTGACAGCCTGTATCCTTGCATATTTTGATTTATTCTATTTTTCTTTCTGTTTTTGCTTCCTCCCTCAATTTTCTCTGCAATATTATGGTGGGGACGTTTTATCTTGCAACAACTAATTCTTAACTGTTATTTTTATTTTTATTTATATTTCATATTCGCTTGTTCTTTTTTGAAGAAAATATACTTATTATCAGTAGCAGATTACTTCAGTTATTTTTGGATTTCGTTTTCGTCTGGTTTCCCATTATTATTTTTATTATCAGTATCTCCAAAAATTGCACGTAATCACGCTAAATCACTCCCACAATCTTCCTTTTTGGTATAATTCGTACATAGGAACAATTTTACCTCAACAATTATTCTTTCCGGTTCTAGGCTTACCAATCTTCTTAGATACTATTTTCCAAAAGTAAATGAATAAAGAATCTAATTTGAGATCATCAAATATTAAATATAAAAGATATACCTGTATATGTATCCAAGAAAATATAGAGATGATAATATCACTTTTAGGATAATATTCTTTTTTAATTTATATAAAATATAATACAAAAAATCATATAAAAAATAATATTATTAAAAATAAGAATACTATTATCATTTTCTCAATATATATATACACACGGACGGATTTACGCACTAAGGTATGGGGACAAGTGCCTCCTAACCTAACAAAATTTTAGTAGCATATAATAATAATAATAACAATAATAATAATAATAATAATAATAATACGTGAAACATCCTAAATTAATTTATATTTTTTAATCAACAATATTAAATATACATTAAAATTAGTCATTAAAATTAATTATTAGTATTGTTCGTGCAAGGATGCGCGGCTCCGTGCTATACGTCGGCTTCCGTTGGTCAATGAAAGAGACTTTTGTTCTACAGCGGAGAAACGCCAAGCTTGAGCACGAACCGGGTGGAGAACCTGCAAAAAGGACTCCAACGATCAAGTTAGTGGAGAGCAGTTACAAAACAGAGTATAAGCGTAGGAAATGTGTACGAGAGTATTCAAGTGTTGCCGTGATTTTCCTATTCATTTGGTAGCCGCTTTTTTTATAGAGTTGTAGGTTGATTCTAATTGATGGTTTGTTAGAGTGGATTTCGGTTTTAACCGAGATTCTTGGGGTTGTTAACACGTTGTGATCATCTGCTGCTTGTGACTGACGTGGCCGAGATATAGGGTGGCAGTTCCGAGCTGTAAGGTACGGTACATAGCCCCCAAGCTTGACTTGCTTGGGTATTTGGTTTTTAGCAAGTTGAGCTTTTAGGATGACCTATATCTCGGCTAGTCGTGCCAGCCCCCAAGCTCAACGTTGCGTGCGTTTTGGGCGTGAAGCACTAGCCTTTGTTTTTGAAAAAAATGTTTAAACGAAACGACTGGCATAAGGAGGGCGTTTTCCCATTATTTTAGGAAAACGTGCTGCCATTACTTCACTTAATGTTTGTAACTGAACCGGTTTTGACCCTTGGTTTCTCTGCGGTTTTTGGTTTTGCATTCCCACTTTGTTAGTGGGTTGTAATAAGCTGTTTGTGTTATTGGTCTTTGGTGATTCTTCGAAAAGTCACTCTTTTTCCCTCTGATTTTGAAAGAAAATGTCTTCAAAAGGTTAGATTTTCCATTCCCTTTATCCTCTATTCTTTCTCCATCTTTTCGTAATTATGGTCTGTAATGGATAAAGAAAAGTTGAAGGAGAAGCAGAAAGTTGTAGAGGTAAAAAGGGATGACCTTTATCATTGGGTCCATGACGACGTTAAAACTCGTGCTTCCTCGTATGGTAGTTTTGATTTTCTCCAGGAGCTTCGTGCGATGAAGTTGGTGAAGGATGGCTTTAATGTTGGTGTCGAGCTTCTCCCTTGTTCTAGTGACGATAGAGTTTGTGAACGTAGGGGTGATTGGGGGTATTTTTATATGTATACTCCGTGTTTCTCTGAACTGTATGTTAGGTTTCCTTTTTCTTCCTTTGAGTGCGACGTATTGACTCAACTGAATTGTGCTCCTTCCCAATTACATCCCAACTCCTGGGCATTTCTAAGAGCTTACCAGTGTTTGATGTCCTTTCTAGAATATCCTCCTTCCCTTGGCGTTTTCTTTTCTCTGTTTCAGTCAAAAGGGGTTCGGAGGGGTTTATGGGTTTGTTTAAGCAGTTTTCCTGGCCGTTCTATATTTCTTCTGTACAAGTCGTCTTTTAAGAATTTCAAGTCTCTGTTTGTGAAAGTCCGATCTATAGAAACAGAATACCCTTTTTATCTTGATGACGAGCTGATAGAAAGATATCCCTTGTATTGGTGTTCTGAGCCTATGCAAGTACTTGAGGCGTATAGAAGTGACGAAGAAGACTTGATTATTGACTTTTTGGTGAAAAACTTTGCTTCCGGCGAGTGTCTCTCAATCCCTGAGATGTTAAATTTTGAAAAAGATAATGATAAGGAAGGGTTGCGTACTTATATAGGTAATGTACATGTTTGTCCCTGGTATTAGTTTTCTGTTTCGACACTGATGTCTTTCGCTTGGCTTTGCAGGTGGACGGGTACCGCATCTGAATTCCTCCAGGCTTCAATCTTTTCTTGACAGAAAAAGGGAAAAGGGTGTAACTACTTCTGCTGCTCAGAATGTTGATGAAGGGGGTGCTGCTTTTTCGACTGCGCAACCTGTTTCTTCAAAAAGAAAAAGAAGGGTGGCTGATGATTCATTGGAGGTGCTATCCGAGGAAGATAGGGAGGTGGCCGAGGTTTCTACTACTGTTTTTGATCGCCAGCGCAAACTTCATGGGTTTATTCCTGGGGCAAACGCCCATTCTTTGTGGAGCGACCAATTTCCCTTGGCCGAGCTCTCTGATAGAGCTTCCCAGTTTCCTGGGGATATGCTGCTTACTCGACGTGTGGGTCTGGAAGCTTTAGGCAAATATGTTCAGGTAAACTTTTGTGTCTGTCTTGTTCCTGTCTGTTTTGCTGGTTCTGCTTGTTTGTTTTTAATGCTGGGTTTGGTCAGGTTGTTGCTTCTCGTTTGCTGTGCGTCGGGCGTACTACTGAATTGCTTGGAGCTGAAAGGCAGGCTGAGGTTGATAAATTTGCTACTTTGGAATGTTTGGTGAAAGAAAAAGAGAGAGCCATTACTGATATGACAGCGAAAATGAAGGAGAAAGAAAGGTCGGTCTCTGATGCGGCTGCTAAGCTGGAGGAGAAGGGACGAGAAGTTGCTCGCCTTCAGGATCAGATTCGATCTTTTCAAGCCGAGATTAGGGACAATGATAAGACGAAAGGTGAGATGACTGGGGAGTTGTTCGTCAGCTCGATGTGACGAAGATAGTCGTTAATAGGGAGTTGGTTCAGGACGAGGCTGGTGAAGATCATGATGAGAACGTGCCTCCTCCTGTTTGAAAGAAATTTTTAATATTTGCCTTTAGTAAGTAGTTTGGACTTGTATGTTTTTTTGAAAGACTTGTTGGTTTTTATTCCGACTTTATCGACTGTTTCTCCGATGTATAGTGTCAGAGTTTGCTTTTGCGAATATTTTATGATTACAGCGTTTTATTGCTGCTTTGTATATCCATGTATGGGGAAATGTATGATTTTATTCAGATGAATTTGTCCCTCATGTTCGAGGTGTGCAGGATGGTCGGCCTCGTTAAAACCTACCCGAGTAAACCCTCCTTAGGAAAAAACCTCGTGGTTAGGAAAAAGAGTACCTCACCATCCTGTATGTTACAATATTGTGATCAACTATAGTAGTATTTGAGTGATGAGATGTTCCATGTGTTTGGTAATGCTGTCCCATTCAATGCTTCTAGACGATAAGCTCCTCTTCCGACCACTTTAGTGATTCGAAAAGGTCATTCCCATGTCACTGCTAATTTTCCATGGCCTGGTGGTTTTCGAACATCTTCTATCTGTCTGAGCACTAGATCTCCCTCCTGGAGGGTCCTTGGTCTCACTCTCTTGTCGTACTGACGTTTTATAGCTAGTTGCATTGATTTTTGCCTTAACTGCGTGAGATTGCGTTCTTCATCGATGATGTCAAGCTCGGCAAGCCGAGTTTGTTTGTTAGCACTGTCGTTGAAATGCTCGGTCCTAGTTGACCCTTGACTGATTTCCAAAGGGATCACGCATTCTGATCCGTATACTAAGCGGAAAGGACTTTCTTTAGTTGTTGATTGCGGAGTTGTGTTGTAACTCCATAGTATCTCTGGTATTAGCTCGGCCCAGCGACCTTTAACCTCGGTTAGTTTTTTCCTTAGGGCCTGCAAAATTACTTTGTTAGCCGCCTTTGCGAGTCCGTTGGTCTGTGGGTGCTCAACAGAGGAGAAATAGTGTCTAATATTCATGTTAGTAAAAAATGATGCAATCTTTTTGTCAGTAAATTGCCTACCATTATCAGAGATAATTTCACGTGGCATGCCATATCTACAAATGATAAATTTCCAAATAAACTTTTGTACCTTATCCGAGGTTATTTTTGCAAGTGGTTGCGCTTCTATCCACTTTGTAAAGTAGTCGATGGCTACCAAAAGGAATTTTACCTGGCCTGGTGCTATGGGAAATGGTCCGAGGATGTCCATGCCCCACTTGTGGAATGGCCAAGTTGCATCCGATGTATGTAACGCCTCGGCTGGGTTGTGTATTAGCGGCGAGCATTTTTGACATGATTCGCACTTTTTGACCTTGTCTGTGCAGTCCGACCTTAAGGTCGGCCAATAATATCCCGCACGTAAGATCTTTGTTGTCAAGCTTCTGCTTCCGATATGATGTCCGCAAATGCCCTCGTGGACTTCTTCTATTGTTAATCTGGTGTCTTCTCCTGCAAGACATTTAAGCAGAGGTCGAGAAAAACCACGTTTGTATAGATTATCTCCGATTAGGGTGAACTGGGTTGCTTTCCGTTTAAAAGACCTCGGATCACCATCTGGTACGATTCCCGTCTTCAGGTAGTGTATTATTGGCGTTCGCCAGTCTTCATCCTGTGACAAAAATACTGCAAATCTAGGCTAGGTTTTGTTAGTGTGAGATGTACCAAACTTCCTGATTGCTGATCTTCTCTGTGTGTTGCTAATTTAGATAATATGTCTGCCCTAGAGTTTTGTTCCCGTGGTATATGTGTTATTTCAAATTTTTGAAAATCTTGTATCATGTCCTTAGCAATATGTAGGTATTTTTCTAAGAGTGTATCTTTGGTTTGGAAATTACCGGTTACCTGCTGAACTATGAGTAGGGAATCGCAATATACCTGCAAGCTCGGCACGTGTACCTCTTTCGCGAGCCTTAGTCCTGCCAATAGTGCCTCATACTCGGCTTGATTATTTTTCGCTTGAAATTGGAATTTGATTGACTGTTCGGCATATACACCTTGGTTGTCTTTTAGCAGAATTCCTGCTCCGCATCCGTTGTCATTGGACGCTCCGTCCACATACAATTCCCATGGTTTTATTTCTTCTACTTCATTTGTGAATTCTGAGATGAAATCGGCCAGAGCTTGGGCTTTGGGGGATCCTCTGGATTGATATGTGATGTCAAATTCGGAGAGTTCTACCGACCATTTGGTTAGCCTTCCTGCTAGGTCGGGCTTGGCTAGGATCTGCCGGAGTGGTTGATTGGTCCGAACTATAATTCGGTACCCCTGGAAGTAATGCCGAAGTCTTCGAGCTATGACGATTAGTCCATATGCTAATTTTTCTATCGTCGGGTACCTTGTTTCAGCACCCTGTAGGACTTTACTTATGAAATATAGTGGGTGTTGTTCTTTGTTGTCATCTGTTACAAGTACTGAACTGATTGTGTTAGTGGAAATTGAAAGAAATAGGTGCAAGGACTTGCCTTGTTCTGGCTTTTTCAATATGGGCGGTGATCCCAAGGTGTTTTTGAATTTGGTAAAAGCTTCTTCGCATTCTTTCGTCCAGACAAATTCGTTCGACTTCTTTAAGGTGTTAAAGAAGTGGTATGACTTTTCCGCTGCTGCTGGCAAGAACCGAGAAAGAGCTGCCAGCCGACCTGTGAGCTGTTGGACTTCCTTTTTGTTTCTGGGGGATTGCATGTTGATTACGGCTGAACATTTGTCGGGGTTCGCCTCTATGCCTCTGTTTGTCAGCAAGAAGCCGAGGAATTTGCCCCCCTTGACTCCGAACGCGCATTTTTCTGGATTCAGTCTCATATTGTGTTTTCTGAGCTGTGCAAATACTTCGTCCAGGTCGTGTTTGTGCTGTTCTTCTGAAGTTGATTTCACCACCATGTCGTCCACATATATTTCAATGTTTCGGCCAATCTGATCTTTGAAGACTTTGTCCATAAGCCGCTGATATGTTGCTCCCGCATTCTTTAGCCCAAAGGGCATGACCTTGTAGCAAAAATTTCCTTGGTCTGTGATAAATGCTATTTTTTCTTCGTCTTCCGGGTGCATGAGAATTTGGTTATAGCCGGAATAGGCATCCATGAAACTGAGCACTGGAAATCCCGAGGTGTCGTCTACCAATCTGTCTATGTTGGGGAGGGGGTAACCATCCTTAGGGCATGCTTTGTTTAAATCGGTGAAGTCCACGCACATGCGCCACTTTCCCGAGCTTTTTCGTACCATTACGACGTTGGCTAGCCATGCTGAGAATCGAAGTTCTCGGATAAACCTTGCTTCTAAGAGCTTTTTGGTTTCTGCTTCTGCTGCTTTTCTCCTTTCGTCTCCCAAGTTTCTTTTCTTCTGTCGTATAGGTCGGACATTTGGATTGACGACCAGCTTGTGGCAAATGAAGTTAGGGTCGATGCCGGGCATGTCTGCTGGCATCAATGCAAACAGGTCGGCGTTGTTTCGTAATATCGTGATAAGGTCGACCTTCTGTCCTGCAACGAATGCCGATCCTATGTTAGTAAATTTCTCATCATGACCTATTTTTACCTGTTCAAGGTCGTCTGTTGGTGTCGGACGACTGTTGTCATTTCTGGGATCTAGCTCGGCTAGCGTTGGTATGTGCTCCGAGTTGTAGACAGTGTGAATCCGAGGTGTTTCCTCCTTCTTTACTGTTTTGAGGCTTGCGTTGTAGCATTGTCTTGCCTCCTTGTGGTCGGCATAAACCGTCCCCACCGCGTTATCCTAAAAGGGAAATTTCACACAAAGATGAACAGTTGAAACAATGGCACCAAAAGCATTTAATGATGGACGTCCTAGAATGATATTATAAGGGCTAGGGCAATCGACCACTAGAAATTGGATATCTAGTGTTTTGGTATGTGGAGGTTCTCCAATTATTGTTCTTAGCCAAATGTACCCGGATACCGATACCTTTTCCCCAAAGAACCCTACCAATTCTCCGGGTGACGGTTGTAGTGCGTTGTCGCTGAAATGCATCTTTTTGAAGGTGGAGTAGAATAAGACGTCGGCGCTACTCCCTGGGTCCAGTAAGACCTTTTTTACTGTTAGTTCCCCCATGTGAATCGAGATGACGACTGGGTCATCAAGATTCGGATAGGTTGTCTTAAGGTCGGCCGTGCTGAAGTCGATGCGTGAGGCCGGACTTGATGCTTGTCGTTCCAGGCGAGATCCTTCCATTGTCATCATTGCTCGGTAACTTCTTTTCCTTGCCGAGGTGGTGGTCCTGCCTCCAGCGAAGCCTCCTGAGATGTAGTTAATGATCCCTTTGGATGGGGGTGTTTCGACCTGTTTATGTCTGCTATCCCTTTCTGCTTCTCTTTCTGTATCCCGCTGCTTTCTTGACGAGATATATTTGTCTAAGAGCCCTTGCCTGGCTAATCTCTCCAGTAGGTCTTTTGCCACGATGCACTCGTCTGTGGTATGGCCGAACTTTTGGTGAAAAGCACAGTGTTTGCTTTTATCCACGTACTTCTGATCTTGGTATGATCCTGCTCGGACTGGTGGTTTGATCAATTTGTTGTGTAAGATCTCTTTGATTATATCCTCCCTTTTCATGTTGAATCTTGTGTACGTGTCAAATTTCGGCGCTAGTTTGAATGGTTTTCTAGAGTCTTTGCTTATGGGCCGATGAGACCTCTCCTCTTCCTTCTTCATCGGCTTTTCGCTCCTCCGTGCCTCCCTGAGTTCTTCGATTTCGATCTGGCCCTGGGCTTTTTCTCGAAATTCCTCTAGTGTCTTCAGTTTTGCCACTGCAATTGCTTCCTGGAATTTTCCGGGGCGGAGACCGCTTTTAATGGCATGCAATTGCACTTCAGGGTTAAGGTCGGGGATCTGCATTGCTGCTTCTGTGAACCACATCATGTATTCCTTCAAACTTTCGTGTTGTCCTTGTTTGATCGTGCTGAGGTAGTCTGAGTCCCGCACATAAATTTTAGAAGCTGCAAAATGATTAATAAATAATTTGGCAAATTCATCGAAGCTTATTATTGATCCTGCAGGGAGGTTAGAAAACCACAATAGGGCGGCCCCGTCTAAGAAAGTAGGAAAAGACCGGCACAAGATGGGATCGGAGTCGCTATTAAGAAACATCATTGATTCAAATTTTGTGACATGGATTTTAGGATTTCCGATCCCCTTGTACGGCGTTAGGGTCATTGGAAGTGTAAAGCTTTTGGGCATTTTAAAACTCATTATTTCTTCTGAAAAAGGATTCGTTCGTCGTCGTGCCGTTTTGGGGATAGTTTTCCCTGTCTTCACGTTGGATTCTGACTGACGTTCTTCATGTTGATCTGTGTGTATTTTCTTATTGGCCTTCTGTTCGTCGTTTTTCTGCATCTCTGCCAATTGCTCGGCCATCCGCTGGTTTTCCGCAAGCAGGGCGGTGTTCGCAGCTAGGAGGTCGACATTGGTCGGATTGGTAGAAGGCGTCACTGAGTGGTTCGTCATGGCTTGGTCCCTGAAGAAAAAGTGGAAAGCAGGGTGTTACGTTGTTAGCCTCAGCAACTTAAAGAGCGAGGTGGGGTCGGGCCTCACGGTGGGCGCCAAATGTTCGTGCAAGGATGCGCGGCTCCGTGCTATACGTCGGCTTCCGTTGGTCAATGAAAGAGACTTTTGTTCTGCAGCGGAGAAACGCCAAGCTTGAGCACGAACCGGGTGGAGAACCTACAAAAAGGACTCCAACGATCAAGTTAGTGGAGAGCAGTTACAAAACAGAGTATAAGCGTAGGAAATGTGTACGAGAGTATTCAAGTGTTGCCGTGATTTTCCTATTCATTTGGTAGCCGCCTTTTTTATAGAGTTGTAGGTTGATTCTAATTGATGGTTTGTTAGAGTGGATTTCGGTTTTAACCGAGATTCTTGGGGTTGTTATCACGTTGTGATCATCTGCTGCTTGTGACTGACGTGGCCGAGATATAGGGTGGCAGTTCCGAGTTGTAAGGTACGGTACAAGTATAAAATATAAATTAAAATATAAATACACATTAAAAATAAATTGAACAATATATATTTATATATAAATATATTTGATTTTGATATAAAAATAATATTTTTATTTTTTAATTAACCTTTTTTATTTCAACTTATAGAAACGCAAATTAAAACCAAAACGCAATAGGAGTAATGGTCCAAAAGCACTTCATTTTCTCCGAGGAAGTTTTGGGATTGTTTAACTTTTTTTCATGCATTTTATTATTTCAAATAATAACATTTTAATTTCCATCACAATTGCAAATGCTTTTAACATGTTCATGTGTTTGGTTTATGAGAATTTTGGCCTGGAAGGAAGAAAAAGTAATGAGAATGTGTTCATCAGTTTTTTATTTTTTATTTTTTTTTACCAGAGTTATTGTTGATTATTTGACGAGTTTTCAATTTTTTATTGTATTAAAAAATATTTTCCAAAATTCAAAAAGTGTTACAAAACTGCCTTTCTCCATGCACATCAGACGTGATCAATATGTCTATACCCTACTTTACCTATTGATCTAGTGGTCACCTCCCTCTTCCTCTTAGCAAACTTGCAATTAATCGGAAAATGAAGCAAATCCCCTCACTCTCATATTAT
This sequence comes from Arachis hypogaea, assembly GCF_003086295.3. NCBI lineage: Eukaryota > Viridiplantae > Streptophyta > Magnoliopsida > Fabales > Fabaceae > Arachis > Arachis hypogaea. The sequence goes on from NC_092050.1 coordinate 21,256,109, forward strand.
AAAATGATTCTAACCCCAGTTAACCGAGAGTTAACTTGAGAGTTCAAGTGTTGTTGTAGGTAACTTCATTACATATATGAAACACTCGGACTTGATCTCGCTCGTTTTCCTCGCCATCCAACCTGAAGAACAGATCTCTGAAGGACCATTTCAAAGAAGTCTGACGATCCTGGCACCTTACTTGTCCTATAACCCGAAATACTCTGATCTCCATCATCGTACCTTTTAGACAAAAGACTAATCTTTTTTCTATTAAATCTTTTAAACTCGTGAATAAAATGGAGTTTAAATGCCTTAAACATTTTTTCTATTTTTTTTTTTCTGTTCTCTTTAAAATTTTTAATTTTTCTATGAACATTCGTTAAATAATGGTGAATTTTATCCAACTTTTTTAAAATAACATATCATTTATTTTTTATAATGCATTAAATTTTAATTGAATGTTATTTTAATAATAATTAACTATATTTATAATTTAAGTTATTTCAATTTAATTAAAATTAATATCTTAATTATAGTAGAATTATTTTGTAATTAAATTATTATTTAAAATGAGTAATTATCTAATTTTTTTAAATATTAATAACTAATTTTTTTTTAAATTATTCTTTTTAAAAAAATATTTTTGAGTTCTGGTTACTTAAAGCACACTGTCACTCTTTAATATAACTGCTTACTATCTACCAAGATAATAGTTGAATGCCTTGGATATATATATATATATATATATATATATATATATATATATATATATATATATATATATATATATATTTAAATTTTTCAAAATATATTTTAAATTTTTAATGAATCCAACTATTCATGCTAAAATTTTAATTTTATTAGACGAAACTAACATAAAGAATGATATATTATTATTAAAGGAGATAATAAAAATAGTCCAGCTACATATCTAAGTTTTTTTGGCAATCAAGTTCACTCAAGTTGATCCAAACTCAACAAAAACCATTCTCATTACACCAGTATGTACACACGTGCTTTACTAACGCAAACATATTTTTTTCGTCTTTACGTTATTCCTTCCTCTTCTTCGCATTCATCCTTCTTCATCTTCGCATTCTTTCTTCTTCGCGTTTTTCTTCTTCGCATTCCTCCTTCTTCATCTTCGCATTCTTTCTTCTTCGCGTTTTTCTTCTTCTTCTTCTTCGCATTCCTCCTTTTTCTTCTTCGTGTTCCTTCTTCTTCGTCGTGTGTTTTCTGTGAATTGTTGTTCTTATATTGCTGCGTTTTTTCTTTTCCCCCTTAGTTTAATTGAGGTTTATATGGATTTAGAAATGAATTCAATGTGTTTTTTTTATGATTGAGTCTTTTTTATTGTTTGTTCAAAACTGAGCTAATTTCGATTTATTTGTGTTAATTGACGTTCACCTAATGCTGCTGATAAGTATTGACCAAATTAGTTCAATTTTGAACAAGTAGTCAAAAAATTCAATCATCAACAAAACACGTATCGAATTCATTTTTGGATCAAAATGAACTTCAATCAAACTAAGAAATAAACCGAAATTACTTAAGGAATAAAAAAATTGGTCAATACTTATCAGCAGTATCAAGTAAACCTCAATTAACACATGAATGAATTGAAATAAACTAAAAAGTGAACCGAAATTATTTAATGATGGCACTAGAAAAAATTAGAACCAATAAAGATGTTAGCAAAATATTGGTATTATTAACGAAAGAGAAGGAGGAGGAGGAGGAGGAGGAAGAGGAGAAGGAGGAAACAGAGAAAAAGATGCGTGATTTAAAAAGCGGTTATAATAACTTGGTTAGATTTAGTTAAGTATTTTGCTTGAATGTAGAGATTTATTTTAATAAAAAATTAGATAGAAATGAGATTTTATATATTCACCTCTGCCAAAGTGTATTTAAATTAAGGACATTGTACTCAAATAAATAAAAGGAGAGAAAGCTTTACGTGATTGCAACAATTGAAAATTCCTTATCTGTATGTCCTTTTTTGTTATTATATAATCCGTGGGAGCTAATCACGGTTTCTTATTTACATGTAAACCGTGGCAGCCTGCAACGGTTTAACAAGGAGAAGTGCTGAACATAAACTGTGGTAGGTCACAACGGTTTAGCAATGCAGAAATTTACCCAAAAAACTCTGTAGTCAGCCACGGTTTATGAAGGATTTTTTAAACTCATAAATTCCTGTAGGATGCCACGGTTTATGAGAAAAATTATTAATGTTCAACAAATTAAATAGTGATGAGCATAAGGGTTTTGAAAAAGCTTGAACACCATTTGATGTCAACTACAATGCTATGATTTAACTGTAACTATTAGATTGAATAAACCTTATTAGTAGCACTATAATTTAAAGCTATTTTGACTAGCATACAAAAATTAATTTGACTTCAATTAAAAGTTTTAATAAATATAGCTGTTAGAAAAATCCTAACAATATATTTTAAAAAACAAAGTTTCATTAATAAAACTAATAGTTAAATTTATAATATTTAATTAGTAAGGAAGAACCAATGTTTAATTAAATAATATTTTACAATTATTTTGACTGTTAAATTATTTTTTAAACTTATTTTTTTAAAAATTTAGTATTTTTATTTATTTTTTATATATGTTTTAGTACATTCGAGTATGACGGATCAAGCATGGATCTGAATTTTATTTAGGCAAATTCATTGGTTAAATATCAAATTCTTAAATAAAATTCAGATCCATGCTTGATCTGTCATACTCGAATGTACTAAAACATATGTAAGAAATAAATAAAAATACTAAATTCTTAAAAAAATAAGTTTAAAAAAATAATTTGACAGTCAAAATAATTATAAAATGTTATTTAATTAAACATTGGTTCTTTCTTACTAATTAAATATTGTAAATTTAACTATTTAGTTTTATTAATGAAACTTTGTTTTTTAAAATATATTGTTAGGATTTTTCTAACAGCTATATTTATTAAAATTTTTAATTGAAGTCAATTTAATTTTTATATGCTAGTCAAAATAGTTTTAAATTATAGTGCTACTAATAAAGTTTATTCAATCTAATAGTTATTCCTCATAAACCGTGGCAGTCTACAGGGGTTTATGAGTTTAAAAAATCCTTCATAAACCGTTAGTTACAAGATTTGTTGGGTATATTTCTGCATTGTTAAACTATTGTTATCTAATAACAAAAAAGGACATGCAGGTAAAGAATTTTTAATTGTTATAATCACGTAAAGCTTTTTCTCTTTTTATTTATTTGAGTATATTGCCCTTAAGTTAATTATTTGACGTGGTAAATGATTTTGGGTATGATTTTGGAAGGCGTTACAAAAATAAAAGAATGAGAAGAAGTGAAAGAAATTAAAGAGATAGTTAAAATACCTATTTTAGAGAAAGAATTTTTTTTTGTTTTAAAAAACATTATTGGAAGAAAATAGGATTTAGTTATTAATATTTTAAAAAATTATATAATTATTTATTTTAAATAATAATTTAATTACAAAATATCTTATTATAATTAAGATATTAATTTTAATTAAATTAAAATAACTCAAATTATAAATATAGTTAGTTATTATATTAAGATAATATTTAATTAAAAATTAATACATCATATAAAAAATAAATTATATATTATTTTAAAGAGAATTGAATAAAATTTATCTTAAATAATGTATGAGTTATATTAGTATGTTTGGGTTATTGCAGTTATGTTATTTTAAAAAATACTATTAAAAATAAAATAATATTATTAAAATAGGACCAGAAACTTAGGCTTATCTGATTAACCTTTTGTAATAATAATAATAACTACAACCTATAAAATAATGGAAAATAAATCGTTGGTTGGGGGAATTCAGGAATGAGTAAAATGGTCGCCTTAGAGAAAATTTCTTAATGATATTTACCAAAATGTAAGATAGTTTTAAAAATAGGTGACAGATAGTAGTCTAATCATATGATTAGAAGAGGAAGAAACAAGATGTTTTGTGTTGGCATATTGTGATAGTACTAAACTACTAATTAACGTATGGGTTGTGGACTTGTGGTGAAGTGGCATATTGATTAGAAAAAGGAGGAGAGGGTGCAATTTTAGTGGAGCGAAAGGCGAGTGAGGAATGAGCTGGAGAGAGAGAAAGGGAGAGAGAATCAAGCAAGACTCATTGTCGCTATGCATCCCAGTCCCCACTGCCTTGCCGGGGATGGATCCAACCCTCACACAGCTGTCTCTCATTCTTATTCTAATCACAAAGCTGCTAATGCGTCATCACCCTCCCCGTTATTATCTGGTTTATGTGGTCCCCCCTTCTCACTTTCACCCGCCACCCTCCAATCTACCTTTCCTCTCTTCCTATTCGATTAAAACTGAAATATGTATCATTAAATCAATTCAATTTCAAACTCACAAATTCTGTACATTTCAAAATTTTATATTCACTCTTTTTTTATAATTATTTTCATATATTTATCCAAAATAAATTCCATAATCACTTTATTATAATGTCTAAATTATCTAACTTATTTTTAAAAATAAAAAATAAAATATTTAAAGTAAAAAATAAAATATTTAAAATTTAGAGTAAAATATTATTTTAATTTCTGATGTTTGAGGTGAATTTCATTTACTTCCTAACATTTTAATCGTTCTATTTTTATCTCAAAATATTTAAAACGGCATTAATATTATCTTACCGTTAGATTTTTCACGAACAATTAACGAAATTAATGTACTATTTATAATGTTTTTGTTAAAGCTACGTTTACTTAATCCTCTCTTTCACCTTCACCCTCTCAACAAGCTCAAATTTTATTCTCTTACTCTTTTTTATACTGTTAATTTTTCAAGAGAGGTTTGAGGAGAAGGAAAAAATGAGTAGGAGATTGAGGTTTCACTACAAGAAAAATATTCGTTACCGTGAGATTTACCGTCGAATTAATCAAATAAATCCGTCGCTAAATACATTACAATCGAATTTACCATCGTTTTGTAGTTGACGGTATAAACGGCGCCGGAAACTCCTTTCCGGCAGATTCTTTAGTCCGATGCTAATTACCAGTGAATTTTCCGTTGGTGTTTTCAAATGGCACTAAAACTTACCGTCGGATTAATCCGAGGTACATCCACTGGTAGAATTTTAAATTTATATTTTTTGGCACAGTTTAACCACAACTAACAGTCAAATTAAATTAAAATTCATGTTAACAAAATTATTATCAGAAATTTAAAATTAATAAAAATCAACAAATTATTTTATTAAAAATAAATGTTATGAATACAATAAAATGTCACAAAAGTAGAGTAATATATCCTAAACAAACAAAAATGCATAAAATCCTAATCCTTATAGATCATGATAATTGTCGGCGGCGGCGACGGCTTCATGGTCCCCCTACTGAAGTGTCGTTGTCGGTGCCACACCAACAGCGTCGCCGCTGGAACCAAATCCTCAGTCGGATGACAGACAGTGGTGGACGGGCATCCTGCTCAGGGGTATCATCCACCGCAAGCTCTGTCGACATCGTCGCTGTTTCACAGGGCGTAGAAGAAGGAGGTACCTAGTTCGGGTTTGGGTCCATGATAAATTGCTGGTCCGATGGACCCGCCTGTGACGTTACAGGGGTCGATGGGATAGCCGGGGTAGAGGGAGATGACTGGGAAGTCTTGGAGAATTCGGTGGAATCCCGGCTTCTACCATGACCACGTGTCCCACTCAACCTACCTCTACTGTTTGTCATCATATCTGTACAGCAAATATATTAATAGCATATTAATAACATAGCAAACACCAACAAATAATAACATAAGAATAAACTCAAGAAATAATAAATAATTTAAAAAGTGGTTTAGTTTAGTAAATCAAAAAAAGAAAAAAAATTACATAGTATTTTAGTTTCAAAATAATTAAATTAGACTTTCAAACCATTCTAACTTTATTCTAACAAAGCATTCTAATTCTCAAAGTATTCTAACTTTGTTAACAATTTTTTAAAATATTGTAATTTTCAAACCATTCTAACAATAAAAAAATTATCCTATACAAACTCAAGAAAGCACAAAATAACATGATGAAACATCACTAGCAATGCATACGGCAAAACGCTGTAATTAATCAACATAAACCAGCAGTTTCCGCAGCAATATGAATAAGCAAAATAAGCATCAAAATAGTAATTTCCTAACAAAGTAACAATAACCAGCGAATCATCAAAACAGTTGAGTGTTGCTCAAACAAATTTAGCAACAATTCTTCAGTCAAATTAACGATAAAACGCAGAATTAATAATTCAGATCAATTCAAATAATCCCAACAATAAAAATCGGCAATCTCAGATTATAACAAACATATTGAGTAGAGATCAAAACTTATCAATCTAACTAAATTATCCTAAACTTACCACCTAAAAATAATTTACAATAGAAATTAATCTACCTAAAATCAATGAAAACTAATTCAATGAAAATTCCTAACCACCTAAAATCAACTAAAACAGAAATCAATCTAATTAAAATAATTAGAGGAGAGAAGAGAGAAAACCTAGAACAAAAATAGACGGTTCGAGCAGCGGTGGCAGGGCAGCAGTAGTGGGAACAGAGAACAGAGAAGGGAGTGTATCGAGCAATGGCGGCGATCTTTCCAGCGGCAGCAGGGGGTTGAGCAAAGTAGTTCTGCTCACTGCCGGAAGTTCATCTGGAGAGAAGTCATCGCAAGGTTTAGGATCCCAAAAGTTGTGGTCATAGATAATGGGACTCACTTTACGGACTCCAAATTTTAGGAACTGCTAAGTGGGTTAGGGATTTGGCAAGTATTCGCCTCGGTAGAACACCCATAGACGAATGGACAAGTTGAAGCTGCTAACATGGTAATCCTAAAAGGGTTGAAGAATAGACTAGACGAGTCTCCGGGTTCCTGGGCTGACGAGGTATGGTTAGTATTATGGTTTTATCGAACTACAGTTCAATCTACTACCAAGAAAACACCTTTCATACACACTTATGGTGAGGAAGCAGTTATACCAGTAAAAGTTGGTGAGCCTAGCCCGAGAATGCTCTTGGGTACTTTGAAAACTCACGAGAGCATGGATTTGATTAATGAGGTAACAAATGCGGCTAACCTAGCTAAACAAGCCTTGAAGCAAAGGGTAGATAAAATATACCATACCAAAGTTCGACCCAGAAGTTTCCAAGTCAGAGACCTAGTGTTGAGACAGTCTAATGCTGGAACATTGGGAACTCGAGGTAAGTTAGCCTTCACTTGGAAGGGCCCTTTTAGGATTAAGGAAGTACTGGAAAAAGGAGCCTACAAACTAGAAACATTGGATGGCTCCGATGTTTCGAGAAGCTGGAATGTAACTCACTTAAAGAAGTACTATTCTTAGAATTTTTTATGATAGATCTATGGGTAGAATAAATGCACTCTTTTCCTAGAATAAATGCACTTTTCAATAAAACATCCCTTCAATATGTGTAAAAATAGAATTCTGGTTAAAATTAAAGCTCAAAGTATAATGGTTTAAAGTAATAGGATCCGATATTTTAATGCATCGAAACGGTAAAAATGTTAGAGTATTTAAGTTAATCCCAATTACACGAGAAACGTGCTACATAAAGTACTACACAAAAAGTACTATGAGTACTAAGAGCTTAGAACTACCAAGTTCATAACACTTAAGAAAATACCATAAAAACACTATAAAATAGAAACAACTTTTTCATCCACCACTTTCTTGAAAGCATCGACTTCGAAGACTCCAAGTCGGGAGCTCTCAGTTCGATTTGGTCAAGGATGTTCTGCTTAGCATTAAACTCTATCCATGGCAGTACGCTCTGCCTTCTTTTTGGGAGAATGGTTAGGGGAGTCTTCCTCCAGAATATGGACTTCAGGACCTTGCTCCTCTCTGCTTTTCTCAATTTTCTGAGGTTGCGGCTGACGGCTGATAGTGGCGGAAGAAGAAACTCTATCACCACCTACACTAATCGGTGGTTGAGTCTCCAACCTCTTCTTCATGGCGGCAATGGCAGCAATTCCTCTGGCCATATCAACTGAAATAAGAATATAAAATTTTGGTAGGGTAAAGAAATCATGAGTATATGAAATCATGAATATAAAAGGAAGCAAGGAACAAAGCTTACTGATAGCATTTCGAACAGTCTGTTCATTCACTATTATACCCCTCAAATTGAGAGGGCGCTCATTCCACAACGACATTAACAAATTAATGCTCAGAAGCTCGGAAGCATTAACATCGGTAACTCAGATTTTGGAGAGGACACATTGTAATTTCAGTATAAGTTAAACTTCTTTTTACCTTCTTAGGTCATGAAAAAAAGAGTTGTATCCTCTACTCTTTCAATATTAAAAAAACTTTTCTTTAAACCGATGGTAAGATTCTTTAAATAAATTAAAAAAATTTCTATTTGGAACACCTCGGAAGGAGGTGAACCCACGTCCTTGTAATCTAAAGAAAATTGTCAAAGTAAATAAATAAAAAAAAAATCCTAAGAGAGGGTTTGATATCCAAAAACGAGCATAAAAGCTCGAAACAGTGAATAATGATCCAGCTATTTAGATGGATTTAGGAAGGGACACATCCGGTGTGGGTTAACACACTCACTTGGAAGTTAATAAAAGGAAGTCAAATCCTAATTTGAGAGAATAAGGTCTCATACATCCACAACCAGTCTGAGACAGTACCAGCATGTTTGTTCATAAGGCATAATTAATCTTCAGACATGGGAACTGAGAAGATGTACAAATTACTCAAATCAGAATAAAAAATAACCCTAGCCTCCCTCAGGTTATCAAGCTCTTCTTGTATTATGGTGGAAGGGATAACCTTAACCTCCTTGGATACCCAGGAGTAAATATCCACCTCGAGCTCACTATTCATTTGCGAAAGGGGGCAGGTCAGGACCTTGGCTGGTTAGCAGCTCCACCATGTTCACGGTTTCTGATAACCTTTTTCCTTGCCATCTCAAGAAAACCTACATGGGCACTACTAGAAAATGCAAAATTTGTTAGAATTCTAGAAAATACAGATGAATGTGAAAAATAGAGGCAAAAACAGAAATCATCGCTATCGAATTAGGAAAACTTAAAATAGTGGTGGCCCTACTACGTTAAACCTAGTCAAAGGTAACGAATGCGAATACATTTCAAAGCAAATGAAGAAAGGAATGCCAGAAACCATAAGAGAGAACACATGAAGCAGTAGAAAAAATTGAAACACAAAGTAAAATGAGGAAGATTCTCCAGCAAAATAACAGAGAAAGGAAAAAGAGAAAAGCATAAAAGCTTCACTAACATTATCGAAGATTACTGTGAAATTCGTTGAAGAACACGCTTGCAAGGATGATTTCTTCTAGCACGGCGGAGGAGGAAGATCAAATGGAGAAAAATTTCTTGAAAGGAAGAAGAAGTATTTTCATGTGGAAAGTAAAGTTAAAGTGTGAGATTATTTTATTTAAAGTTAATGCTGCATTAATTGATGGAGAGAGAATTTATAAATGGATTGACGGTTCGCAAAACGAGGGAAGTTATATTCCCGCCAAGAGAGCCAAAAGAAACTATTTAGTTCCTTATAGATACTTTAGGTTCCGATTAAAGGACATCCCCTAAACCTGACTTCATAAACTCGGATACCCTTGACAAAAACATCAAAGTCAAGAGACCCGAGTTAGGGGCACTGTTTTAGATAAATAACGTGATAAAATAACAATTAAATAAACATCCGACAAACCTGACATTACTAGATAGCGTCGGATACAGTACAACGGCCACACCATTAAGCCTCAAAACTGTTAAATCGTAAAATTAAGAGCACGACATAAAGGCACTAAATGTTGGGAAAACGATAATCTCAGAATGCAGGGATAAAAGGAGAAGAAACTTAGCAATAAACCCAAGATAAGATATGCTATCAAAACACTTAGCTAACTTAAGCATTAGAGGGTATTGCAGGTTGTCCTTCTAACCTAGTTCTATAACAATCCGAATTTTTAAAAAATTAAATAATAAATTATTCATGATTATTATTTTATGATATTTTAAATTTAAAATCAATTAGAATTTTTAAATAATTTTTATTATAATAAAATATTTTAAAAAGAATAAAAGAATTTTAATAATAATAATAATAATAATTATACATATAAGCCATTATATATATTTTCATATTATATATATATAACTAATGACACCTGCTCTCTTTGTATATATAACCAAAAGAAAGCATTAGAAACGTGGCTTATGTGCTTTTGTGTGTGTATATATATATAATTGTTACATATGCCACCTTTATCTACTAATCAATGACACCTATCCTTTCATTTATTAATTACCATTACCATGCTTAGTTCATTTGGTTTCTTTCATCACCAAAACAAAAATCAAGGAATAAGGGAAAGAAAGAGTGACCGAGGGTGAGGAAGAGAAACCCTGGAATCTCCGAGTTTTTGACTCTGATTTTTTGTGATATGTAATTTTAATAAAAAATTTAATCTAAAAAAAAATATTTGTATTCTCCTTTTTTATACGTTGATGTTATTTTTGTCCCATAAAAATTGACGGTAATGTAACTCCTCTTCTCTTTGAGATCAATCAATTGAAGTTCTAAGAGGCATAAACGATTTCTGACGTTTTCTTCTTCAGCAGTTCAGTCAAAAAGTTTTTCTAAATCCTTCGTTGACTTTGATTTCGTACGGAGATAGGGAGTTTTATTTTAAAATTAACAGTTTTAAATTTAAGGATACCCAAAAGTATAGTAAATATTTGCAAATATGTTAGTAATTATAATGTATTGAGTTTGGATTTTTGCCTGTGAATGATTACTGTGTTTGTGATTGAGTTTTTGATTATGAAAGTGAATGGAAATTGATTTCTTAACTAGAAATAGTAATTTTGAGAGTTTATTAATGATTTTACAAGAATTGGAATTATATGTCGATTATTGAGAACCTTATGTTTAAAAAGAGCTAATAGAAAGCTGGTAAACTGTCGAGAAGTTATGAAAGTGAGGGAGCTCGTAAGGGTGGTGAAGTCGAGTTTTAAGGGAAAGTTCTGTCCGAGTTTTTGTAAAAATAAATGAAAATGTGGTTTTGGTTAATGTTAAATGTAAAAAGAATATGGTCGGAAGGTTTTGTAAAGTTTGAATGAATGTGCGAATTTTTCCTTTGGTTTTAATAGCAAAAGATTTGAAAGGGAGCTAAATTTTATTGAAATAGAAATAGGCTTAGCTTTAAAGAAAATGATTTGATTATTGAAAACTTATTTGATATTTCGAACGGTGTGATTATTGAAAGTGATTTGTTACTTGGAAATATTTTGAAAAGTGTTTGAAAGGTGGTTAGGTTGCTAATGCGGGAATGTCCGCCTAATTGATAACCTATGGTAGAATGGATGAAATTATAAAAAAAATAAAAAAATATATTTTTTATGATTATAAAAAAATTCTAATAGAATAATTAGAATGAGGCTAAACTGCTGGTCAGACCATTAAAGTACAGTACTCACAGACATACTTAAAACAACACTATACAAACAAAGACTAACATAAAATTAAACAAAACATAATTAAAATAAATACCTCAATATAATAAGATCTATACAAAAAACTATTTATCACCACTGGTTAAACACTTGTTGGTTTCTAATTATTCTTTTTCTCATTTCATATGTGGCCACAAAAATAAACTTTTTGACATCGTCTTTACCTAGTTTAAAATGTCACAAAAACTTATTTAAATAATTATTCCGTACAGAGAAGAGTTCATAAGATAAAGGAGAATCATAAAAAAAAAAGAGAGATTGCGGGAGTAAAGAATTGAATAGAAGTTATGATGAGTTGAAATAGAAGTTATGCGTGAGTTGAAATTTGTTAGTGAAATAAGTAACCGTAAAATATTTTTGAATTATGTTAGTAGGGTTAAAATAGGAAATAGAAAATTGGACACCAAACCCCCATGTTTTGGCATTATATATTGTTATAGATTTTTGGTGATTCAATATGGATGATCTGGTTTATTGAAATTAATTTATTCCAACATATTTTTTTCGAATGTACGTATATACGCTTTACTGCTTTTTCTTTTTTTTACTCTTCTTTTACTATTGTTCGTCAACATTTTCATCATAGCCGTCTTTTTCTTTTTTAATAACGTCATCGTCGCCATCGTCATACTTCTTCTTTTATTCTTTTTCAACGCTATCTTCTTTTTCTTCTTTTGTTTGATGTCTTTTCCTCCTTTTTTCTTTTTGATTTTCCATCGTTACCATACTTGTCGTAGTCTTCTTCTTTTATATAAATTCAGAAAATTAGAGTACATAAATTTTGATTCACAGTTCAAAAAATTTAATGTACAATATAAAAATTTTTGATACAGCACATAAATTTTTAAATAACTACATGATCAGAACATTAACACATAACTAAAAAAATATACACAACTTTAGTACACAGCACATAAAATTTGGTGTACAATACAGAAAAATTTTAGTGCACAATACATAACTTCTAATACATAATACAAAATTTTTTTATGTATAGCACACAAATTTTTAAAAAATCACATGTCCAGAATATTAACTCATCCAACCAATAAATTACAATCATAACAAAAATTTATGTGCTATGTACAAAAAGACTTTAATTTGTCGTATGCGTAAAAATTCATATGGTGTGCAAAAATTTATGTTACATCGATAAGTTTGTTATTTGCGTAAAAATTCTATATTATGTTAATAATTTTTTGTCTTATTCAATAAAAATTCCTGTACTAAAAAGCACAAAAAAACAGTGACGATGCATGTGCGCATTTTTTTTTTAGGGTTTAATATGATTTTGGTTCCTAAAGTATAGGTCGAAAATTTTTTTCATCCTCAACTTTTTTTTTTGCATGCAACATCGTCTCTAAGGTTTAACTTAGTTTTAAAATCGTCCTTCGTATCAAAATACCCTTCTCCTTCTTGACCAAAATACCCAATTCGTCTTCTCTATCACAGCAATACCCAATACCCAGTTCTTCATCACAATCACAACAATATTTCTTCTTCTTTTTCTTCCTCTTCAACTAGAATTTCAACAAAATTTCAACTACAATTTCAACAACAACAACATAATTTCAACAGCAGCAACAAAGTTTCAACTAAAAGATATAAAAAAATCAAAACAGAGAAGCAGAAGAATGGAATAGAATCAGAAGCAAAACCAAAACAGAAAAACAATAGAATCAATACCCATGATGGAATCAGAGTCAACAACAATAGTGTGATTAACAAAATCAGAATTAGAACAGAAGCAGAATAATCAAAAACAAAAATAGAATAATCAACTTAATCTGAGACAGAATTGGAACCCAGCGGCGAAGAGCAGCGACGAGCGACGAGAAGCAGCAGCGACATGCGAGGAGCAACGGCGAGATCCAGCAGCGAGGATGCAAAGCAGCGGAGGACCTTCGGCGACGGCATTGGGTTCAACGGACGGCAGTGGTGGCAGCTGGCGCGATGGCGACGACACTCCTCCTCTACCTTCAGCTCATGCATCCCTCTCTTTCTCTTCGCGGTCAGTGACGGTGGCAGATCTAGCGATGACGGAGCAGTTTAGAACGGCGACAACGACGCGGCTCAACGGCGGCGATAAACCCAATACGATAGTGGCGGCCTCCCTTCCCCCTTAGCCTGCATGATTCTCTTCTCTTTCTTCTTCCCTCTCCAGCGCGATCCCTTCCCCCTTTAACTCGTTTTCTTTCTTTTCTATTTATTTTATATTTTTTTTAGTTAGGAGTAATTTAGTAATAAAAATTAAATTTTTGGTAAAAAGAATGATTTTAAAATTAGGCTAAATTTTAGGAACAATTTTGTATGAAAAAAATGGTTAAGAACAAAAAAACTTTTCGACCTATACGTTAGGAACCAAAATCGTATTTAATCCTTCTTTTTATAATTTCTTTTTTGGTGTCTTCTTTTTATTAAATTTATACCAACTTTATTAGACTTATTATTTAAAAAAAAAAAAACTTATAAAAGTAACATCACCGTTATTTTTTTTTTCCTTTCAAACGGATTTCACTCATTTTCAGTAGGCCTTTTTTTTCATATTTTAAGGAAAATTTTTAGAATTTGATAAAATTTTGACTACGTCGATTGTGATATTATTTTAAGTTCTTTTTTAGAAAATAGATGGTTTTTTATTTTTTATAAAATATAAAAACTTAAAATATATTTTATATTTTAATATATTTAATATAAATAATTAATTTTTTATAAATACAAAGTATTTTTTATGTGTTAGAAATTGATATTCTACTTATGGAGTATTTTTTAAAAATAATTTGTCAGAAAAAACCTTAGAAAGTGAGGCTAATATTTTTTATACTAGGCTCCAGCATGTGATTTAATTTGTAAAAATATGGTAGATTTTGGTTAAATTTTGTTGATATGAAATTGTATTGTATTGGAAAAAGCAAAATAGCAAGTGGCGATTTTTTTTTATTTTAAAAAATTATAATTTATAAAATCATGAGTCACGATTTATATTTTTTATTTAAAAAAATTGTAATTTATGAAATTGTAAGCTATAATTTGTGTTTATTAACAAATCTACATTAGCGATTTCACTGTATTTATATTTGTTTTTTTTAAGGTTTTTTTTAGTTTGATAAATTAAAAATTAATATGTTGTGAATTTAAGTTTTATTTAAGGATTTATTATTTATTAGCTAATAGATTATTGCATAAATAAAACAAAATTTGAACTAACACTTATTTAAACGAATTAATGAGATAACTAATTTATATTTGTCGTTATTCCCATTACTAAAAAAAGATAAATTTTCAGAAAGTGAAGGCCTTGTGCCTAGGCCTAAAAATAACTAAGCCGACACTTTAATTAAGAAAGTTACGTTAAATTTTCCTGGTTTGCTTGTAACTTGTAAGCTAGTGTGGTGCTCAATTTCTATGGTACATTATTGTAGAGGAATAAACAATATTTATTTCAATAATGCTAAAGAATTAAGAGGGGTCCAGCTAATAAATATTTTTAAAATATATTCTATACTAATTAATAGTATTAATTGTCATTAATTAGTGGTTATTTATTTTTTTTTTGAAAAATACAAAATTAATCATTATTGTTACGTAGGTAATCTGAAATAGGTAGATTGGGCTCAAAGGATCGGCCCAAACGTCAGTGGAGGGCAATCTTCGACTTGGTTCACGTCTGGGAGCCGCCGTCCAACTTGTATGTGTGAAAGAATGGGGGGTGCATGGTACCTGCAAAGACAATCTGATGCCTAAGTCAGCAAGGGGTTAAGCAGGTTTAGAATATATTAGAACTTGGCGATATCTGAGGGGTGTCAGTGTATTTATAATGGTGATCCAATAACCACCGTTGGAGTGGTTTCACTTCTGAAGGTGGATAACCGCCCCTTTATCTTAGGGTGGTTGAGATGTTGCTTCTGGAAGTGGACTGAGAGATTTCAGGGGTAGTTACTTATTTGAATAAGTGTTATCTGTCAGCTCATGTCTAGCCCGACCTCTTTAGATGAGGTCGGGCGGGTGGTGAAGGCCAATCTTTGGATTGAGCCTTTTTGGCTTACTTTGGACCTGGGCCATACTGTTGGGCCAGGGTATGAACAGTGCCCCTACTCGAGTCCGATCTCTTTGATTATGAGTTGGATTCGAGTACTAATTGAACTCGAGATCGTTCAAGTTGGGAACCAACATGATTTTTAGCTCGAAACCGACGTGATTCTAGGCTTCTCAATCGTCGCGTCTAATCAAACGTCGTGTCCGTTTGGGGTTTCGTATTTACGCGTGGGGGCAGTTACATTGGTAACGACGCGTTTCTTTAATGATTGCGTCTTTTACGTTCGTGCCCCTGCCATGTTATAAATACTTTTCCCTCTTTTTCCTCTGTTTTCTTTTGTCTTCGAAGTTTATTGCTTTCACTTCTCACTCATTCCAAAGAAATTCTTTTAGCCTTCCCTCTTTGGGTGTTTTGCTGTTGCTGTGACTACCTCTCCTCAGGTCTACAGAGAAAGGTTAGCCTTTTCTTTATCTTACTCTATCATTTGCGTAATACTTTATCTCTACGCTTTGTGTGTTTTGAGGAGATTTTCATGCCTTTTGCTACTCCTTTGTTTGCATTGTGAGGTGTTGTCATTGTTGTAATCTGGTGGTTCTTTCTTGCTTGGCTTTTGGGGGAAAAGACTGCTTAGTTTTTGGGAGCCTTTTTTTTGATGATTTTTTACTTTTCTTTGTAGGTCTTATCGCTTTTATATCTACTTCCTAGTTGTCAGAAAAAATGTCTTTCCGTGTTACTGAGGCCCTTTCGAGATGGGTAGACGATTATGTTCTTGGTGAAAAACCTTTAGTAGATACTGACTACCTTATCGAACTTTGCGTTCACCATAAGATTTGTAGTTTAGAGGCCGATGAGCCTAAATATAAGTTGGTGGCCCCGGGTCCTGAAAACCGAGTTTGTTCCGGGAGGATTACTGACTCTGACCCTCACTTTTTCTTTATATATGATTGTCTTTTTACCTGTCTGGGGGTTTCCTTCCCCTTTTCTGATTTTGAGGTAGAGGTTCTATCGCACTGTCGAGTTGCTCCTTCTCAACCCACCCCAACTCTTTGGGTTTCATGAAAATTTACCAACTTGTCAGCCGAGAGCTAAACTTCCCGACTTCTTTGAAGATCTTTTTCTATCTTTTCCATCTGAGAAAACCATTTAGCGCTCAGAATAATAAACAACAGTGGGTATCCTTCCGAGCTATTCAGGCTCAGAAGGTCTTTTCGATCTTTGATGACTCCTTCCATGACTTCAAAAACTTTTTCCTTAGGGTCTAAGCCGTAGATGGCCACCATCCTTTTTTCTTGAATGATAACCATGAACCCCGATTTCCTCTTTATTGGTTGGAGGCCTCCCCTGTTGAGAAGTATGGTCTGGAAAATTCGGACGAAGTTGAGGAGGCCATTGTGGGGTTTTTCGAGAGGCTTGGGGAAAGGCTCCCCATCTGGATACTAAGAAGTTTCTTTTGGGTTCTCAGAGTTTTGTGTAGACCCAACTAGGTAGTTTTTCTTTTTTGTTGTTGCTTCTGAAGGTTTCCGACTTGTTGTGTTTTCCGATTTGTTAATTGATTGCTTTTTATTTTTCCCTGTCAGAGATGGTGAAGAGTGGCTCTAGTGCTTCTTACCAGAAAGTCTAGGACACCAAGAGAAGGGCTCGTGCTCGAGCTGATGCAGCTAGAGTCGGGGCTACTGGCGTTCTTTTTCCTCCTCCTCATGGCTTGGGAACCTCTTCTCGCCCTATCCTGGTATCCTCTACCTCTGCTTTTCCTCTTCCTCCTCCTATCCCCCCAATCCGACCTCCTTCCGAACCTGAAAAGAAGAAAGGCAAGACCTTGAAGTCTGGCTCTTCTCCTTCTGGGGAGGCCAACTTCGATGGTCCCAAATTCGTTCAGAAGCATATCTTTCCTCATAGCCAAATTGCTATGGATGATGCTTCCCTTCGTAATCATCTTCAAATTCTGGTTTTGGGGGTGTTAGGACTGCTAGAGTCTACACTACTCTACTTGATATTTTGGACAAAACTCCTTTGAGTTCTTTGGGGTCTTCCCAAAAAGTTGTGGAAGAGCTTCAAAGGAGGATTGTCCTTTATCAAGAGGAGGAGAAGCGGCTTCAAGGGGAGGTTGACTGGCTGAAGGAAGAGCAGGCCCGGCTTTAGGAGAGGGAAAAGAAGCTAATGGCTCAGTGTGCCATGGCGGAGGGTTTGAAGGAGAAGGCGGAGCAGAATTACATCAGGGTCTTCACTGAAAATATTGATCTTGAAAGGCAATTGGAGTCTAATCGGGAAGCTTATCAGGAGCTGGAGGATTCGATTGTGAAGAGCTCGGGGGAGGTTTAGAGGGTGTTCAAGGAGCAGGTCGGAGTTATTGCTCCTGACTTGGACCTTTCTCCTCTCCATCCTGAGACAGAATCCGAGCTGAAGACTCGCGGGCAAAGGATTGTTGAGTCTCCTCCTCGTGAGGAGCAGCAGGAGGGATTCCTGTCGAGTTCTTCAAAGGCTCCGACTTCTGCTGCTGAAGAGACCGCTCCGACTCCTCCTGTTGCAGATCCGAGCTCCCTTCCTCTTGGTGATTCCAATCCTCCTTCCAATTAATTTTAGCTACTTGGGGCCCAGCTTGTGGGCCCCCTTTGAACAATTTATCTTTCTTTATATTTGTTGTGGTGGTTCCTGACTTTGGCCTTTTAACAAAAAGAAATTGCTTTGTTTGACTCGCCCTTTTTTGGATAAGGGCTTTTTATGAAATACTTTGCGTGTGCATGCTTTGTTGTGATTTTCATAAGATTTTTGTGAAAACCTTTTGATTCTGAAAAAATCTTTTTACTACGCAACCTGTTTTTGTCTAAATTAAGATTTTTCGAAGACTTGAAATTGCCTTTGCTTGTATTTTTGAGGGATTTTTCTTATCTCTTTTGTGTTCCTTTTCTGTAACCTCTTTACACCGACTTGTACCTCATCATTTCATTCTGCCGACCACTTAGGTCGGTCTTGGGATTTTTACATTTTTTCGAACTTAAATCGGTGCATTTCGTAGAATAATGATGACAATAATGGAATTATAAAGAGATAGAATAAAATCTTTATTTATTGATGGAGGTAACTTTTGATCTTTGCTACTAAGTGAATTTTAAAGCTTATTGACCCTTTGCCTCCACTTTGATGCCTCATTAAAACTCCTTCAGGAAAACCCTTTTTGAGAAAAAGCCATGAAGTCGGGAAAAAGAGTACATCAGAGAGTGGAGTTCACTTCTAACTGTAATACCTCCTCATGTTGCAAACATGCCATGATCTTGGGAGCTCGGCACCGCTCAAGTCGGTTACTTTGTAATATCCTTTTCCTAGGACTTCAATTATCTTATATGGCCCTTTCCAATTAGCAGCAAGTTTTCCTTCACCTAACTTGTTAACGCCGATGTCATTCCTGATCAGGATCAAGTCGTCTAAGGTGAAGCTTCTTCGAATGACTTTCTTGTTGTATCTATTTGTTATCCTTTGCTTCAGCGCTGCTTCCCTTATCTAGGCTCGTTCTCGGACTTCTAGGAGTAATTCAAGTTCTTCTTTGTGTGCCTGAATGTTGTCGACCTCATCGTAGAACCTCACCTTTGGACTTTTCTCGTTGATTTCAACTGGTATTATGGCTTCTATGCCATAAGCAAGTCGGAAGGGTGTTTCTCCTGTTGTAGACTGGGGTGTAGTTCGATATGCCCATAACACTTGGGAGAGTTCTTCAGCCCAGGCTCCCTTTGCATCTTGTAACCTTTTCTTTAATCCGGCCAGTATAACTTTGTTGGCTGCCTCAGCTTTCCCATTTGCTTGTAGGTGTTCAACCAAGGTGAATTGATGCGTAATCTTCATGCTGGCTACCAAGTTTCTGAATGTAGAGTCGGTGAACTGGGTACCATTATCAGTGGTGATGGAGTGGGGATTTTCATACCTTGTAATGATATTCTTGTAGAGGAACTTCTGACTTCTCTGAGCTGTGATAGTTGCCAATGGCTCTGCTTCGATCCACTTTGTAAAGTATTCCACTCCCACTATTAGGTACTTCACTTGTCTAGGCGCTTGGGGGAAAGGTCCGAGTAAGTCCAACTCCCATTTTGCGAAAGGCCATGAAGAAGTTATGCTAATGAGTTTCTCAGGGGGAGCAACATGGAAGTTGGCATGCATTTGGCATGGTTGACACTTCTTTACGAACTCGGTGGCATCTCTCTGCAAGGTTGGCTAATAGAACCCAGCACGAATAACTTTCCTAGCCAGGGACCTTGCCCCGAGATGATTCCCACAGATACCATTGTGAACCTCCTCTAGGACTTCTGTTGTCTTCGATGTCGGGACACATTTTAACAATGGTGTGGATATCCCTCTTTTATAGAGGATATTTTTCACCAAGGTGTAGTTTTGTGCCTCCCTCTGAATTTTCTTGGCCTCTTTTTCCTCTTTGGGTAGGATGTCGAATTTTATGTATTCGATTAGTGGGTTCATCCATCCAAAGTTTAATCCGGATACCTCAAGAACATCTTGCTTAGCCTCTGTTTTTGTGACAGAGGGCTCTTGGAGAGTTTCCTGGATCAGGCTTTTATTATTCCCTCCTGGCTTGGTACTTTCTAACTTGGAAAGGGTGTCTGCTCTGCTGTTGAGATCTCGAGTTATATGTTTGACCTCGGTCTCTGAGAACCACCTAAGGTATTCCAAGGTTTTGTCTAAATACCTTTTCATATTTGGGTCTTTAGCCTGATACTCCCCATTGATTTGAGAAGTCACCATTTGAAAGTCGCTGAAGACCAATACTTTGATTGCACCGACTTCTTCTGCTAGTTTCAATCCAGAAATCAAGGCCTCATATTTGAGTTCCCTCTTGGTTGACTAGTATTATGCCTGAACTGCTTCCGATTTTGTTGGAAGAGTCATCCACATACAATTCCCAATTTGTGGAGGTCTCCTCTTGATCTCCTACATATTCTGCAACGAAGTCGGTCAGGCATTGCGCTTTAATTTCCATCCGAGTCTCGTACTTTAAATCGAACTCAGACAGCTCTATGGCCCATTGAACCATTCTGTCTGCAATGTCTGTTTTTTGAAGAATTTGCTTCATGGGCTAGTTCGTTTGAACCCTTACGGTATGGGTTTGAAAATAAGGTCGTAGCCTCCGAGACGCCACTATTAAGGCATACGCAAACTTCTCGAGTTTTTGGTACCTTAACCCGAGGCCTTGTAGAACTTTGCTGGTAAAGTACAATGGATGCTGCCCGAACTCGCCTTCCCGTATTAGCACTGATGCCACAGCTTTGTCGGCTACAGATAAATATAGGACGAGTTCTTCCCCGACCTTAGGTCGGGTCAGAATTGGAGGTTGGCTTAAAAACCTTTTGAACTCCTGGTCAAGAGTCCATTCGAACTGGCATCCTTTTCGTAGTAGAGAGAAAAGTGGTAGGAATCCCAGTGATGATCCTACCAAGAACCTGGAGAGAGCTGCAAGTCGGTCATTCAACTGTTGGACCTCCCTTAAACAAGTCGGGCTTTTCATTTCTAGGACTGCTCTGCACTTATCGGGGTTGGCTTCAATTCCCCTTTGTGTTAACATAAATCCTAGAAATTTACCAGCCTCCACCGCGAAGGCGCACTTTCGGGATTCAGTCTCATCACGTGCGTCCTTATGGTGTTGAAGACTTGCAAGAGGTCGGTCAAGAGGTTCGTCTCATCCTTGGTTTTTATCAGCATGTCGTCCACATATACTTCCATTAAACTTCCAAGGTGAGGTACAAACACATTATTCATCAATCTTTGATATGTGGCTCCTGCATTCTTTAACCCAAAAGGTATAACCATGTAGCAATAATTTGCTCTAGGTGTGATGAAAGATGTTTTTCTTGATCCGTGTTGTACATCGGAATTTGATTGTATCCCGAGTACACATCCATGAACGACAAGTATTGATACCCTGAGCTAGAGTCTACTAAGGTATCAATGTTTGGGAGTAGATATGGGTCTTTTGGACACACCTTATTCAGGTCGGTGTAGTCAACGCACATCCTCCACTTGCCGTTCTGTTTTTTTACTAGCACCACATTTGCCAGCCACGCCGAATATTTGACCTCTCTGATGAAGCCAGCTTCTAGGAGGGCTTGTATTTGCTCTTCGACTGCTTGAGCTCGTTCGGGACCGAGTTTCCGTCTACTTTGCTGAACAGGTCGCGATCTGGGGTATATTGACAACTTGTGCGTCATGAGCTCGGGGTCTATCCCGGGCATGTCAGAAGCTTTCCCGACAAAGAGGTCAAAAATTTCTTGTAGGAGCCTTATTAGCTTCTACTTCAAGTCTTCTTTCAAGTTGGCTCCTATGTTTGTATTCTTTCCGTCCCCTTGCCCGATTTGTACCTCTTCTATCTTTCTCCCGGACCGTGGTCGTAATTCTTCTTTAGCTCAAATTCCTCCGAGCTCAATCGTATGAACCTCCTTGCCTTTACCTCTCAGGTTTAGGCTTTCATTATAGCACTCTTGCTAGTTTCTGTTCTCCCTTGATGGTTGCAATTTTCTCTGGTGTTGGAAATTTCATGCACAGATGGGGTGGATACCACTGCTCCCAGCCGATTAAGGGTCATTTTTCCTATTAAAGCATTATAGGCCGAACCCACATCAACGACTATGAAGTCGATGCTTAGAGTTTTGGATTTCATCCCCTTTCCAAAAGTTGTATGTAGGGCTATGAATCCTAGTGGTTATATGGGTGTATCCATCAGCCCGTATAGGGTATCAGGGTATGCCCTTAACTCCTTTTCGTCCAATCCCAGCTTGTCGAATGTTGGTTTGAACAGGATGTTGGCCGAGCTCCCCTGATCCACCAGGGTTCTATGTAGATGGCCATTGGCGAGAATCATGGTAATTACCACTGGATTGTTATGTCCAGAGGCAATACCCTGGCCGTCTTCTTTGGTGAAACAAATTGTTGGAAGGTCGGGTAGCTCGTTCCCGACCTGGTAGACTTCTTTCAGGTATCTCTTACGAGATGACTTTGTGAGACCTCCTCCAGCGAACCCTTCTAAGATCATATGTATATGTCTCTCCGGGGTCCATGGTGGGTCTCTTCGATCTTATTCATCTCTCTTTCTTTTTCCATGATTGTCCGACCTCTCTATGAGATATCTGTCGAGTCTGCCTTCTCGAGCTAGCTTTTCTATCACATTTTTTAGGTCGTAGCAATCATTTGTTGAATTCCCATATATCTTATGGTATTCGCAGTATTCGCTACGACTCCCCCCCTTTCTTATTTTTGATGGGCCTAGGGGAAGGCAGCTTTTCGGTATGGCAAATTTTTCTGTAGACGTCAACTATGGAAACTCGCAGAGGAGTATAAGAGTGATATCTCTTTGAGGAGTGAAAGTGCCCAGGTCGCCAGCTTTGCTCTCCCAGCCTGGCATTTTCCTCCATGTTAATGTACTTTTCAGCTCTTTCTTGTACATCACTCAAAGAAGTCGGATGCCTTTTGGAGATGGACTTGGAGAAGGGGCCTTCTCGAAGTCCAATTACTAGGCCCATGATCACAGCCTCTGTAGGCAGGTCTTAAATTTTTAGGCACGCCTTGTTGAACCTTTCCATGTAGTCCTTCGAAGATTCTCCGACCTCCTGCTTTACTCCCAGGAGACTCAGTGCGTGCTTGACTTTATCTTTTTGGATTGAGAATCGCATGAGAAACTTACGGGAGAGGTCGTCGAAACTGGTAACCGACCTTGTGGGGAGGCTATCAAACCACTTCATCGCTGCTTTTGTTAGAGTTGTCGGAAAGGATTTGCAGCGAGTAGCATCAGAAGCGTCGGCTAAGTACATCCGACTTTTAAAATTGCTCAGGTGATGTTTTGGGTCGATAGTCCCGTCATAGAGATCCATGTCAGGGCTTTTGAAGTTCTTTGGAACTTTTGCCCTCATGATGTCTTCAATGAACGGATCCTCTCCCCCAAAGGAGAATCTTCTCGGTCACTGCGAGAACTCTTATCTCGGAGACTAGCTTCTATCTTTAAGAGCTTTTCCTCAAGCTCTTTTCGTTCGTCAACCTCTCTCCTTAGGTTTCTCTTTGCGTTCTCTATGTCACTCCAGCTCTTGTTCCAGCTGCTCTAGCCGTTCTTGATGGCCATAGAATAATCCCATGAGATCGGCAGCGTGAGGTTGTCCCTCTTGTCCTGGTTTGTGCACCTCAGAGGGGTTTCCCCTAGGGTCTTTCACACCAGAGGGACCTTCGCGGTGTTGACCCCCTTCTCCTTGTAGGGATATTATAGCCCGATCATTGTTGACAGCATCTTGCTGCTCTTGCTCGGACTCTGATGCGGTGTGTACGTCCTCATTCTGGTCGTCCGCCATTATTAGGTGATCTCTTAGGTAGATTGGGCTTGAAGGATCAGCACAAACGTCAGTGGAGGGCGATCTCCGACTTGGTTCACGTCTGGCAGCCGCCGTCCGACTTGTATGTATGAAAGAATGGGGGGTGGTACCTGCAAAGACACTCCGATGCCTAAGTCAGCAAGGGGTTAAGCAGGTTTAAAATATATTGAAACTTGGCAATACCTAAGGGGTGTCAGTGTATTTATAGTGGTGATCCAATAACCACCATTGGAGTAGTTCCACTTCTGAAGGTGGATAACCGCCCCTTTATCTTAGGGTGGTTGAGATATTACTTCTGGAAGTGGACTGAGAGATTTCAGGGGCAGTTACTTATTTGAATAAGTGTTATCTACCAGCTCATGTCTAGCATGACCTCTTTGGGGAGGAGCCTATGTCGAGCCCGACCTCTTTAGATGAGGTCGGCAGGTGGTGAAGGCCGATCTTTGGATTGGGCCTTTGGCTTACTTTGGACCTGGGCTATAGTGTTGGGTCAAGGTATGAACAATTATTAATTGTCTCTTCTTACTCTAATTCATCTTTTACCATTTACACAAACACTAATTCCTCTTTCTAAAAAAAAAACTTTGAAACTCCAAAAAATAAAAAGCACCAAAACATAAGATAAAGAATCATCCAAATTCTAAGGAAAAAAACATACAAAACATAGAAAAAAGAATCATCCAAAACTAATAAAAAGAATCATCCAAATCCTAAGAAAAAAACATACAAAATATAGGAAAAAAATCATCTAAAACTAATAAAAAGAATGATCTGAAATGTAGAAAAAAGAAACATAAAAAACTAGTTAAAAAAATCGTTCAAAACCAAATAGGAGAAGGAGAAGAAGAGGCGTAGGGTGACCGGCAACGATGTCTTGGACGACGTTGCGTGGACAGTGGGGAGACTAGCGGTGGCGTGTTGCGATGAGTGGAGGAGTCGCCATGGATCGAAGTAGTTGATCGCGCGTCGCGAATGGGGACCTGTTGGTGGTTGCGTCGCGACGGATGGAGAGTCGTGGGGTGCAAGTGGCGAGCGATGGGGAGTCATGAGCGGCAAGAGTGTGTCGGACGAGTGACGGGGAGTCGCGATGGGACGCGAGGAATGTGAAGTAGAAGCGCAATGGTAGCTGTCTTTCCTGCGCGAACGGCATATTAGGCGGCGGAGAAGGATGCAAGGACGACCGGTGATTGCGCACGAGGACGGTGCTGCGGCAACGCTAGCAGCGCGAGGACAAAACTGCGGCAACGTGGGACGTTGGGAAGAGGGATTAGGATTTGTGGTTTTGTGTGGTGAATATTGAGTAGAAGTGAAAATAAATTAAAGTAAGTTTTGATTCAAAAATGTCATTAATGTCAATTAATCAAATTTTGAATTTAAAAAATAATTTAAAATTAATCATTATTAATTGAGTTATTCAATTTTTGATTGGTGAACACTTGACTCTCTGTACTTTTCCTATTTTTTTTCGTGGATGAAGAGATGTGGAAACGCCATTCAATACAATGTTATATACGTTGCAGATGCAGTAGATCAGCAGCCATGCCCATACTCATACACTCGCAACAGGGAAGGTTAAATATGACAGTGCCGTCTTCATTAACCTGGAGCCATGTTGATATCTGGTTTAAATATTTGTGATATAAAAAGATTAAATATTATTTAAAATTTATTAATTTATTTTAATATATTTTTATTTTTATTTATTTTATTAGATTAGACTTTATGTTTGTAAGTTTTAGGGTTTTATTTGTTTTAACCTAATAAGAATTTATAAATACCTCTTTAACTATTGTAGTCGCAGTATTTCGTTATTAGAGGTTTGAAAACCTCCTTTTAGTTTCATGATCAAACCATGATGTGAAAATTGGGTAGAAGGTTGAGAAATTCTTTCGATTCAATTCCTAAACTATGGTGTGGACAAATTAGGTTGAGAAGTCCCTTTTTTATTGCGTCAAGAAATTAGATAAAAAGTATAATGATTCTTTTTATATTCAATTTCAATCTATCTTTTTTATTTTTATTTCAATTTTAATATATTTTTTTATTCAATTTAAATTTTTATCTTTTTGTTATCTTTTATTTCTTATCACATGTGGGCTGTCATCTTGTTGCTAGTCAAACAAAAGGATTAGATTGGATTAACTATTTAATTTATAATTTAAATGCTTAAATTAATTTCTCAGTACATACTTGTGAATATTTTTTATTTTCTAATTTTATATAAATTTAGAGAAATTTTTTTAAATAAATAATTTAATCATTTTATTTATCAAGATATGTAATTTATAGTGTATTTATTAATTTATATCACATTGATTTATTTCGTTTACACTGTAAATATAAAAATATAATTTTAAAAAATAATAAAAGTATTAATAATTTAAATTAGACAAAACTCTTTAAAATAGAATGTTTTAAATAATAAAAAAGATATACGGTTTCAAATAATAGAAAAGATTGATAGTTTTAAAATAACAGAAAAAATATGCAATTTTAACTCACACGTTGACCAACGACTGAATATATTATCTAATTTAAAACTGCTCATTTAAAATTAGTATATTATTTTCTTAAAAACCAACCCGTTTAAATTAGTATTCAAAAAGAACAAAAAACATAATATATAATAACTATTATCATATTATATTTAAATTTAGTTATGTGTGTTAATAAACTTAATATTATTATATGCATTGAGACAAATATCACGTATTGGTGGTGGCGAAGAATACAGACGTTCTCTAAAAAGTGAATGGCTTATTAGCGTGTGATTGTGTGAAAAGACTGAATGGCGTATTGGCCTGTGAAAAGACTGTATTAACTAACAAGAGTGATCAGGTAATGGAAGTGATGAATAAATCGGTGGAGTGGAATGTGTCTAACCACAATATGGAAACATTGTAGGATTGGGAAAATGTTTTAGCAAAAAGTTAAGTAAACCCCAAATCGGTGTGCATAACGGGGGTTATGACCAAATTTTCAAAGTATTCTTTTAGATTTATCACTTTTATTATTTTAATCTCTTAAATTTAAAATTTATTATATTAGTATTTGAGATTTAATTTTAAATATTATATCAGTCTAAAAATTTTTTTTACTATTGAATCAGTAAATAAAATGTTGAATCAATATAATATTTGAAATTAGATTTTGAAAATTAATAAAATAAATTTTAAATTTAAGAGATTAAAATAATAACAAAAAAAAACTAGATCTATAAAAATTGTCATCCAACCAAAAAATTCTATCAAACAAATTTTGTGAAACAGATTGTGGGTGAACTTCGTTAAGGAGAAGAGTACGAGATGTAATAGTCTTTATTCTACGTTGAAAGTGGTAGTTACCGTAGGAAGGGTCGTAGATGGACTTCGCTAAGAAGATTAGTACGAGGTGTGATAGTCCTTGTCTAAGTTGAAGGTGGTCGTTCCCATATGTAGAAAGAGTTGTGGAGGTCATCGGAGGCAAGCTAGCGGAGGAGCAGTGGTAATGAAAGTCTAAAAGCCGCACAATCTGTGAATAAATTGTGTAATATTTGATAGTTACGGTTATGCATGTAATTGTGTGAAAGTTTTTAAATAATAATTTAATAAAAAATATTAAATTATCTAATAATTTTTAATTAATTTTAGATAAAAAATAATTGTATATAAAAATAACTATACGTAAATTTTTATTTAATTTTATACAATTTTGTCATTTAGGTTAAAGCGTGTGTATATATAATAAAAATAAGAATTATTCATAGAGCATATTTAATTTGAAGAAAAAAAATAATAGAAATCGAATATAAAATCTCTCATTATTCAAATCAAATAAATAAAAGATAATTACTAAATAATTAATTAATTAACAAGTATATTTTTGTATGGTGTCTTTTATAGTGTTTAATATTTATTCATAAGATTCAAAAATAAAAAATAGTCCACTTTATATTATTTTTATTTTTAGATAACTTAAATAAAAATTTTATAAGCACAACAAAAAATCTACATTCTTGTATAACAAGTGTTTTATATACCTATCCTTTCTTTTATTTCCTGTGTATTCAGTGGGGGAATAGATATATATCATTTTTTTGTGTAGATTTTTAATTATAAAAAAATAATAAAATATAAAGTATGTGTTTGATTTAGTATTAAGAACTTTAAATTTGTATTTTATTTTTTTTAATTTTATTTTTTTATTTAGTGTTTTTTTTTCTCATTCTAAACGTAAAGGTAAAATGTGATTCTATAATTTAACCTAAGTTCGCTACCAAAAATTAAAAATAGTTATTTTTGTGTTTACTTTTTTAGTTAGACTATTAATTAAAAAAATTTATTTTTTATTTATCAATTTTGTCCTTTATTATTTGTATCATGAATTTTATTACTTTGTTTTTATAATATTTTTTTTATCCTCTTTCATACATGTTATTATTTTTATAGAGTTTTTGTTATTTTTTATTATATGAATTTTTATTACACTCTTGTTATTTTTTTTTTATAGTTTTTTTTTATATTGTGTTGAGTTAAGAAATTAACTAACATAATTGATGATGACAAACATTAGAATATTGGACTAATTACCCAATTAGTTTTGATTATTTTGGTTGAGTGATACGGTAAAAAATTAATATATAGCTGCAGTCCATTATGGAACAAATTGAACCTGCTGGTGGGCTGATAATCCAAAGGAAGCCCAAAAGAAACAAAGCAAAGAAATTAAACGGGCTAATTGAATCCAAGCCAACCTAAGCCCGATTTGATATCACTCAATGCTGATCCCTCCATTTTCTTCCACTAAAGCAACGTTCACATTTTCTCTTCGGTTAGAACTCAGAGAAAGAGAGAGAAAGCTTAGTTCCTAAGCTGTTCACCAAAGAAGCAAGAAAGAGAAGGTTAAGCAAAAAGGTTGAAGTCTAATCACCCACATCAAACTGTATCAAGAGAAGTCAGAAGCTAAAGGTGATTTATTTCCTTTTACATACATCTTATTTTCTTCTCTTCATCTTCAACTTTCTGCCAATCAAATTTAGGATACATGGGAAAGATGATCTCTGATAAACACTGCTGTGAATCAAAGGCCAAGATTGTTTCTTGGGGACCAAGTAGTATTTCAATGGATCAAATCTGTGTTTACCATTGAAAATATTTTTTTTTGCTATCCTGAGGCTTTCGATCAAGAAAGAAGGTCAGAACCAAAGTTCCTAATTTGAGGATTAATGGAAGAAAGTGAACGGCTGAGTTGGTGAAGCACACAACTCGAGGGTTGACCTAGGAGAGAGCAACTCAGTAACATGCAAGGAGATACAAAAGAAGATTTTTCATCATTCAGAAGCAAAGGAGAGATAATCAATGTTTCAAGGTGTATGTTGACTATGTTCTGAGAAGAGTTCTCTGAAAAAGTTCATTAACTTGGACAGTGCTTCCTAGTCAAAGGAGCATTCCGCCAGAATGAGGAACTAAATCAGAGGCAAGCAAATCTGGTTCATCACATAGCAAAGAGGCTGTTAAAGCATCAATCTCCTTCATGTTTTACAGATTGTAATTTTCTTTTTAATGTTTATCTTTCTGTAATTTCTTGAGGTAAAAGACTGAATGAGAAAGTTCTTGAAAGAGCCTAAGAGTGGAAAGAGGCAGAGAGAAACACTTGAGTTAAAAGTCTAGAGTGATTTCAGATTTCTTTAGATTGATTCTGTGTCTTGTATCTTGTACCAGTGAGGTATCCCTTACTTAGTTGGGTTAGCATTAAAAGTGAAGAGTTAGGTATTAGCATAACCAAGTCAAGTTAGGTTAGAACTTGAGTGTGAAAGGATTGTGTCAATCTTGTGGAATTATGTATGTAATACTTTAACTATAGTGAAATTCTACCACTGTTATGGTGGAGACTGGATGTAGGTTGCATTGCACAAGGCAACTGAACCAGGATATATACATGATGGTGTTAGCTTTTCTCTTTCCTGCTCTGTTCTGTTTTCTGATGTTCATGAGACAAAATAAAATTGTCTCATAAATTTTTCGCTGCTGAGTTCAAATAGATTTAGATTGAAAGTTTATTTTAAAGGGTTATTTCATTAAAGTGAAAGAAGGCCATAGATTCAACCCCTCTTCTCTAAGCCTTCTACAACCTTCTGTTACGGCCTGATCCAAACCACTAGTGGGCCGGCCCGACCCGAGCACCACCCGACCCGGACGGTCGGGAGTGAGACGCTCAGTCGCCGACCCGGACACGTGTCCCTGCCAGCTATGCTTCACCTGTGAGAAGGAGGCACCAAGGAAGGTGGGCCTGTCCTTGATGGGCCCACCTCTGACATGGTATATATGGGGAAGGTCCTGCCCTTCCCCCAAGTACGTTACATCCCACATACCCCTTTTTTGCCTGCACATATCACTGACTAGAGCGTCGGAGTGTCTTTGCAGGTGACACCCCACTCTTCATGCGAAGTGCTCGGAACATCGCCTACCCCAACCCGATGACGTACGACCAGGCGAGATCTCCCCCCTCTTCAACCAGGATACCAACCCGAACCATCCGGTACCTGACCTACCAAACATTGGTGCCGTCTGTGGGGATTAACCACCTAAATGGAAGTTGTATTGGGCCCAGGAGGAGCAGGCCGTGAGACCGAGTGCAGAGGGGAAGCCTCTGCGGCCCCTCCCCGGCCACGCACGAATTCCCCTCTGCGACAAACTACTCGATCTCCCGAAAGGCGACCCTTTGGGAGAACTGGCGACAACAGCGCCAGAATAATGCAAGAATTACGCCACAGAATGCAAGACCTAGAGCGCCGGCTGGCAGACCGGGAACATCGTCAACAAACTCCCGAATCAAGCCACTCCCGCTCTGTCTCAAGAAGCTGCTCCCGACGAACAGCTAGCCCAGTCTCTGAGGCTGAGAACGACAGGGAGGAAGGACGCGTTAAAAGACGTCACGACCCCCTCATATACGCCAGGTACGATAGGCGTACCATGGAGCGAAACCGTGAGGATGCCCGTCGGGAGGATGACGAGGGAAGAACAATCAGAACGCGAAGACTAGTGATAATGGGTGCGACCCCATTCCATCGTTCCATCCTCGAGGTCCGGCTGCCAAAACACTTTGACAAGCCAATGGACATGAGGTACGACGGAACCCAAGACCCACAGGAACACCTTACGGCTTTCGAAGCCAGAATGAACCTGGAGGGAGTGGGAGACGAGGTAAGGTGCCGAACTTTCCCGGTCACCTTAGCGGGACCTGCAATACGGTGGTTCAATAACCTCCCGCAGGGCTCGGTGACCAGGTTCTCGGACATCAGCCGCGCCTTCCTAGCCCAATTCACAACCAGAATCACAAAGGCAAAGCACCCAATCAATCTACTTGGAGTGACCCAGAGATCCGACGAGCCGACCAAAAAATATCTAGACCGATTCAACGATGAGTGCTTGGAGATTAACGGGCTGACGGATTCGGTCGCAAGTTTGTGCCTGACGAACAGACTCCTAAATGAGGACTTCAGAAAATACCTCACCACAAAGCCAGTGTGGACAATGCAGGAGAACCAATGTGTAGCCAGGGAGTACATTAACGATGAAGAAGTCAGTCAGGTCGTGGCTGTCAACAAACGGAAACCCACTTACAATCAAGCCCGGCATCACGGGAGCGGTGAAAGACAAAAAGAACACGCCAGGGACGGCGGTCCGAGTAAAACTCCCAGGCTGTTTTCTCGTGTCAGGAAGTTCACCAATTACACCCCCTCACCGCGCCTATTATGGAAGTCTACTAACAAATAGCCGAGAAGGGGATCTTGTCGAAGCCCCGACCTCTGAAGGAACGAACAGGAGGGAATATGAACCTCTACTGTGATTACTACAAGGGCTACGGGCACAAGACACAAGATTGCTTCGCCCTGAAGGACGCACTGGAGCAAGCGATCAGGGACGGAAAGTTATCCGAATTCTCCCACCTCATTAGGGAGCCGAGGAGACGGAACCGAGATCACGAAGGCGAAGACAAGACCCGGGCAGCAAAGCGACGCCAAGTGCCAGAGGACCACGACCACGGCCTTACCATAGTGAACGTGGTAACGGCGAGAAACGTGGCGCCCAGGTCCAAGTCGGCACATAAGAAAGACGCCAAAGTCCTGGCGGTTTTCACATCCTCTGCGCGAAGCCACAAGAAGCTTCCATCCATTTCATTTGGCTCGGACGACCAATGGTTCGACGAGGTCGCGGAAAGCCCTCCCATGGTCATTACGGCCAGAGTGGGAACCGGCCTCGTCAAGTGGATCCTTGTTGATACAGGGGCAGATTCGAACCACATGTTCCGCAATGTGTTCGACGCCTTGGGTTTAAAGGACGCCAACTTAAAGACTCACCAGCACGGTGTTGTAGGGCTCGGCGACCACTTTATCAAGTCGGACGGGATAATCTCCCTGCCGACCTCCGTGGGACAACGCCAAGAGAGAAGAACGGTAATGGCAGAGTTCGTGATCCTACGAGACTTCACGGCCTACAACATCATCCTAGGGAGGAAGACCATCAACGACCTAGGGGCGGTCATCAGTACGAGGATGCTGATAATGAAGTTCATAACTGAAGAAGGATCAGTAAGGTCTATAAGAGGAGATCTGGAAACGGCAGTCGCTTGCGACAACGCCAGTCTCTCGTTAAGAAAGAAATCCAAAGAAGTATCAGGAGTATTCCTCGCTGACTTGGATGCCAGAGTCAGCGACAAGCTGAGACACGAACCAGAAGGGAGCCTAGAAAAGTTTTGAGTCGGCGACACGGAGGAAAAGTTCACCTTCGTGAACAGAAACCTCCCTCACGAGCTGAAAGAACCTTTAATCGAACTGATTAGGACCAATGACAACCTATTTGCCTGGACACCGGCCGACATGCCGGGAATAGACCCCCAACTCATGTCGCACCATTTGGCCGTCAAGCCAGAAGCCAGACCGGTGGCTCAGAGGAGGAGGAAGATGTCACAGGAAAGAGCAGAAAAGGTGGCCAAGCAGACGGCCAGCCTCCTCAAAGCAGGATTCATCCGGTAACTTGACTACTCGACCTGGCTTTCAAACGTAGTCTTGGTAAGAAAGCATAGTGGGAAGTGGAGGATGTGCGTGGATTACTCCGATCTCAACAAAGCATGTCCCAAGGATTGCTACCCCCTACCCAACAATGACGCAGTCGTCGACCCAGCGGCGGGGTACCGGTATCTGAGCTTTATGGATGCTTATTCCGGTTACAATCAGATACCGATGCACCGGCCAGACGAAGAAAAAATGGCATTCATAACGCCAGGGGGAATCTACTGCTACAAGGTAATGCCTTTCGGCCTGAAGAACGCAGGGGCCACATACCAAAGGTTGATGAACAAGATATTCGGCGACATCATTGGCAAAACGGTGAAAGTCTACGTGGACAACATCCTGGCCAAGACCACCCGACCCGAAGACCTTCTAAGTGACCTGGAAAGCGTATTCGCGGCTCTCCGACAACACGGCATGAGGCTCAACTCTCTCAAGTGCGCCTTTGCCATGGAGGCTGGGAAGTTCCTAGGATTCATGATAACCCAAAGGGGGGTGGAAGCCAATCCTGAAAAATGCCAAGCAATACTCCAAATGAAGAGCCAGGGCTGCGTCAAAGACGTCCAGAGACTGCGGGAAGGCTCACCACGCTATCTCGCTTCCTCGGGGCGTCGGCTGCAAAGGCCCTACCTTTCTTCAACCTAATGAGAAAGGGAATAGCATTTGAATGGACCCCGGCATGCGAGGAAGCGTTCAACCATTTCAAAAAGATACTCGCAACACCACCCATGCTCAGGAAACCTGTGGTCGGGGAACCGCTCTACCTGTACCTGGCAGTAACGGAGGAAGCGCTCGCAGTGGTCTTGGTGCGGGAAGAAGCAAAAGCCCAACAACCAATTTACTTTGTGAGTAAGGCACTACAAGGAGCAGAACTTAGGTACAGCAAGTTGGAGAAACTGGCACTAGCGCTCCTAACCTCTTCCCGCAGGCTACAGAAATACTTCCAAGGTCACCAAGTTGTCGTAAGAACGGATCAGGAAATTCGTCAAGTGCTCTAAAAATCCGACCTAGCGGGAAGGATGATGACCTGGGCCATCGAGCTGTCCCAATATGATTTAAGGTACGAGCCTCGACATGCAATCAAGGCTCAAGCAATGGCAGACTTCCTGGTGGAAGTAACCAGAGACCCAACCGAGGACACGGGCACACAGTGGAAGCTCCATGTTGACGGAGTCTCCAACCAGACGTCCGGGGGCGCCGGGATCATCTTAGAAAGTCCAACCGGGGTCATTTACGAACAATCGGTCAAGTTTGAGTTCCCAGTGTCGAACAACCAAGCGGAGTACGAAGCCCTCCTAGGCAGTATGATTTTAGCCCGGGAAGTCGGGGCTACGAGGCTAGAAGTATGCAGCGACTCGCAGATCGTCACGTCGCAAGTGAATGGAAGCTACCAAGCTAGGGATTCGCTATTACAGAAGTACTTAGAGAAGGTTAAAGAACTAAGCAAACAGTTTGAGGAGGTCACGATCCAACACGTTCCAAGGGAGAGGAACACACGGGCAGACCTCCTGTCCAAGCTAGCGAGCACAAAACCTGGAACCAGTAACCGCTCCCTCATCCAGGGTATCACGAAAGAGCCAGCGTTTGCCCTCCACCTGACCAAGATGAGCCCCTCTTGGATGGACCCCATCACCGATTTCTTGCAAAACGACAAACTTCTTGGAGGCGAGAAGGAAGCCAAAGCGTTAAGAAGGGAGGCTGCCAAATACACGGTGATACAGGGCCAACTATTCAAAAAAGGGCTTAGCCAACCTCTGCTAAAGTGCCTACACCCCGACCAGACGGACTACGTGCTCAGAGAAGTCCACGAGGGGTGCTGTGGTCACCACATCGGGGGCAAAGCCCTAGCAAGGAAGCTCATCCGAGCTAGATACTACTGGCCGTCAATGATGAAAGACTCCAAGGAGTTCGTGAAAAAATGCGTGAAGTGCCAAGAGAACGCTAATTTTCACAAAGCACCAGCCACCGAACTGAGCCTGATGACGGCCTCCCGACCCTTCGCACAGTGGGGAATCGACATCTTGGGACCTTTTCCGGTTGGCCCAGGGCAAGTCAAATACCTCATAGTCGCCGTCAACTATTACACCAAATGGATAGAGGCCGAGCCACTGGCCACTATCTCCTCATCCAATTGTAGAAAATTCATGTGGAGGCAGGTGATAACTCGGTTCGGCATCCCGAAAGTCGTCATCTCAGACAACGGAACGCAGTTCACCGATAAGAAATTCGTGGAGTTCCTCGCCGGCTTGGGCATCAAACAGAAATTCTCTTCAGTAGAGCACCCCAGACAAACGGACAAGTCGAGTCTGCAAATAAGGTCATCTTACTGGACCTCAAGAAACGGCTAGACAACAAGAAAGGAGCATGGGTTGATGAGCTCGCCTCTATCCTTTGATCCTACCGTACAACCGAGCAGTCCGCCACGGGAGAAACCCCCTTCCGCCTGACATACGTGGTAGACGCAATGATACCTATAGAGATCGGCAAGCCAAGTCCACGGTTACTTCTCAAGGGGGTGGAAGAAGCTGTAGAAAAGGACCTAGTGGATGAGACCAGGGAGAAGGCCCACCTGTCAGAAGTAGCACTAAAGCAAAGAATGGCCCTGAACTACAACACCAAAGTGCTCAAGAGGGAATTCGAAGAGAACGACCTTGTCCTACGGTGCAATGACATCGGCTTACCGGCCCAGGGAGAAGGCAAACTGGCGGCGAACTGGGAAGGCCCCTACAGGGTCAAAGAAGTGATTGGCAAGGGTTCTTTCAAATTGGAGAAGCTCGATGGAAGAGAGGTCCCGAGAACTTGAAATGCGGGCAACCTGAGAAGGTTTTACCCCTAGATCAAGCATGCCGACCGGGCGATGTAATGAGCTTAATCGCTTACCTTTGTATCTACTATGGTAACAGACTTGCTTAATTAACGGTTAATCTTTACTTGTCTTTTCTACCAATTTTATTTCTATTATTCTTTTTCCTACTTAAACATCACACGACAACAAGTTCCACGACGCATTAAACGGAACCACAATACGGCACCCCAGGACTGATTACCCCGGGAGCCACCTAAACCAAAGCCATTACAAATGGCTACAGCGATAATAAAAGGCCACGACCTGGCTCCGACAAACTACCAATACAACGGTAAACAAACACGAGCGCAAAGCTCACACCAACAAAACGGTAACACGACAAATTAAAAACAATACCAGAGGCAAAGACGACGGTAACGATAAGCCGACCAAGCGACTTTTAAAGTATAACAATATAAAATTCTACAATATGAACAAGTTCTACAACAAAAACCACAAATCCATACAAAAACACAAGGCACAAGAGCTCATTTCTTCGGCATGTCAACGACCTTTCCATCCTTGATCGTCTTGAAAACTCCAATCGCTGATGTGTCGAAGTCGGGAGCTACGATCTTCACCTGGGCCTTAAGGGCCTCCTCAGTCATGAAGATCGCATTCTTTCCCTGCTCTCTAGTCGCCTTGTGTTTCTTCTTAAGCTCTTCAACCTCGGCCTGAACAGCCTTAGCCAATGAGACGGCCTCGTCACGCTCTTTCTTCAAGGCCACTACCTGACCTTGCACGGCATTCAGCTGGCTCTCCAGAGTCATCTCGCCCTCGGTTAAACGGGACACGGTCTCATCGGAGGCTTTCATCTTCTCCTCGGCAGACACAGCTTTCTCCTCAGCAGCCTTGAGCCTTTCCCCCGCCTCGGACAGCTGCTCCTGAAGCAATTCGACTTGAACTTTGAATTCATTGTTGGCCGTGGCAGCAGATTCGAGCTTTCTTCGCAGTGACTGCATCTCCGACAACTCGAACTCGGCCTTCCGAGCTATCACAGCTCCACGGAGCAGCGTGCGATACATCCACCTCGCCTGTCCCGCCAACTCGGTACCAAGGAAGTGATCTTCCATGCCGGGGATCAATTGGGAGTCGATGAAAGCTCCAGCATCAAATTTCCTCTCCATCACAGTGAGAGTCCCCTCAGGGCTGGAAGACGCCCTCTGCCTCTTGGGAGTGGGGATAAGTTTCAAGTCAGAATCCTCTTGTCGGGAGGAGGACGAATGACCGATGCCGGCCGTCTCCTCGAGAACTGGGGAAGCATGCGGCCCGGCAAAGTTTTTGTCGGACATCTCGGTGTCACGAGGTGAAGGCACTGATTGATCTTTTTTCTCCTCTGGAGGGTTTTCCGGTTTCTTGTCAACCTTCTCGTCGGCCTTCTCCTCATCACTCTCCTCCAGGAAGGTCTTATACAAACCCTCAAGCCCCGTCACCGAAGCCGACATCTCCACTGCAACGGACAAACAAACGTGTTAGTCGTGAAGCCGGCAAAACCAAATAAAAGCGATCACAATGCAAAAAACACAAGGCAAAGCAGCTCACAAATATAATTCCTAGCGACCTCCCGCTCACCCATGAGCAGGTGGGGGTTCACATGGTTCTTCCCAAAAATAGCCCACAACACGTCGGTAATTCTCTTGTCTGCGGCAGACATCCCCTTATACGTCACAGTAATAAAGGTGTTAGACCCAGCCCCAAAACTCCAGTACGTCGGGATAAGCCGTTCCCCCTCCAACGACAACCAAAAGGGGTGGCGACCCTTAACTGGACGCACCTTAAAATACTTATCCTTGAACACATGATATGAGTCCTCGAACAAGCCAAAGATCCTCTGACCCTGGGCAGATCGGAAGGACATGAACCCCTTCCTCACTTTCCCCTCCTTGGAAGGATTTGTAAGGTTGAAGAAAAAGAGAAAAACATCAACAGACACCGGCAGCTCCAGATACTCGCATACCATCTCAAAACAACGGATAGAAGCCCAGCTGTTGGGGTGCAGCTGTGACGGCGCAACGGATATCCGATTAAGAAGCGCCATTTAAAAAGAGGAAAACGGGATACAAACTCCCACCTGGGTGAACATGGCCTTATAAAACCAGATTCAGTCGGCAACCCGGGGGGAGTGGAAATTAATTTCGTATAACCGCTCGCTGGGAGCAGGGACGAAAACATCATAATTAGCCCCCTCGTCTGTCCCTCCGCACAGATACTCGCCTTGTCGGAACTCCGTCAGCTCCTCCTCGGCCATCTGGTTTGGAGAGTCCTTTAAGTCGGAAACAACCCAGGCGTATGGGTCATAGCCCACGGTGGAGGTGGAAGCTCGTGAGACGACGCGAGGCATACCTACAGTGGGGTTACCACTCGGTTAGTCTGACAGGCTGGGAGCTCAGAAAAACCCAGAAACTATACTCAACCTACCCAAAAACTAAAATCAAGTATGGCTAAGGCGCAATCCAAGTCAAGAAAGTGGACATCGTGGAATGGTAACCCCCTAACGCACCTATTTAACACTAAAACTATCTATCATACGAATCAAACAAACAGCAAATACAAGAAGCAAGCACAAATAGTAAACGTACAGAAAAACCAACAGTAAAGACAAGAGAGCCTTGAAGCAGAAAAGAGAAGGGATCAATGATTACCTGAATTGGTTGCGAAAACTTGGAAGAAAAGAGAGATGCACAAGGATGCTAGAACGAGGCTTTGGAATATTTGGGAGTGAAGAAGAAGAAAATAGGAGAAGCAAGAGTGGGAAAGGAAAACAAATGCAAAACTGTTTAAAACTGCCACTCAGGAAGCGCGAAAGGCCTAGGGGCAAAATGGTCTTTGCGCACAGGATTTTCCAACCCATTATGAGCATTTAATGCTCCGCGCGAGGAACGAGGCGACAAACGGTCACCTCAGCAACAAACAGTCACGCGCGCAAGAGGCACGTCCCCTCCATGGGCGGCCGACCTGGCGACAACACACGGAATAAGAGATAACACGCCACCAAACACCTTCACGATCATTGCTGACGCGTTGGGGGCACTGTTACGGCCTGACCCGAGCACCACCCGACCCGGACGGTCGGGAGCGAGACGCTCAGTCGCCGACCCGGACACGTGTCCCTGCCAGCTACGCTTTAGCTGTGAGAAGGAGGCACCAAGGAGGGTGGGCCTGTCCTTGATGGGCCCATCTCTGACATGGTATATATGGGGAAGGTAAGCCCTTCCCCCAAGTACGTTACATCCCACATACCCCTTTTTCGCCTGTACATATCACTGACTAGAGCATCGACGTGTCTTTGCAGGTGACACTCCCCTCCTCACGCGAAGTGCTCGGGACATCGCCTACCCCAACCCGGTGACGTACGACCAGGCGAGATCTCCCCCCTCTTCAACCAGGATACCAACCCGAACCGTCCGGTACCCGACCTACCGAACACCTTCATATTGTAATTCTATTAATCTCATTAGAAAGATTAAATTAAAATAAAAGTAATATTAAAATTATAAATAGTAAAAATTATAATTAAAAGAATACTAAAGAGTACTGAAAGTACTAAAAAATATTAAAATTGAAATAAATTTTTATTAGTTT
This sequence comes from Arachis hypogaea, assembly GCF_003086295.3. Taxonomy (NCBI): domain Eukaryota; kingdom Viridiplantae; phylum Streptophyta; class Magnoliopsida; order Fabales; family Fabaceae; genus Arachis; species Arachis hypogaea. The sequence goes on from NC_092050.1 coordinate 21,295,496, forward strand.
AATTATTCTGGTAGTTTTTATAGTTTTACCAAAATTACAATTAAGTTTTTATATTTTTTTTCTTTTTGATTGAGTAGTATAGGAATGCAATTAAAATATATATATATAAAAATTTAATTATAAATTTGATGAAATTATAAAGACTAATAGAATAATTAAATTTTTTTTATCTAAAGAGTAATTTTAAAAAATATAATCCAAATAACATTTAATTTATTATAATCTATTTTAATATAAAAATTATCAAACATAAACTTCATTAATACTAACTCATTTTTGATTAAAAATAAATTTTATTCAAATGACTGTACAGTATACTAACTTTAATTCGAGTACACACAAAAATATTGGATTATTCAACAATAATAGATGAGGCTGGGCATATTAATTAATTAAGCTTTGACTCAAACTATATGATAAGTTTTTTTTTGTCAGATGAAGTTTATTTATTAGATTTTAATTTTAAATTATTTTTTTTGTTGATTGTTTCAATTTTAAAATTGATACAGGAATAAAAGCTAAACTGACGGAGAAACAACTGTTTCGAGAAAAAATTTCTTTATTCTTTGTTAGTTTATTTTTAGTTAGTAATTATAATAATTTCTAGTTATTTAAAAAATGATGGATTATCCAACAAGAATAAATGGCTGTGGGTATATTAATTAATTAAGTGTTATATATTAATTAAGTGTTAACTTAAAGAATCTGCTAAATTTTTGTCAAATAAAATTTATTTGTTGAATTTTAATTTTAAATTTTTTTAATTGATTGTTTTAATTTTAAATTTGACATAAGAAATAAAAGCTAGACAAATGGAGAAACAACTTTTTTTTGAGGAAAAAAATTATTATTCATTAGTTTATTTTTAGTTAGTAATCATAATAATTTCTAATTCTTTAATTAGTAATAATACAAAAAATTAATAATTTTTAAAATGTTAATAATTTTTTTTATTATTTATTTTTAGTTAGTAATCTTAATAATTTTTTAATTATTTAATTAATAATAAAAAGTATTATTTGTGTAAAAAAATCATTTCAATGTATTTATGTACAAAAATAATTTTTAAATAATTAGAAATTATTATGATTACTAACTAAAAATAAAATAATAAAAAATTTTTCGAAAAAGTTGTTTCTCCATTTGTGCAGCTTTCATTCGCTGTATCAAATTTAAAATTGAAACGATCAACAAAAAAAAAATTAAAATTAAAACCCAACAAATAAGATTTATTTGACAAAAACTTATCAGATCATTCGAACTAACGCTTAATTAATATATAACGCTCAATTAATTAATATGTCCACTGTGTTGTAAAATAAATAAAAGATATATTAAATATAAAATAAAGATATATAAATAAAAGACTCTAGTATTAATATAATTAACTCAATAATATTTCATATATATATTTACTAATATTATATGTCGTAATATATATATATAAAGAGAAAAAGAAGTATTCAATAAAGAAAGAGAGAGAATTGATTTTTGTTTTATTGTTTGTATATTGTACGTAAGGCTATGAAGTCTTATTTATAACTGTACAAATTCAACCTTTATTAAAGGTTGGTCTTTATATTAATCTCAAATCTCTTTTTCAAAACTTCAGCCGTCCATATCATTAATGGGCATCCATCTCTCATCCTTATCACAACACTCCTCCTTGGATGACCATTTAGGATTATTGCCTTGTTAAGACCCTACTAAAGAAAAATTCAATGAGAAAAAAAACCTTAGTGAAGGAAAAAGAGTACAAATCCTTTAGTGATGGGGACTGCCTCATTAAAAACCTTGTCAAGAAAAACCCAATAGGAAAAAACCTGACCAAGGGAAAAAGAATACAGTCTCCCTCTATTGCCGACATCATTTAATGTCTCGAAATCGACGCATCCCAATCTCATGTACCAATCTTTCAAAAGAGGATTTTGGGAGTGACTTTGTAAATGAATCTGCCAGATTATCACTTGAGTGGATTTGTTAGACATCAATTGTTCCTTGATTCTGAAGATCATGAGTGAAGAAGAATTTGGGAGAAATAGGCTTTGTTCTATCACCTTTGATGTATCCACCCTTAAGTTGAGCAATGCATGATGTATTATCTTCAAACAGGACAGTTGGAGCTATCTTCTGATCAATCAGTCCACATGATGACAGAATATATTGGATCAAACTCCTCAGCCAAAAACACTCGCGACTAGCTTCATGTATCGCTAGTATTTCATCGTGATTAGAGGATGTTGCCGCAATCGTCTATTTTGTGGACCTCCATGATATAGCTGTACCACCATATGTGAACAGGTATCATGTTTGAGATCTTCCTTTGTGTGGATCAGACAAGTATTCAGCATCTGCATAGCCAACTAATTGTGACTTGTACCCATATGGATAAAACAATCTCATATCCACCGTTCCATGAAGATATCGAAAGATTTGTTTGATTCCACCCCCAATGTCTTCTGGTTGGGGAGGAGCTATACCTTGCTAGTAGGTTCACAGCAAATGATATATCGGGTCGTGTATTATTAGCAAGATACATTAGTGCTCTAATGGCACTAAGATATGGTACTTCAGGACCAAGGATATCTTCATTTTCTTCTTTACAATTATTGGAGTACTTAATGGATGAGACTTATCCATATAAAATCTCTTTAAAATCTTTTCTGTGTATGTTGTTTGATGAATAAAGATCCCATTTTTTGTATGCTCGATCTGCAAGCCGAGACAAAATTTAGTCTTTCCAAGATCTTTAATCTCAAACTCTTCTTTTAGAGTTTTTATAATTGTTGGAATCTCTTCAGGAGTTCCAATGATATTTAAATCATCAACGTACACAGCAATTATAATGAATCCAGATGCAGATTTCTTTACAAAAATACACGGGCAGATATCATCATTCTTGAATCCATTTTTGGCCAGATACTCAGTAAGACTATTATACCATATTTGTCCAGATTGCTTTAGACCATATAAAGATCTTTGCAATTTGACTGAGTATAATCCTTGCGAATATTCATTGGATGGTTTAGATATCTTTAGTCCTTTAGGGACTTTCATATAGATATCCCGATCTAATGAGCCGTATAAATAGGCTGTTACCACATCCATTAAATGCATATGCAGTTTATGATATGCAGATAAATTGACCAAATAACGCAATGTGATCGCATCCACTACAGGGGAATACGTTTCTTTATAATCTATACCGGGCCTTTGTGAAAAACCTTGTGCCACAAGTCGGGCTTTGTAGTGCACAACTTCATTTTTCTCATTTCGTTTCTCACAAATACCCATCGGTATCCAACAAGTTTTACATCTTCTGGTGTACGGACTACAGGTCTAAAGACTTCACGTTTTGCAAGTGAGTCTAATTCAGCCTTCATGGCTTCTTTCCATTTTGGCCAATCATTTCTTTGTCGACATTCTTCAACTGATCTTGGCTCAAGATCCTTATTTTCATGCATGATATTTAATGCCACATTATATGCAAATATTTCATTGACAATTGTCTTATTTCGGTCCCATTTCTCTCCTGTAAAGACATAATTTATCGAGATTTCGTCATTTTCACAATTTTCAAGTACCTGAACGTCTTCTGGCGTTAAAATTATATCAGAATTTTGGACAATTATAGGTGTCTCTAATATGTCTTTTCCAACAGGAATAGTATTTACCTCTTTTCGCTTTCGAGGATTTTTTTTCTTTGGAACCGACAGGCCTGCCACACTTCTGGCGTGTATTTGCTTCGGTGGCAATTTGTCCAATTGGGACATCAATTCGAATTGGGACATTTTCTGCTGGTATATAAGATTTGGTTATCCTTTTTGTATCGAAAAATGCATCAGACAATTCATTTCCTATTCTTTGAAAATGTATAATCTTTTGAACTTCTAGTTCACATTACCCTGATCGAGGATCTAAATGCATCAACGATGATGCATTCCAATTAAGTTCCTTTTCATAAAACTTATTCTCTCCCCCTAATGTTGGAAATTTTGATTCATCAAAATGACGATCCGTAAATCGAGCTTTAAATACATTTCCAGTTTGTATCTCAAGATACCTCACAATAGAGGGAGAATCATATCCAGCATATATCTCCAATTTTTTTTTGGGATCCTATTTTGGTGTGATTAGGTGGTGCAATGGGAACATATATCGCACACCCAAATATTCTTAAATGGGAAACATTTGACTACTGGCCAAATGCTAATTGCATAGGAGAGAACTGATGGTAACTCGTTGGCCTCAAACAAATAAGTGTTGCGGCATGTAAAATAGCATGCCCCAAACTGAGTTGGGAGATTTGTTCTCATAAGTAAGGGGCTAGCAATTAATTGGAGGCGTTTAATAAGTGATTCTGCTAACCCATTTTGTATGTGAACATAAGCTACTGGATGTTCAACACTTATTCCATTAGCCATACAATAAGCATCAAAAGCTTGGGAAGTAAATTCACCAGCATTATCAAGACGAATTGCTTTAATTGGATTTTCTGGAAATTGTGCTTTTAATTGAATAATTTGAGCCAGTAATCTCGCAAATGCCAGGTTGTAAGAAGACAATAAGCACACATGTGACCATATCGAAGATGTGTCTATCAGGACCATAAAATATCTAAAAGATCCATATGGTGGATGAATAGGTCCACATATGTCACCTTGAATCCTTTCTAGGAATTCAAGGGACTCAAATCCAATCTTTACTGGTGATGGCCTTAAAATTAACTTCCTTTGAGAACACGCAGCACAACAAAATTCACTAGTTTTAAGAATCTTCTGGTTCTTTAGTGAATGTCCATGGGAGTTTTCAATAATTCTCCTCATCATGGTTGTTCTCGGATGACCCAATCTATCATGCCAAGTTATGAATTCATTTGGGTTAGTAAACTTCTGGTTTACAATGGCATGTGATTCAATTGCACTAATTTTGGTATAATACAACCCAGATGAAAGTGATGGTAACTTTTCTAATATAACCTTTTTATTTAAATCATGAGTTGTAATACATAAATACTCATGATTTCCCTTATTCATTGTTTCAATATGATATCCATTTCGGCAAATATCTTTGAAACTCAACAAGTTCCTCAGAGACTTGGTAGATAATAGCGTATTATTTATTATAAATTTTGTTCCTTCAGGAAACAAAATTGTAGCTCTTCCGGAACCTTCTATCACATTGCCTGAGCCAATAATAGTATTAACACATTATTTTTTTGGCACCAGATGGGTAAAATATATATCATTTTTGAGAATAGTGTGCGAACTTGCACTATCCACAAAGCATACATCTTCATTATATATCCTTGATATTCTCTTCAAAGACATATAATAATAAAATGAGTAGTATGCATAGTTAAATTGAATACTTGATCGAAATTATTTTTCTAAGAAACACTGTACATAAAAATAATATCATATACTAAAATTTCATCATTATCACTATTATTATTTAATGATTAATAAGTATAAACATTAATATTTCATTATTTATATACATCATTTTTAAAACTTAAATATATATAAAATAAAACTTAACAATAAGTTCTTTACATTATTTATTTACATGGATACTTAACAATTTCACACATTAAACTATTCCATCATTGATCAAATGACCAATATTTCCTTCAGGATCCTCAAAGAAATCGGATACATCATAATAAGTGGTGAAATTTTCAGCATCATTTGAAACAAAATTTGTTTCCTTTCCTTTGTCATCCTTTTTCAAAGATGTCTGGTAAAGATAGACTAGGTGCCTTGGGGTACGACAGGTACGTAACCAATGGCCCTTTCCACCACAACGGAAACACTTATCCTCTATTGATTTATTTTGTCCAATATTTCTTTCTTTATCCCACTTCTGGTGAGATCCTCTCTTTTGAACATAATTCATTTTCCTTTCATAATTTTTCTTGTTATTAAAACCTTGCCATTTACCTCTTCTGGGGTAATTTGCCGCATTTACTTCAGGAAATGGGGCGGCGCCAGTTGGGCGCGCTTCATGATTTTTTAAGAACAACTCATTGTTGCGTTCAATAACAAGAAGGCAAGAAATTAACTCAGAATATTTTTTAAGTCATTTTTCTCGTTACTGCTGCTGCAGGAGCACATTCGAGGCATGGAAGGCTGAGAAAGTTTTCTCTAACATATCATTATCAGATATCTTTTCCCCACGCAATTTCATTCGTGAGGTGATTCGAAAACATTGCCGAATTATATTCATTTATAAATTTAAAATTCTGTAGACGCAAGTGCGTCCATTCATATCAGGCTTGAGGAAGTATCACCGTTTTTTTATGATTATACCTTTCTTCAAGGTCTTTCCAAAGATCTGCAGGATCTTTTAATGTGAGATATTCATTTTTTAATCCTTCATCAAGATGACGATGAAGGAAAATCACGGCTTTGGCTTTATTCTTTTGGGATGCATTATTTTTAGCCTTAATGGTATCTCCAAGATCCATTGAATCAAGATGGATTTCAGCATCTAATATTCATTATAAATAATTGTTTCCAGATATATCAAGAGCATTGAATTCAAGATGAGAGAGTTTCGATATAATAAAAATTTGTTACCTGAGTCTTCCTAAAAATTTGATCAGAGTCTCGTGCTGATAACGTGTTGTAAAATAAATAAAAGATATACTAAATATAAAATAAAGATGTATAAATCGAAGAATCTAGTATTAATATACTTAGTTCAATAATAATTCATATATGTATCTACTAAAAGATATATATATATATATATATATATATATATATATAAATAAAGAGAGAAAGAAGTATTCAATAAAGAAAGAGAAAGAATTGATTTTTGTTTTATTGCTTGTATATTGTACATCGTAAGGCTATCAAATCTTATTTATAGTTGTACAAATTCAACCTTTATTAAAAGTTGGTCTTCATATTAATCTCAAATCTCTTTCTTGAAAACTTCTGCCGCCCATATCATTAATGGACATCCATCTCTCATCCTTATCACAACACACCGCCATTTATTATTGTTGGATAATTTCAATATTTTTGTGTGTTCGGGTTAAGGTTAGTATACACTGTAAAGTTATTTGAATAAAATTATTTTTTAATTAAAAATGAGTTGGGATTAATAGAGTGTATGTTTAATAATTTTTATATCAGAATAGATTGTAATAAACTAAATATTATTTAGATTATATTATTTAAAATTATTTTTTGATAAAAAAAGATTTAATTATTCTATTAGTCCTTATAGTTTTATCAAATTTGCAATTAGATCTTTATAATTTTTTTCTTTTTAATTCCATTCCTACTAACCCGCAACCTCTAAATAAGTACGAGGATTAATTTAGTCTTTCTAACGAGATTAATAGAATTACAATATTAAATAACAAAAAAAACTCCATACAAAAAGAAATAATAATAGCAGTAAAAAAAGCTCATATAAACAATAAATAATAAAAATTCTAAAAATAATAACATGTATGAGAGAATATTAAAAAAATATTACAAAAAAAAGTAATAAAATTTATGATACAAATAATAAAAAAATTGATAAATAAAAAATAAATTTCTTTAATTAATAGTCTAATTGAAAAAGTGAACATAAAAATTATAATTTTTTATTTTTAATAATAAACATACACTAAACTATAGAATCACGTTTGCTTTTGAAATAAAAAGAATAATCAAACAAAAAAATAAAACTTTAAAACAAACTAAATATACGATATAAAGTTATTAATACTAAACTAAATATATTATATATATCTTATTATTTTCTTTTGATAATTAAAAATTTATACGAGAAAAGGATGTCCATCTAATCTCCCACTAAATACAGAGAAAATAAAAAAAAAAGATGGATATATAAAACACTTGATTAGTTGACTACATAAGAAGCTGGATTTTTGTGTACTTAAAATTTTTTTATTTAATTTATCTAAAAATAAAAATAATATAAAGTAGACTAATTTTTATTTTTAAATTTTATTTTTTATTAATTATTTTAATTTTGAATTTGATATAGGGAAGGAAAGCTAGACAATCGGAGAAATAGAAACAACTCTCTTAAGAAAAAAAATTCTTTTTTATTTATTAGTTTATTTTTAATTAGTAATCATAATAATTTTTAATTATTTACTTAGTAATAATATAAAAAGTTAATAATTTCTAAAATGTTAATAAAAAATTATTAATTATTATTTATTTTTAGTCAATAATCTTAATCATTTTTAATTATTTAATTAGTAATAAAAAAATGTTATATGTGTACAAAAATTCATCACAATATATTTATATATAAAAATATTTTTTAAATAATTATAAATTATTATAATTATTAACTAAAAATAAACTAATAAATAATAAAAAAAATTTTTCCAGAAGATTTTTTTCATTCTCTATATCAAATTTAAAATTGAAATAATAAATAAAAAAATCAAAATTAAAAGTCAACAAATAAGATTCATTTGAAAAAAAAATTTATTAAATGGCTGAGTCAACGCTTAATTTTTAGACCGGTTGGATCGCTTAATTAATATATAACACTTAATTAATTAATATATCCATCGCCATTTATTATTGCTGTATAATTTTAATTAGGGGTGTTCAAATTCAAACCGATCTAAATTAAACCGCTCATCCAATCCAATCCAAATCGAAAACCGATTAAAACCGTACTAATTCGGATTTGATTGAATTCTATTTTTTGCAAACCGCTGAATTGGATCGGATTTCGGATCTATTTTTCATAACCGATCCATTCCAATCCAAACCGCACAATGTGCTATAATATTATTATTTTATTATTATATTTTTTTTCAAAGATATATTTTTTATTGCATAAAAGAACTTTATACTTGGAGTACATTATGTTCTCTTGGAGTACATTATGTCAAGACAAAAAAATTTTTCAATCAAGATGTTAAATAAAAATTATCTAATGGGTAAAGGAGAGAAAGAAAACAATTAAGAAAGAAAGAAAGAAGTTCCAAAGTGCTAGTTACTACTGTTCATAAAGAAGGTGGTCTAAGAAAATGATGTCGCCGATATTCCTCCTCCAACAATATTGCCTGAGACAGAATTTTTCCAGGTTTCTGTGGCTGGTCCTCAAAGACTAAAGCGTTCCGTGCCAACCAAATCTGCCATAGAAGGTAAGCCACCTGAGCACTTTTGATTCTGAAATTGGGTTTGGATTTCTCAACTTCCATGAATTGACTCCACTAATCCCAAGCTTTTAGGTTAGGGTCGCGGGGAATAGTGCTAGCTACTAGGAAGCTGTTCCAAATTTGAAGAACTTCTGGGCAGAAGACAACGGCATGCATCGGTGTCTCCGGCGCCGATTGACAGCGGGGACAAAGGCTGCTAACATGTGATACTTTCTCGTTCAATTTTGCTTTAACTGCAATGCTTTCATGGGCTAATCTCCAAGCAAATAATTTGACCTTTGGTGTTACTCTCATTTTCCATAAGGTCTTCGACATTTCTGAGTCTGCATATCGGGGATGGAGTGAATTCACTGGAGGGTGAAAGAATTGGTATGCTATACTATACCCAGATTTTACCGAGTACTCTCTTGAGTTGTTATTGCACCATATAATCGAGTCTTCCTCTTCTGTGATAGGAATTTGTTGAATTTGCTTAGCTGTGTCTAGTGGAAAGGCTTCCATAAGGAGTTGTTGATTCTATTCTCCCTCGGCTGTGATTAGCTGTCTAACCCAGGTAAGCGATTCATCTCTGCATTCATTAACTGCAATGCGAAATGGTGGTTGGTCCCCAAACCATGGGTCTTCTCTGATTCTGACAGATCCCTGAATTGAAACTTTGCACTTAACTCCTTTCTCCAAAATTTTCCTTCCTTCCAAAAGACTCTGCCAAGCCCAGGATGGTCGATTTCCTGGTTTGGCTTCTAGATAGGATATATATCTGAAGTACTTATTCTTGAAGATTTTGTAGAAAAGAGAATGTGGTTTAGTCATCAGCCTCCATCCTTGTTTAGCTAACATGACTAGATTGAATGCCTTTAGGTCCTTAAACTCCATACCCTCGAAATTCTTTTCTCTGGTCATAGTGTCCCAACTGATTCATTGTATTTTCTTTTTATTCTGTTTCTGTCTCCACCAAAATTGCATCATCATTCGGTGCAGTTCATCCAAGAGGGTATCTGAGAGTTTGAAACAACCCAGAGTATAAATTGATATAGCTGAACCCACTACTTTGATCAACACCTCCCTTCCACTAGCAGATAGAAATGATTTCTTCCAATGCGAGAGCTTCTTCGCCACCTTCTCTTTTATAAAAGCAAATGTTTCTTTTTTGGATCTGTGTACTATAGAGGGTAGCCCCAAATATTTATCCTGCGTCCCAATATTTGGGACTTCCAAAGATGCCGCTAGTTCAGTTCTGATGGGTAAAAGGGTGTTTTTGCTGGAAAAACACAGCAGACTTGGAGAAATTAATTTGTTGTCCACTTAGTCTGCCATATAGTTGGAGAATTTGGGATAAATTAGAGCAGTTGTATTGGGTAGCTTTACAAAATAAGAGTGAATCGTCGGCAAATAGGAGATGATGAATAGTCGGACATCTACTGTTCAATCGCAGTCCTTGAAAGAGGTTATTCTGTTCTCCTTTGTGGAGCAGATAGGATAGACCCTCTGCGCAGAAAAGAAATAGATATGGTGAGAGGGGGTCTCCTTGTCTGAGACCCCTACTTGGTTTGAAAAAATCAGTTGGTGTACCATCCACAATAACAGAATAGGATATAGTAGAGACACAAGCCTTCATCCATTCAATCCATTTTGAGCAAAAACCCAACTTCTTTATAATAAACCACACAAAACTCCATTCCACCCTATCATATGCCTTACTCATATCAACCTTTATCGCCATGTCGTTTCCCCCATGGGTTTTATTCTTTAGAAAATGCATGCATTCATGAGCCACAAGAATGTTGTCGCTAATGAGTCTTCCCCAAATAAAAGCACTCTAATTGTCGCTTATTAACATACTCATAAAAGGTTGAAGTCGATGAACTAGAACTTTTGAGATAATTTTATAGAAGACTGTGCTGAGACTGATTGGTCGAATTTGATTCATAGAAGTAGCTTGGGTCACTTTAGGTATCAAACAAATTTGGGTGTGGTTAAATCCCTTTAGAATACTGCTGCCACTAAAAAAAACTTCTCACAGCCTTGCATACATCCCCTCTAATCTTGCCCCAATAGAACTGATAAAATTTTGCAGTGAATCCGTCGTCTCCTGGGGCGGCTTCTGCATTAATGGAAAATGCAGTCCTTTTAATTTCATCATCTAAGACTGGTTTAGTTAGACTCCTATTCATTTCAGAAGAAACTTTGACTCTAAGTTCGGTGAAAAATTGAAAGGGATCTTCTGGAATATTGCTTTCAAATAGATCAACAAAAAACCTCTGTGCCCTGTCGCCAATTGCCTCGGGTGTGGTGCACCAATTCCCCTCTTCACCTCTAATTTCCATATCTTGTTTCTTTTGTTTCTGGACTGATTTTTTGCATGAAAAAACTTGGTATTTTGATCTCCCCATTTTAGCTAGCTCACTCTTGATTTTTCTTTCCAGTAGCGTTCCTCACTAATGTGGGCGGCAGCTAGTTCATCTTCTAATAATAGAATCTGTTTTTTATCTGCTGTTGTTGGGTCTGCCTTGACCACTGATAATAGTGCTTTCAGCTCGTCTATCTTCTTTTTAGAGTTACTTGTTCCAGCTGATTGCCATTTAACCAGTTCATGTCTGCACTTCTTTAATTTCTGAAACAGTTGGTACATTGATGAACCTGGAAAAGAAGTCAGCCATGCCTCAGATACAATTTTATCAACCTCTGCCATTCCACACCATCTCTCTTGAAATCTGAAGCGCCTCTTGCCCTTATGTGTTGTCTGGTTAGTGCACATCAAGAGTGGTCTGTGGTCTGATCCTGTGTCTTCTAAGTGAGTAACACTGGCCCAAGGATACTCCTCTCTTAGTTTAGGAGATAGGAGTCCTCGGTCTAGTCTTTCTCGAATAGCACTATCTTGGCAACTTCGGTTCCACCAGGTAAACTTATCACCATTAAAACCCATATCTATCAATTGTCCTCTGTTGATAAAGTCTTGGAAAGATTAGATTGATTGAGTTGATTTTTTCATTCCTCCCTGTTTTTCTTGATTAGACAAAATTGCATTGAAATCACCAATTATTAAGTACCGTTCTCCCCTATTCTCCATAAGATTTAGCAGCACCTCATATTGGTTATTGCGAATGTGATCAGAGCTGTGTAAATGTACTGCAAAGACTTCCCAAATCAGCTATCTTTCTTGATCCTCTATGGAAAAAAGGATGAAAAACTCCTCAGCTTTTACCACTTCCACCTTTACACCCTCTTTCCATGCAGGCGCTAGTCCACCAGGCGTTCCATTAGGATTCACAGTGAAGATTTCCTGATAACCACAATTTCTCAACTGTCTTTCAACATAAGAGGGTTGTTGTTTAGTTTCACACAAAAACAACACCTCTGGGGAATGGAAATTCTTAATCCCTTTGATGTTGTGAACTGTCAGGGGTTTCCCCAAACCCCGACAATTCCACATGAACATCTTCATGGCCCTTGGGGTGCCGCTTTTGGGATGGCACCCTGTAGCCCTTCAGAAACCTCAATTGCATAACCAGTTCCTTCATGGTCTGTCTCCTTTTCTCTTTGCTCAGAGCTCCTTTTTACTCCAATGATTGGTTCAATAGAATCCCTCACCTCCGTCCTTTTTGCTAGCTGTTTGATTTTCTGTTTCTTCTTGCACCTTTCTGAACTTTCATCATTGGTTCCCAGTTGAAAGCCTCCTATTCCTCCTATATTCAGCTCTCCCCCAATTCCTCCCAGGCTCTGGTTAGCTTCAGTACCAGATAGCAGTGGTAGGTTTTCCATGTTATGATTCTGCTTTGTGGTGTTATAGGAATTGTGTATAGGTGGTGGATTTGTGTGTTCTTTTGGGGCTATGTTATTGTGAGAGAAAGGAATATATTTTGGGTTGGATAGTGATAATTGAGAAAAACTCTTCAATAGACTCACTGGTGTAGGCTTACTATCTGGGTGAATTGACCTGACTTCCTTTCTTCTATGATTAGGGTAGGCATTCTCCTTAGTTTCATCAATTCTCCAGCCAAGTTGATATGCCCTTAACTCCTTATTCCATCTTTCTTCCACTTCCTGATTTATTTCTGAGATCTCCAAATAATTAGCACAGTTTCTAGTTTCATGTCTAATGTGTCCACAGAAGCCACAGTAAATCCCAATTTTCTCGTACTTCAGCATGATTTCAAACATAATTTTGTCAGGGCTTGATATCTTAATTGACTGTCGAAGAGTTCTGGTTACATCTAAGTTGACTCTCACTTTCATAATTCTATCCTCCTTCCCTCTCATCAAGAAGGAATCCACCTCCACTACCTCCCCCAATCTCTGCCCTATCCTCATCGCTGCTGTTCTGGTTTTGTAAAATTCTGGCATTCCCCACATTTGAATCCATACTGGAATTCTTGTATAGTCCTCTTCTTCCACCTTCATATTAGGACTCCACCGTTTTAAATGTATCATAAATTGTCTGAACAACCATGGAGACCCCCTTTTCACCCGGATAACATCAGCTTCTTTATTAAAGAAAAATTGAAAAATATTCTCTCCGTGTGATTTAACTCGGAATCCCTCTGGATAATTTCAAATTGCAGTAAAAGCACCATCCATTGTACCACTACTAAATTCCTTATCCGCCATTAATCTCCCTATCAAACTTTTTGCACAAGTTTCAATCCCTTCCCTCACATCTTCCACTTCAAGGTTCATGATCTCTTCCACTTCTTCTCCTGGAGAATTAGGATTTTGAGTTCCACGTACCTCCCTTACTGCCATGTAAAATTTGTATAGAAGAAGATAGAAGAGTCAAAGGAAAGAAGATCCTCACAATGATTTGTGCTTATGACTTATACTGATTGAAGAAAAATTTAAGAATCACAAAAAACTCTAGCAGAGTCACGGAACCCTACCAAAGCACAAAAAACCCTAGCAGAGCATTTTTAAAGAGTACGTACTCTCACTAAGATTGGATTTGTTCAGGTTTATTTTATTATTATATTTACAATTATACTTATAACATGTTTAATTTGTTATACATTTTTCTATTATTCATGTATTATTATTATTTAATAAATATTTTATGTTCAAAATATTATTTATTTATTTATTTTAACTAACCTATAATTTTATTTCTATTGTTATGTTATCGTTGGCTTTTTAAGATATTGTTAAGACTTGTTATGTCATTGTTTGTTATTTAAAATTTGATGTTGAGACTTGTTATATGTATTAAATTTTTTTATTCAAAAAACCGCAAATCCAAACCGATCCAAACCGCTTGTAATCGGATCGGATCGGATTTCCAAAAAAAGTTCATCCAATCCAAACTGCACCGCACATATAATTAGGCGTTCGGATCGGATGACTTTTTTCTTAAAACCGAACCAAACCGTACCACGAACACCCTTAATTTTAATATTGTTGTGTGTTTGGATTGAAGTTAGTATACACTAATTTGAATAAAATTAATTTTTAATTAAAAATGAGTTGGTTAACGGAGTGTATATTTGATTATTTTTATATCAAAATAGATTATAATAAACTAAATATTATTTAGATTATATTATTCAAAGTCATTTTTAGATAAAAAAGTTTTAATTATTTTATTTGTCCTTATGGTTTCATCAAATTTATAATTAGGTCTTTATAATTTTTTTTAATTATATTTCTACACTATTCAATTGAAAAAAAAATACAAAGACCTGTTTTAAAATTATTACTAATTAATTAATTAGAAATAATTATAATTACTAACTAAAAATAAACTAATAAATAATAAAGATTTTTTTTCTTTGTTCAGTTTGTGCAGCTTTCATGCTCTATGTGAAATTTATAATTGAAATAATAAATAAACAAAAATTTAAAATTAAAAGCCAACAAATAAGATTCATTTGACAAAAATTTATTCGATGATTGAGTCAACACTTAATTAATTAATATAGCTACCGCCATTTATTATTCTTAGATAATTCCAATATTTGTGTGTGTTCAAATTAAAGTAGTATATTATAATTTGAATAAAATTTATGGTTGATAATTTTTATATCAAAATAAATTGTAATAAATTAAATGTTATTTGGATTATATTATACAAAATTATTTTTAAATAAAAGAATTTTAATTATTCTATTAATCTTTATAATTTTATTAATTTTTAATTAAATCCTTATATTTTTTTTAATTGCACTCCTGTACTGTTAAATTAAAAAGAGAAAATATATAAGAACCTAATTATAATTTAAAATAATTAAATCAATAAAAAATTATTTAAATTTTAGTATTTTTTTTAGTTCTTTTACTACTCTTTAGTATTCTTTTAATTATAATGTTCACTACTTATAATTTTAATATTATTTTTATTTTAATTTTTTATTTAATTTAGTCTTTTTAATAAAATTAATAGAATTACAATATAAAACAACAAAAATTCCATAAAAAAAAGAAATAGCAATAGCGGTAAAAAAAACTCATATATAAAAAAAATAAGAACTCTAAAAATAATAACATATACGAGAGAATATCAGAGAAAAAATATTAAAAAAAACCAATAAAATTTACGATACAAATACTAAAGAACAAAATTGATAAATAAAAATAATTTATTTAATTAATAGTCTAATTGAAAATGTAAACACAGAAATTACAACTTTTAATTTTTGATAATAAACATATCTTAGACTATAAAATTACATTTGTGGTTAGAATAAAAAAAATAGTCAAACAAAAAAATAAAATTTTAAAACAAATTTAATATACAATTTAAAGTTCCTAATACTAAACCAAACACATATTTTATATCTTACAATTTTCTTTTAATAATTGAAGATTTACACGAAAATAATGTTCATTTATTTTCCCACTTGAATACAATTGAAAATCTATGCCAGAAAATGAATATTATGTAATGCTTAATTTTTATTTGACAAAAACTTATCAGACCATCAACGCTTAATTAATATATAACACTTAATTAATATTATTGTTGTGCGTTCGAATTAAAGTTATTATACAGTAATTTGAATAAAATTATTTTTTAATTAAAAATGAGTTGGTGTTAACGGAGTTTATGTTTGACGATTTTTATATCGGCTTCTATATTAAAATAGATTGTAATAAATTAAATATTATTTGGATTATATTATTCAAAGTCATTTTTAAATAAAAAAAAGTTTAATTATTTTATTAGTTCTTATAATTTCATTAAATTTGTAATTAAATTCTTATATTTTTTTAATTGTATTTCTATACTACTTACTTAAAAAGAAAAAAATATGTAAAAACCTATTTTAAAATTATTATTAAGTAAATTATTAAAAATGATTATAATTACTAACTAAAAATAAATTAATAAATAATAAAGATTTTTTCTTCAAAAAGGTTTTTCCGTTTGTGCAGCTTTCATTTTCTGTATCAAAATTAAAATTGAAATAATAAATAAAAAAATTCAAAATTAAAAGCCAACAAATAAGATTCATTTGAAAAAAATTTATTAGATGGCTGAGTCAACGTCTAGTTAAATATGTAACGCTTAATTAATTAATATATCCACCGCCATTTATTATTCTTGGATAATTTCAATATTTTTGTGTGTTTGAATTAAGGTTAGTATATTATAATTTGAATAAAATTTATTTTTAATTAAAAATGAGTTAGTGTTAATAGAGTTTATGGTTGACAATTTTTATATCAAAATAAATTGTAATAAATTAAATATTGTTTGAATTATATTATTTAAAATTATTTTTAGATAAAAAATTTTAATTATTTTGTTAGCCCTTGTAATTTTATGAAATTTTTAATTAGATCCTTATATTTTATTTCTTTTTAATTGGATTTCTATACTGCTCAATTAAAAAGAAAAAATATATAAAGATCTAATTACAATTCAAAATAATTAAATCAATAAAAAAATATTTAAATTTTAGTACTTTTCTTAGTACTCTCACTCCTCTTTAGTATCCTTTTAGCTATAATTTTCACTATTTATAATTTTAGTATTATTTTTATTTTTATTTTAATTTTTTATTTAATTTAGTCTTTTTAATAGGATTAATAGAATTGCAATATAAAACAACAACAAAAATTTCATACAAAAAAAAGAAATAACAACAGCGGTAGAAGAAAAACTCATATATACAGAAAAAAATAAAAACTCTAAAAATAATAATATACATGAGAGAGTATCAAAGAAAATATTTTACAAAAAAAGACAATAAAATTTATGATACAAATAATAAAGAACAAAATTAATAAATAAAAATAATTTTTTTAATTAATAGTCTAATTGAAAATATAAACACAGAAATTACAACTTTTAATTTTTTATAATAAACATATATTAGACTATAAAATCACATTTATTGTTAGAATAGAAAAATAGTCAAACAAAAAAAAAACTTTGAAACAAACTTAATATATAATTTAAAGTTATAAATACTAGACCAAATGTAAGACCCAAATTTTTAAAAAATTAAATAATGAGTTATTTGTGATTTATTATTTTATTTAAAGAAAATTATTATTATTATTATTATTATTATTATTATTATTATTATTATTATTATTATTATTATATATTTATAATATTTATATATTTATTTCTCTTTGGCCAAAGCCTTAAGGGAATTAGAATAAAAAAAGCCAAAACGTGGCTTGCATGCTTAACTATATACATATATATAATTCTTACTAATGTTACTTTTATACATATATCTTATATGTACATGGAATGAAAGGTAAAGAAAAGGGGGAGCATGGCTTTAATATAAGAATGTAAGATAAGAACTTGACAACTCATTAAGCCTTAATCATCACCAATTACTTTCCTTGCTTAACTTTTCATTTTCATTCACAAGCCTAAGGAAAAAGAAAGAACAGAGAGAGAGACCGAAGTTTTATGAGAGAACGGTAAAACCCTCTAACCTTTCGGCCTCGATTTCTTGCGATCTGTAACTCCAATAAAAAATTTAATCCGGTAAAAGTGTTCGTATCTTCCTCTTCTACGTGTTGGCGTTACTTTTGTCTGGTGGAAATCGACGGTGACGTAGCTCCCCTACCCCTTGAGCTTGGCCAACTGGAGTTCTAGGAGGCACGGAGGATTCCGGACGTTTTTCCCTTCAGCAGCACGGTCAGAAAGTTTTTCTAGAGTTTCGAGTATTTCGATTACGTACGAAGGTAGGGTTTTGATAAATTTTTACCGACTAAATGATATTTGATAAGTAAATTGATGTTTGGATTGAGTGTTATTGAAATTTGATTGCATTTCATGTTGAATTTTGTTGATATATTGATATTTTGATGAAGTTGTGTTTTAGTCAGCTCGAGAATGGATAAATTTTTAAGTTAATATTTTGATAAAAAATAAAACAGGTTTTCGGTCTCGTTGAAGGACAAGATATTAGTCTGAAAATTTTATTTTAAAGGATGTCATTATATTTTTATAAAAAGACTGAGGTTATGTTTATTATTATAAACTAAGTTTTGAAAGGAAAATGCTATTTTGAGTTTTTATTCAAAATTACTGCCACATGAGAGCAGATGTGACATTGTTTGGGCCTTAGTGCCAAATGTAAAGTGGGGACGCCCACACACTGAGAATTGTTTTCCAGATGTACGCTTATTGATTTGGAAAGTCACACTGTATGCGACCTAGCCGTACGGCTTATAAGCACACTGATGCATCTGGAAAACCATATCTGGGACTCGTGCCCGGGTAATGTCGGGAGTGGGTAGGCAACCGACACATGACCTCATGGCCTGCGTTAGGAATAGACATGCATCATTCTTGTTGCGCATTTGCATTTTACTTGACATTGTGAAATTGTTTGTGATTGTCTTCTTGTGTTTATACATTCCTTAATGTTATTCTGAATTGTGGTGACTAGATATTTCTTTGTGACACTTGTATATTTCATTGTGAATTACTTGAACTGTGGTAATCCTGACTAAACTAACCACCCTCGACCCTACTAAGAACCCCCAGTTCTTACCCCTTCTCTTCCTCCCCTTCAGATGGAGACCGGAGTTATATTTTACGAGATGGACCCTCCCTATATATACGAGGATATCGTACAGCATAGGTTTTATGTAGTAGCTGCGGAGATTAGGACTCGTATGTACATTCTGCGTGATCATCCTTTCCATCACCCGATTGACATTCCACGGTTTAACCCCGACATGCCCTATGAGTTCCCACTGCAGTGGCTCCACCCAGATGCTCCATTTCACCCGTTTCATGATGGGCCGGTGCCTCACCAGCATCCCGATCAGCCTGCGGATCAGGCGGACCCTAAGCCTGAGCCCATGGAGGAGCATTTTCCAGAGCCTGTACTGGAGGAGGACATCCCCGTGGAGCAGATCTCATTATCTTCATCCGAGCCATCTTCTGAGAAGCCGCTCACCGCCTCTATTAGTGGACCGGCGAGTGCTGGTCAGACCAGTAGCACGAGTGCCAGTGCCCCTCCCGAGATTATAGAGATTTTCGATGACGAGGACGAGTATATATATGTACAACAGTACCTGTATGCTTATGCTTGTGTATGTTTAATTAGTTGTCCTTGCAAGTTTTCTTATAAAAGTTTTTCCAAAACTGGATAGTACGCTAACCCGATTACAGACTTAATAATACATAGTAAAGATTTAATGTGAACGAGTTGGTGACACTTGGTTTCTGGTATGATCATGACTTAGGAAATTGGGTCGTTACACCAAACATATATTTTATATCTTACTATTTTCTTTTAATAACAATAGATTTACACGAGGCCAATGAGTAATCAAATGACATAGTCTCCCATACTCAATTAAGAGGTTGCGAGTTCAAGTCTCCTATCTTTGATAAAAAAAAATAGATTTACACGAGAAAATGGTGTACATTCATTCTCCACTGAATACAATTGAAAATCTACGCGAAAAAATGATGTAATTCTTAATATTATGTAACGCTTAATTTTTATTTGACAAAAACTGATCAAACCATCAACGCTTAATTAATATATAACACTTAATTAATTAATCAATATGTCCATTGCCATTTATTATTGCTGGATTCCAATATTGGTGTGGGTTTGAATTAAAGATATTATACAGTAATTTGAATAAAATTAATTTTTAATTAAAAATAATTTGGTATTAATAGAGTGTATATTGGATGACTTTTATATTAAAATAGATTGTAATAAACTAAATATTATTTAAATTATATTATTTAAAAGTTTAATTATTTTGTTAGTTCTTATAATTTCATCACATTTGTAATTAGATCTTTATATTTTTTTTAATTGTACTTATATACTGCTCAATTGAAAAGAAAAAAAATATAAGAACCTATTTTAAAATTATTACTATTTAAATAATTAGAAATGATTATAATTACTAACTAAAAATAAACTAATAAATAATAAATATTTTTTCTCGAGAAGATTTTTCCGTATGTGCAACTTCATTCTCTATATCAAAATTAAAATTGAAATAATAAATAAAAAATTCAAATTTAAAAGCCAACAAATAAGATTTAAATTTAAATATTTGGCCAATGAGTAATAGCTCAAATGGCATAGTCTCCCCATATTCAATTAAGAGGTTATGGATTCGAGTCTCCTATCTTTGATAAAAAAAAAATTCATTTAAAAAAAATTATTAGATGATTGAGTCAACGTGTAATTAAATTTAATTAATTAATATGTCCACCTCCATTTAGTATTGTACCTCCATTTAGTATTGTTGGATAATTCCAATATTTTTTTGTGTTCGAATTAAAGTTAGTATATTATAATTTGAATAAAGTTTATTTTTAATTAAGAATGAATTAGTGTTAATAGAGTTTATGGTTGATAATTTTTATATCAAAATAGATTGTAATAAATTAAATATTTTTTGGATTATATTATTCAAAATTATTTTTAGATAAAAAAGTTTAATTATTCTATTAGTCCTTATAATTTTATCAAATTTTTAATTAGATCCTTATATTTTTTTTCTTTTTAATTATACTCTTATACTGCTCAATTAAAAGAAAATATGTAAGGACCCAATTACAATTAAAACTAATTAAATTAATAAAATATTATTTAAATTTAATAATTTTCTTAGTAATTTCACTACTATTTAGTATTCTTT
Source organism: Arachis hypogaea (assembly GCF_003086295.3). NCBI lineage: Eukaryota > Viridiplantae > Streptophyta > Magnoliopsida > Fabales > Fabaceae > Arachis > Arachis hypogaea. Next base: position 21,316,731 of record NC_092050.1, read on the forward strand.
TAACTACTTATAATTTTAATATTACTTTTATTTTAATTTTTTATTTAATTTAGTCTTTCTAATGGGATTAATAAATTACAATATAAAACAACAACAAAAATTTCATGTAAAAACAAAATAACAATAGCGGTAAAAAAGACTCGTATATAAAAAAAATAAGAACTCTAAAAATAATAACATATATCAAAGAGTATCAGAGAAAAAATATTACGAAAAAAAGGCAATAAAAGTTATGATACAAATAATAAAAAAATTGATAAATAAAAATAATTTCTTTAATTAATAGTCTAATTGAAAATGAAAACACAGAAATTACAACCTTTAATTTTTGATAATAAACATACGTTGGACTATAAAATTACATTTGTGTTTAGAATAAAAAAAATAGTCAAACAAACAAATAAAACTTTAAAACAAACTTAATATACGATTTAAAATTATTAATGTTAAATCAAACACATACTTTATATCTTATCATTTTCTTTTGATAATTGAATATTTGCGCAAGAAAATGGTGTACATCCATTCCTCCACTGAATACAATTGAAAATCTACACAAGAAAATGATGTAATACTTAATTGATATACAATGCTTAATTTTTATTTGACAAAAACTGATCAGACCATTTGGGTCAACGCTTAATTAATATATAACGTTTAATTAATTAATGTGTCCACCGCCATTTATTATTGCTGGATAATTTTAATATTTGTGTGTGTTTCGATTAAAGTTTGTATACATTAATTTGAATAAAATTATTTTTTAATTAAAAATAAGTTGATGTTAACGGAGTTTATATTTGACGATTTTTATATCAAAATATATTGTAATAAACTAAATATTATTTGGATTATATTATTCAAAGTCATTTTTAAATAAAAAAATATTTAATTATTCTATTAATCTTTATAGTTTCATCAAATTTGTAATTAGATCTTTATATTTTTTTCTTTTTAATTGCATTTTTTACACTACTCAATTGAAAAGAAAAAAAAAATTATAAGGACCTAATTGTAATTTTGATGAAACTATAAAAATCAACCGAATAATTAAATCAATAAAAAATATTTAAATTTTGGTACTTTTCTTAGTACTCTTGGTACTCTTTCGTATTTTTTTAGTTATAATTTTTACAATTTATAATTTTAATATTATTTTTATTTTTTATTTAATTTAGTCTTTTTAATATATTAATAAATTATAATATAAAACAAAAAAAAAGCTCCATACAAAAAAGAAATAATTATAGCGGTATAAAAACTTATATAAACAAAAAAAACAAAAAATCTAAAAATAATAACATTTACTAGAGAATATTGAAAAAAAATATTATAAAAAAATAATAATTTTTTTATACAAATAACAAAGAATAAAATTGATAAATAAAAAATAAATTTCTTTAATTAATAGTCTAACCGAAAAAAGTGAACACAAAACTATAATTTTTAGTTTTTGATAATAAATATACGCTAAATTATAGAATCACATCTGCTTTTGAAATTAAAAAAATAGTCAAATAAAAAATAAAACTTTAAAACAAACTAAATATACCATATAAAGTTATTAATACTAAACCAAACACATATTTTATATTTTACTATTTTCTTTTAATAATTAAAAATTTATACGATAAAACAATATAAAGCCGTTCCCTATTAAAATTAAAAATCTACACGAAAAAATAATGTACATCTATTTTTCCATTGAATAGAAAAAAATAAAAATAAAAAATAATGGGTATATAAAACAATTGACTACCCATGAAGGTGGATTTTTTTGAGCTTAAAAATGTTTTATTTAATTTATCTAAAACTAAAAATAATATAAAGTGGACTAATTTTTATTTTTGAATATTAAACACTATAAGAGACACCTTACAAAAATATACTTGTTAATTAATTAATTATTTAGTGATTATCTTTTATTTATTTGATTTGAATATATAATGAGGTTGATTTCTATTGTTCTTTCTTTCGAATTAAATAGGTTCTATGAATAATTCTTATTTTTATAAGAACGGTATAATATAATAAAGATGCAATAAGATGCTATTTATTTAAAAAAAGAAAACGATAAGGGATATTACACGCTTTAATTTTTAGTTTCAAGCTGCATGCAAATACGTGCACATACAGAAATTTAACAGAAAATTTAAACTATAACCAATAACAAAAAGAAAAGTAGAAGCTACTCCTCGAACAGCTGTAATAATAATTAAAAATAAAATAAACAAAACATGCATAAATGCTGGGATTGGAACATGTATGGGTGATCAGAATTCAGAAGCTCGCCACTGTTAGTTGTTACCAGTGCATGGTCCAAAGGGATTATCCTCCCTGCTGCAGCATGGCAGTGTAGCTATAGAACTGGTGGTACGGGATCTCATCTTCAAATGCTTGATCATGATTATGCATTTGAGAGTTTTGAAACGATGAGAAAAATATTGGCGGCAACGGCACTGGCAACCGCACATGCACAGACAGCCGCATAATGTTATTGCTGGATAATTCTAATATTTTTGTCAATGTTGTGTGTTCGGATTAAAGTTAGTATACTGTAATTTGAATAACATTAATTTTTAATTTAAAATAAATTGGTGCTAACGGAGTTTATGGTTGACATTTTTTTATCAAGATAGATGGTAATAAACTACATATTATTTGAATTATATTATTCAAAGTCATTTTTAGATAAAAAAAAGGTTTAATCCTTGTAATTTTATCAAATTTGCAATTGAATTTTTATATATTTTTCTTTTTAACTGCTCAATTGAAAAAAAAAGTATAAGTTGGTAAAATTATAAAAATTAATAAAATAATTAAATTAATAGAAAAATATTTAAATTTTAGTACTTTTTTTTTAGTACTTTCAATCATCTTTAATATTTTTTTAGTTATAATTTTTCCTGTTTATATTTCTAATATTACTTTTATTTTAATTTTTTATTTTTAGTCTTTCTAATGGAAATAATAAATTACAATATAAAACAATAAAAAAAGTTCCATATAAAAAAGAAATAGTAATAGCGATAAAAAAAACTCATATAAACAAGAAATAACAAGTATTCTAAAAGTAATAACATGTACGAGACAATATTAAAAAAAATATTACAAAAAAAAAAATAAAATTTATGATACAAATAATAAAGAACAAAATTGATAAATAAAAAATAAATTTTTGTAGTTAATAGTTTAACTAAAAAAGTAAACACAAAAATTATAATTTTTAGTTTTTGATAATAAACATACACTAAACTATATAATCATATTTGTTTTTGAAATAACAAAAAATAATCAAACAAAACAATAAAATTTTAAAACAAACTAAATGTACGATATGAAGTTTTTTTTTTTTTTTCAAAGATAATAGGTTATATTTCATTAATTATTAAAAAATGAAATACAAAGATGTCCAAAAGCAGAACAGCATAATAAAAGGTGGGAATTTCCCAAAAACACTACACTGAAGGTATTCATCCAACGGTGCGTGGTCGAAAAACGAAGAAAAATCTTAAAGAAGAAATAATGATAAATCAAATTGAATGCAACTAAGAGCTTGTCTCATGGAGATGATGACCTAAACTTGGAGTTCTTTGGATTTCGCGAAGCAACTTGACAGAGCTTGCTAGAATGGCAGACGGCATAGAAGTAGAACCTTCAAAAATCAACTGGTTGCGAGCTTTCCAGCAGTTCCAGCAAATGATGGCAAGCAATTGAGGATTACGGTCAGCATTCTTCAACGGGTTAAGTATCTCTGTTGATGCAGTCCACCATGTCCAAAAGTCGTTAGAACTCTGAGGGAGAAGACAGTCACGAAGATAACTCTGAGACCATATGTCTTTAATTCTAGAGCAATCGATCAAACAATGAGTGACGGTTTCCGTTGCTTCATGACAGCAAGGGCATATTGGTGATATAGATGGGATGCGGTGATGAATCTGAGCAAGCACCGGAAGTCGGCCATGGAAAGCTTTCCAGATAAATAGCTTAATTTTGTGAGGCAAGTTCAACTTCCATAGATCAATTCACGGCTTTTTCTGCTGCATATAATTAGGGCAAAGCTCCAGAGGCGGATGGTAAAATAAATAGCCAATTCTGTAACCTGAAGCTGTATCATATTGCTTGGATTTGTTCAAATCCCATTGCAATTTGTCCCTACTCTGCTGAATTTTAACTGGCAAAATCCTGTTTGCAACGTCTTGGGGAAATAATTCTTGAATGAGATTCTGATTCCAATTTCTATCTTCAGTAATTAGATCTTTAACTCTTGAAACCAACTCAGAAATAGCCTGTCTATTTGGCATGTTAGAAATCATTAAAGGATACGGAGGAGGCAGCCAAGGATCCTCAAAGGTTCGGATATTCTCACCAGTACCCACAGCCCAATTAAGACATTTTTCAACAATCTTTCGACCTTCCAGTATGCTCCTCCATCCCCAAGAAGGTAAGACTCCAATTTCTGCCGTTATAGCATTACCATTGCTAAAGTATTTACCTCTTAAGATTTTGGATAATAAGGAAGTAGGCTGTGTTACAAGTCGCCAAAACTGTTTGCCTAAAAGTGCCAGATTTTGGATTCTGAGATCTTTAAATCTAAGGCCTCCTTCTTTTCGTGAGCGAGTCATAGTGTCCCAGCTAATCCAAGCCATCCTCCTTTCAGAACCTTTTTGTCTCCACCAGAACTGAGAAAGTAGAGTGAATTTCCGAAATTAAACCATCAGGCAACTTGAAGCAAGACAATGTATAAATAGGAATAGCTTCTCCCACTGCCTTAAGCAATACGTGTCTACCACCTGACGAAAGAAGATTGCACTTCCACCCTTGGATTCTTTTCCGAACCTTTTCTTTGATCATACTAAAAGAAGCCTTCTTCGATTTAGAGACTGTAGAAGGCAAACCAAGGTATTTATCCTGAGCCCCAATATGATTAATATTCATAGAGTTAGCCAGTAGTGTACGAGTAGTGGACGGAGTGTTGTGGCTAAAGAATACAGCAGATTTATTAAGATTTACCCTCTGTGAAGGTTATGGTAGGCTTAGAGAAGGGGGCGTTGAATCTATGCCTTCCTTTTTAATTACTGTTGTTACCCTTTTTAAACAGATTTGCAATTCTGATTCTGTTTTAACTTAGCAGCGGAAATTTATGAGACAATTTATTTTTGTCTCATGAATATCAGAAAACAGAACATAGCAGAGAAGAGAAAAGCTAACACCAGCATGTATCCTGGTTCGGTTGCCTTGTGCTATGCAACCTACATCCAGTCTCCTCCACAACTGTGGAAGAATTTCACTATAGTAAATAGTATTACATACACCAATAACACAGGATTGACCCAATCCTTTCACACTCAAGTTCTAACCTAACTTGACATTGGCTATGCTAATACCTAACTATACCTCTTAGTGCCAACCCAACTAAGAAAGGGATACCATTCAGATACTAGATACAAGACACTTAATCAACCTAAAGAAATCAGAAAATAACTCTAGGCTTTTCTCTCAAGTGTATCTCTCATCCTTTTTCCACTCATGGCTTTTTCTCAAGCTTTCTCACAATGCCTTTTCTCTCAAGAAATTACAGAAAGATAAGCTTAGAAAAGTACATTACAATCAGCAAAACATGAAGGAGATTGACTTCATCAACAGCCTCTGTGCTATGCGAAAAACCAGATTAGCAAGCCTCTGATTTAGTTCTTCATACTGGCGGAATGCACCTTTGATTAGGTTACACTGTCCAGTTAGTTGAACTTCTTCAAAGTGCTCTCTCAGAACAAAACCTCTATTCACTGGTTTTCTCTCCTTACCTTCTGAATGAACAGCCAGCTTCTTATATCTCCTTGCATGTGGCTGAGTTCTTCTTCCAAGGTCAACACCTTGAGCCTTGAGCTTCAACAACCTACAAGCTTACTTTTTCTTCTCAAGCATCAAAGTAGAACCTTTGCTTCTGACTTTTCCAACTTGACCGAAAGCCACAAAACAGTAACAATAGAAATCTTCTTATGGTCAACTTGATCTTAGCCATTGAAAAACTACTTGGTCTCCAAGTATCACTTGTGACCGTAGATGTGAAGCAGAATAGGGCAGAGACCAACTTTCCCTTGAATGCCATTTTCGGATATAGCAGAGAGTTGGGAAGAAGGGATGAAGATTTGATGCATGCAAGATGAGATGGATTACCTTTCTTAAGCTTGATTTAGCTTGGGATTTCTGTTTTAGCTTCTGTGCTTCAAGCTTCAACTCTCTCTCTCTTGCTTCTTTGGTTATTGGCTTATGGAGGAAGCTTTTTCTCTCTTTCTCTTTCTTACTTTTCTGAACTCTTGATTTGACTTGATTAGAGAGGAGAGGAACGTTGCTTTGGTTGGAGCAAGATGGAGGGAATTGTTTGCTGAAACAAAATTGGGCTTGGATCGGGTAGAGATATGCTTGGCTCATTTTAATTTCTTAAGCTTGCTTCCTTTTGGGCTTTGCTTGATTTACCAGCCCATCAATCTTGTTTTATTTCTCATTCCATTTGGGCTGTAATTCACATTTTGGCCTGCAACATATAATAAATAATTAGCAACATATACTTGTTAATTAAACCACTCTAATTATTTATTTTGTCAAAAATAATGTTTGTCATCACTAATTAATTTAGTTAATTTCTTAACTCAACAATCTCCCCCTTGATGACAAACATGATTTAAGCAATAATCAAAAGGAAGTAAGTTTGAGTTAGGTTTAGAAAACTCCCTTTGATTTTATGTTGCTCCCCCTGAATCTATGCTTTCCTCTTTGTCCCTGTTTCACATTGTACTTAAAGGAAGCACAATAAAGAGTTATGTACAATATATCTTGTACAAGGGATATCAAATGAGCAACATCACATAATCAGCCCAACATCAAGCTATTACCATCAGCAAACAGATTCAGCATGTGAGAAACAAGTATTAATGCAGCAAAAACAAGTAACAAGTACTAGTACTAGGATCTACTATCCTATCCTATTGCTATTTTATCCTATCCTATTGCTATTTTACTCCCCCTTTTGTCATCAAGGGCGGATAAGAGCAACAAAAACAAAGTTTTGTATCCTGCAGAAAAGAGTTAGAGCACAGATCAAAGTACTAATTAAGCTGTCTAAGGAGCATCAATAGTAAGAGTTATTACAGTCATCCAAAAAGAAATAGTTCAAAAGTAGCAAAAGAAGCAGAAATCATGAGACAAAAAGAGAGCAGCAGCAGTTTTTTATGAGACAAATCCTAGGCATCAGAACCATTCCCTTCCGAAACAGCATCCTCTTCAACATCAGTGGCAGCATCTTCATCATTTTGAAGGTTATCAATGAAGGTCATCAGTACAGCCACCCTATCCCTTGACTTCTTCAGGAAGTTCTCATGCTTGCTAGCCAGCTTCCTTTTCTCTTTGCTCAATTCAATCAAGTGGTTCGATTGAGAGACAAACTCTTGAGCAACATCCCTGACCACATTCAGCAGAGTGGATTTCTTCCCAGTGGAAATGGAAGTACCCTCAGTGGACGGAGCAGTATCCTAGGGCTTTGTGAGTGGGTGTAATGCCATCTATTAAAGAGATATGTTCACAAATACTAGCCAGGGCATCATTGTAAGAAACACCAACTCCTTCATCCCACTTAACTGACGTGTAGGCACAGGGCCCAACATCAGTATACTTCAAAGCATCACTGACGGTCTCATTGTTTAAAACGATATCTCGGCCCTTGACATACGAATGAGCAGTGCCCTCATGATAAGTCATGTTTGCATAAAACTCTTTGACCAACAAGGGATAAACAGGTTTTTTGATATCAAAAAGGTGATTCCAGTCCAGAAAAATCAAGTTATCAACAAAAGGAAAACCTTTTCTTTTCAAAAATGGCAAATCAGCGAGAAAAGAGGGACATAGGGTACGATACTGGATAACCTTCTCATAAAAATCATTGTTCATGGCAGATTTGAATCTATAAGGGTTATAGTTCGAATGAGAAGTCAAAAAGTGAGCTTTGTGATCAAAAGGTCCAATGTCTGGTTCTTTAACATTCTGGAGAGGGACTCGAGTGTTACCTCGTTGAGAGCGCATTGGAACCGACCTGGATTTTGGTTGAGATGGTTCGGGTATGGGTTCCTCAGTCGCCTGACGTTTGCCTTTGGAGGAGCCAGGCTTTGCTGAACTTGGTTTTGAGGAGCCAGGCTTGGAAGGTGTGGCCTTTGGTGGTGGCGTCGGCTTGGCAGAGGCAGGAAACCTTGGAGTATTTTTGGTCCGAGCCATGGGGTCACAGCGATGAGGAGAGGTAGGAGGAGAAGGAGAAGGGGTAAAGGTGCGGTCTTGAGAGCGAGTGGATGGCTTTGTGGGTAGCTTGAAAACCTTCTCACGAGGAGCCCTTTTTGCAATGGTTTTCTTCCTCATTTGGTTAGTTTCAATTTAAGAAGAAGAGAGAGTAGTAAGGGTAGTGGTGAAAACCGAAGTGATGGAGAAGGAGTTATGGAGGGAAGAGAGGGAGTGTTGGTAACCGTACCCAAAAGCAAGTTTCCAAAACCATGCAACTGCATCACCATTTGAAAAGACTTGAAAAGACATTACCTCATTCAAGAAAGATTTTATTTGATTTTAAAAATTAATTTTAAAATTTTGAAAAACAACAATATTAACCTGAAACACCTTTTCGGGCCAAAATTAAATCCTCTTGAAAACCTTTTGGGCCACAAAACATTTATTGAAAACCTTTCATGAAACACACAAGTCATCAAAAACTAACACACAAGATTGTAACATTCATATTTGGGCCTTGAGGTGATAAGAAATTAATGAAACATATTTGGACCACTCTTGATCTGAATATTGAGGTTGGCCCAAATTGAGATTCATTTGAAACAAGCCCAGAACACGTTGACTTGATAGAAACGTTCATCACCTGCCCAGAATTGTCTCATACCTGTTTATGAGACAAAAAGCTCTAGCAAATACATCAGTATTTTTCAAACAAGGAATCATAACTCAAAATTCCTAGACAAGTCCTAAGCATGCAGAATCTATCCTCAGCTAATGGTTTTGTAAAAATATCTGCTAATTGCTCCTCTGATTTAACAAATTGAATACTAATATCCCCCTTTTGGACATGTTCTCTTATTGAGTGAAATTTCACTTCAATATGTTTAGTCCTAGAGTGCAAAACTGGATTTTTAGAAATATTTATGGCACTCATATTATCACACAGCAGGGGAATATTTTCAGCCTTTAATTTGTAATCAGCAAGCTGTGTTTTTAACCATAAAAGCTGAGAACAACAAGAAGAAGCAGCTATATACTCAGCCTCTGCAGTGGAAAGGGCCACTGTTGGTTGCTTCTTACTTGACCATACATTTAAGGACTTCCCAAGGAAGCAACATAAACCAGAAGTGCTCCTTCTATCAACTCTATCACCAGCAAAATCTGCATCACAATAACCAACTGCAGAAAAATCATCAATCTTAGGATACCAAAGACCAAAATTGGATGTGCCATGAACATATCTAATGATCCTTTTAACAGCCGAGAGATGTGACTCTTTTGGTTTGGATTGGAACCTAGAACATAATCCAACACTTTGCACAATATCGGGTCTAGAGGAAGTTAAGTACATAAGAGAGCCAATCATTCCTCTATACCTAGTCTCATCAACATCTTTCTCAGTTTCTCCCTTATCTAATTTAGAATTAGGCTGCATGGGAGTTCCCATGGGTTTGGCATTTTCCATACCAAATTTCTTAACTAATTCCTTGGCATACTTCTCTTGATGAATAAAAATTCCTTTATCAGTTTGTTTAATTTGCAGCCCAAGGAAGAAATTAAGTTCACCCATCATACTCATGTCAAATTCACTTGTCATGAGTTTTCCAAATTCAGAACAAAGGGATTCATTGGCTGATCCAAAAATAATGTCATCAACATATATTTGGACTAGGATAAAAGAATCATTAGAATTCTTGATAAATAGAGTTGTATCAGTGGTGCCTCTTTGAAAACCATTTTTCAAAAGAAAAGAGCTAAGTCTCTCATACCAAGCTCTAGGAGCTTGTCTTAAACCATAGAGAGCTTTAGATAGTTTGAAAACATGATCAAAGTGCTCTTTATTTTCAAAACCAGGAGGCTGCTCCACATACACTTCTCTATCTATCACTCCATTCAAAAATGCACATTTCACATCTATTTGGTATAATTTAAAACCACAAAATGCAGCATAAGCTAAGAGAAGTCTTATGGCTTCCATTCGTGCAACAGGGGCAAAGGATTCATCAAAGTCGATTCATTCTTCTTGGTCATATCCTTGTGCCACCAGCCTTGCCTTGTTCCTTGCAATGCTACCATCTTCTCCCAACTTGTTCCGGAATATCCACTTGGTGCCGGTCACTTTCTTTCCACTTGGCCTTGGAACCAACGTCCACACTTGGTTCTTTTCAAACTCAAGAAGTTCATCCTCCATAGCTTTAACCCAAGAAGGGTCACTAAGTGCTTCCTTGACATTTTGAGGCTCTATTTGTGAAAGAAGGGCAATGTTTGAACCTTCATTTGCCTTTCTAGCGGAGGACCTTGTTTGCACTCCATGAGAGACGTCCCCAATGACAAATTCCTCAGGATAATTCTTCAAGAATCTCCATTCACGAGGTCTGGTGGACTTGGAGGCAGATTCAGTCACCAATGGATTCTGTGTGCTGCTGTCTGCAGAAATTCCTTCAGATTCATGAGACAAAATGGAATTGTCTCTTGAATTTTCATCATTTGCTGTTTCTGGTTCAGCTTGTCCAGAATTCTCTTTTCCATGATTCTGAGCAGTCTCATCCTCCTTTTGAGCTTGATTTCCTGCATCAACATCTTCCAAAATACTCTGCACCAAGTTAGTATCACAGAATGTAACATGTATGGACTCTTCAATAATTCTAGCATCTTGATGATAAACCCTATATGCTTTACTAGTTGTGGAATATCCTACAAACAAACACTCATAAGCCTTTGGATCAAATTTTCCCAAATTTTCTTTGTTATTTAAAACAAAACATTTGCATCCAAAGATGTGCAAGTAATCTAAGTTTGGTGGGTAGCCTTTCCAAAGTTCATAAGGGGTTTTCTTCAAAAATTTCCTTATGATTGTTCTATTTAAAATGTGGCAAGCTGTGTTAACCGCTTCAGCCCAAAGGAATTTTGGAACATTGCTCTCACAAAGTATAGCTCTTGTCATCTCTTGTATGCTTCTATTTCTTCTTTCCACAACACCATTTTGTTGTGGTGTTCTTGGACAAGAGAAGTTGTGAGATATTCCAAATTCCTCACAAAAGGATTCAAACAAATTATTTTCAAATTCAGTTCCATGATCACTCCTTATAGAAGAGATTTTCAAATCCTTTTCATTCTGAATTTTCTTGCAAAAAGGTTCAAAGGCCGAAAAGGCTTCATTTTTGTGTGCAAGAAATAAAACCCAACCAAACCTAGTGTAGTCATCCACAATTACTAAACCATAATGTTTACCACCTAGGCTTTGAGTTCTTGTTGGACCAAATAAATCGATGTGTAGCAACTCAAGTGGTCTTTTAGTAGAGATGTCTTCCTTTGGTTTAAAAGAACTTTTTGTTTGTTTTCCCATTTGGCAAGCATCACAAGTGATGTCTTTGTCAAACTTTATCAAAGGAAGACCTCTTACTAATTCTTTCTTTACAAGTTTGTTTATTTGAAACATACTTGCATGGCCCAATCTCTTGTGCCATAACCACTTTTCAGATTCTTTAGAGTGAAGACAAGCTACATTTTGATTCTTTAGTTCATCAAGAGTAAGTCCATACATATTATTGAAACGCTTGGCAACAAACATCACTTCATTTGTCTTTTCATTGACAACACAACATTCAAGCTTTTTGAAAACAACTAAATATCCCAAATCACACAGCTGACTTATACTTAAAAGATTGTGCTTTAAACCACAAACCAAAAGTACATCATCAATGAAAGTAGATTGCTCATTACCTACTTTTCCAACAGCAATGATTTTACCTTTACCATCATCTCCAAAGGTCACAAAACCTCCATCATACTTATTTAGTTTGATGAAGTAGGTTGACCTTCCAGTCATGTGCCTTGAACATCCACTATCCATGTACCACATGTCCTTTTTGTTCTTGGATGCTAGGCAAATCTGCATGATGAGTTTCAAGTAGCCTTAGGTATCCAAATTAATTTGGATCCTTTGAAGTTAATCCATCTTGGTTGCCCAAGTGCATTGAAATCACAAATAACATTGTAGACTTTGTTTCCTACAACTCTCTTTTCAATGAAGCATTGTGCATATGAGTGACCAAATTTCTTGCAATTAGCACAATGATTTTCTGGTGTGTGTTGCTGAAACTGATGTGAGTTATATTGCTTGAAATGATTAAATTTTTGAAATTTTCTGGTTCTTGGAGGAGATGCATTTCTTTTGACAAACTGATTTTTGGTAAAGTTATTCCTCTTTGCAAAAGCATTTTCACCAGAATTTTTTTGAATATTTTTGCCTTTCGAGAATGAGGTTTTGTTGTGAAAAGTTGGTTTCTTGAAAGCAGCCTCATTTTTCGAAATATAACCCAAACCTGGCCGGTTTGAACTTGGACCAGTTCTTGGTGAAGGCTCAGCTACATTTGTGCATTCTTCATCAGATTTTTCTTCACATTTTGAAACATATCCGATACCTGATTTGTTTGGTATGGATTTGGTATTTGATGAAGAAGCCACAAATTTTATAGAGGATGTGTTAGAAACAACATCTTCCTTGGCTATGTAGCCTAAACCAGATTTTTCAAACAATGGTCTTTGACTTGCAAGTAATTTGTCCAAGTTGCTAGAACCTTGAGCAAATTTTGCTAAGTCACCATTCAACATTTTAATCATATCATTTAATCTTTTGTTTTCAGCAATTAACTCATGTGAAGGATCCACAATGTGCTTTCCTTTTAATTTTTCAAGTTCAGATTTTAGAAATCTGTTTTCTTCAATGATGTCCAAAGCACATTCAGTTTCCTTCACTTTTTCTTTTAAAAATTCATTTTCAGCTCTTAACACATCTCTTTCAGATCTGCATCCATTGTATTTATCAAGCAGTTTTGAGGTGTTTAAGGTGAGATCATCAATAATAACATGCAAGTCCTCAATGGTCAAATCATAATAATTTACCTCATCAAGATTGTTGTTTCCAGCCATGAAACAGTCTTTGTCATCTTCTTCAGATTCTTCTTCTTCATTTGAGTCATTCTCAAGATCCTCCCAAGCTGCCATGAGTACTTTCTTCCTTTCCTTCTTGCCTTTGTCCTCCTTTTTGAGCTTTGGACAGTTTGACTTGAAGTGTCCAGCCTCCTTGCAATGATGGCACGTCACTTTGCTCAAGTCTATCTTGTGCTCCTTTGAACTTGATCCCTTGTATTTGCCTTTGTTCTTCATCATCCTTCTAAATCTCCTAGCAAAAAACAAAAGTTCGTCATCTGAAATACCATCACTAGACTCACTCTCTTTCGGTTCTATTTGTGACTTGAGGGCTATTCCCTTTTTCTTTGAGTCTGTGTTTGTGTGTGTGGCTTCATAGGCAAGGAGTTTTCCTCTCAGCTCATCATAGGTTATGGGACTTATGTTGTTACTCTCGGTTAGGACAGTGGCAGTGTTTTTCCACTCTTTTGTGAGGCTTCTAAGGAGTTTTCTCACCAAGGTTTGTTCTGCATAGTTTGTACCCATAGCATCAAGGTTGTTGATTATGATTGAGAATCTCTCAAATGCTTCATCAATGCTTTCTCCATCCTTCATGCTAAACATCGCATACTCTTTTCGCAGCATATCAATCCTCGTTTCTTTGACTTGTTTAGTGCCTTCGTGTGTAACCTGGAGTTTTTCCCAGATTTCTTTGGCTGTCTTGCATCTAGACACCTTCCGGTACTCTTCAAAGCTGATAGCACAGTGAAGAAGGTTGATTGCTTTAGCGTTCAGCTCTATCTTCTTCTTATCATCTTCATTCCATTCAGCTTCTTCTTTCGGAGTCACCACTCCATCAGCACTAGTTTTTGTTGGGATCTTGGGACCACTCACAACGATCTTCCATAAGTTGTAGTCAATGGATTGGATGAAGATCCTTATCCTTTCTTTCCAGTAGGAATAGTTCTTTCCGTTAAAGAAAGGTGGCCGGTTGTTTGACTGGCCTTCAGTGAGGGTGTAGGCAATTGTGGTTGTGCCCAGATTGTTCGCCATTGGATCTTTGCTCCAAGCGGTTAAGCTTGATTCTTGAGACCTTAGCTCCTGATACCAATTGAAGGTTGTGGTAGGCTTAGAGAATGGGGGGTTGAATCTATGCCTTCCTTTTTAATTACTGTTGTTACCCTTTTTAAACAGATTTGCAATTCTGATTCTGTTTTAACTTAGCAGCGGAAATTTATGAGACAATTTATTTTTGTCTCATGAATATCAGAAAATAGAACACAGCAGAGAAGAGAAAAGCTAACACCAGCATGTATCCTGGTTCGGTTGCCTTGTGCTATGCAACCTACATCCAGTCTCCTCCACAACTGTTTCACTATAGTAAACAGTATTACATACACCAATAACACAGGATTGACCCAATCCTTTCACACTCAAGTTCTAACCTAACTTGACATTGGCTATGCTAATACCTAACTATACCTCTTAGTGCTAACCCAACTAAGAAAGGGATACCATTCAGATACTAGATACAAGACACTTAATCAACCTAAAGAAATCAGAAAATAACTCTAGGCTTTTCTCTCAAGTGTATCTCTCAGCCTTTTTCCACTCATGGCTTTTTCTCAAGCTTTCTCACAATGCCTTTTCTCTCAAGAAATTACAGAAAGATAAGCTTAGAAAAGTACATTACAATCAGCAAAACATGAAGGAGATTGACTTCATCAACAGCCTCTGTGCTATGCGAAAAACCAGATTAGCAAGCCTCTGATTTAGTTCTTCATACTGGCGGAATGCACCTTTGATTAGGTTACATTGTCCAGTTAGTTGAACTTCTTCAAAGTGCTCTCTCAGAACAAAACCTCTATTCACTGGTTTTCTCTCCTTACCTTCTGAATGAACAGCCAGCTTCTTATATCTCCTTGCATGTGGCTGAGTTCTTCTTCCAAGGTCAACACCTTGAGCCTTGAGCTTCAACAACCTACAAGCTTACTTTTTCTTCTCAAGCATCAAAGTAGAACCTTTGCTTATGACTTTTCCAATTTGACCGAAAGCCACAAAACAGTAACAATAGAAATCTTCTTTTGGTCAACTTGATCTTAGCCATTGAAAAACTACTTGGTCCCCAAGTATCACTTGTGACCGTAGATGTGAAGCAGAATAGGGCAGAGACCAACTTTCCCTTGAATGCCATTTTCGGATATAGCAGAGAGTTGGGAAGAAGGGATGAAGATTTGATGCATGCAAGATGAGATGGATTACCTTTCTTAAGCTTGATTTAGCTTGGGATTTCTGTTTTAGCTTCTGTGCTTCAAGCTTCAACTCTCTCTCTCTTGCTTCTTTGGTTATTGGCTTATGGAGGAAGCTTTTTCTCTCTTTCTCTTTCTTACTTTTCTGAACTCTTGATTTGACTTGATTAGAGATGAGAGGAACGTTGCTTTGGTTGGAGCAAGATGGAGGGAATTGTTTGCTGAAACAAAATTGGGCTTGGATCGGGTAGAGATATGCTTGGCTCATTTTAATTTCTTAAGCTTGCTTCCTTTTGGGCTTTGCTTGATTTACCAGCCCATCAATCTTGTTTTGTTTCTCATTCCATTTGGGCTGTAATTCACATTTTGGCCTGCAACATATAATAAATAATTAGCAACATATACTTGTTAATTAAACCACTCTAATTATTTATTTTGTCAAAAATAATGTTTGTCATCACTAATTAATTTAGTTAATTTCTTAACTCAACACTCTGGCCACTGATGCTTTCATAAGAATTCAATAAATGCAGGATATTTGAACATGCTTCAGGATTAGCATTACAGAATAAAATGGAATCATCAGCAAACAGGAGGTGGTTGACCTTGGGACATCGCCTATGTATCTGAAGACCCTAAATTAGTCTGTTTTGTTCTGCCTTGTGTAGCAAGAAGGAGAGACCTTCTGCACAAAAAAGAAAAAGATAGGGGGATAGAGGATCTCTTTGTCGAATACCTCTATTTGGTTTGAAGAAACCATAAGGTTGTCCTTCCACAATAACAGAATAAGAAATAGTTGTCACTAATTCTCGAATCCACATGATCCATCGGGAGTCAAAACCAAACTTCTCCAATATAAACCAAAGAAAGTGCCATTCCACCCTATCATATGCCTTACTCATATCTAATTTTAGCGCCATTTCATTTTCGAGACCCCTTTTTTTGTTCTTCAAGTAATGCATACACTCGTGAGCAATTAGAATATTATCAGAGATTAATCTGCCTTTAATAAAAGCACTCTGCGTAGGGCTAATTAGTCTATTCATCATACCCTGAAGCCTATGTACAAATACTTTGGAGATAATCTTGTAAAAGACTGAAGATAGGCTTATTGGTCTTACCTGAGTCATATCTTTAGCATCAGAAATCTTGTGAATAAGACAGATCTGAGTGTGGTTAAAACTCTTTAAGATTCTGCCCCTAGAAAAGAAGCTCTTAACTGCTCGAAACACATCACCACTAAGTATGTTCTAGAAGCTTTGAAAAAATTTTGCTGTCATACCATCATCTCCTGGAGCACTTTGAGGATGAATGCTAAATGTTGCGCGTTTCACTTCCTCCATAGTCACTGGTCTTTGAAGCCTACGGTTCATGTGAGCTGTAACCTTAGGTTCAAAATCAATAAACAGAGGTTCAGGGTTCTCATGAGAAGTGGAGGAAAAGATGTCCTTGAAATAAGATTCAGCCACAGAAGCAATACCAGCATTTGAAGTAGCCACTTCACCATCACTGCCAGTTAGTTGCCAAATTCTATTCCTTCGGGTTCGGTTTCTAAATTTCTGATGGAAGAAAGCTGTATTCTGATCACCAGATTTGAGCCATTTGACTCTAGACTTATCTTTCCAATAAGATTCCTCATTTTGCAATGCTTTTTCAAGTTTGTCCTCTATTTCTGAAATGATGTCGCCTCCATGAATTCCTACTAAACGAAGTTCCTCTAATTCCGACTGTAGTAAATCAATCTCCACCTTCGAATTAGATCTGTGTTCTTGCTACCATCTGACAATCTTATGCCGACAACGCTTTATTTTTTTAGCTAGGATATACATGGCTGAACTATCAATCTGTTCATGCCAAACCTCTCTAACAATCTGCCTTATTTCATCATTGGAACACCATCTTTCTTGGAATTTGAATCGGCGTTTAGATCTCTCAGTTCTCGGATTAGAGTCTAGGAGAAGAGGGGCATGATCCGAGCCTGATTCTGACAGTCTGAGAACCGTTGCATTGGGATAGAGTTGCTGCCAATCAACTCCTACCAGGAATCGGTCCAGTCTTTCTTGTATCAACTCATCACCCCTCCGTCTATTTGACCAAGTGAATGGTCTTCCGACCATACCAATATCAATCAGGGAATTATCATCAATAAAACTATTAGAAGTTTCAATAGAAGAAGGAGATTTAGCACCCCCACCTTCTTTCTCCAATTGATTAGAAATGGCATTAAAATCCCCCATTAACACAACCTTACCATCGAACGGTTGGGTGACTGAAGTTAATTAAGCAAATTGAGTCATTCTATGTTGATCATTTGAACTGAGATAAACACCTAGAACACCATAGGGATCATTAGAACCAACTGTCAAAACTGATGCCGCAATGAAAAATCTACCAGGCTGTAAAATCTGAACAGTACAACCATCCCTCCATGCTATTGCCAAACCCCCTGATAATCCATCCGGATCTACAATAAACCATTCCTTGAAACCACAAGATCTTAGTTTTCCTTCAACTTGTCGAGATTGATTTTTTGTTTCACATATAAAACCAACCTCGGGGGAGTAGGATTTGCAAATCCCTTTAAGATTGTGGATTGTCAGGGGTCTCCCCAAACCCCGACAATTCCATGAGAGCAGTTTCATATTTCTTTGGGTGCCACTTGAAGGTGGCCTCCACCGTCATAGCAATTATATGAGGGTTCTGAGTCTCTGATTTGTTGCTCATGGTGTAGAGAAAATCAGAATTGGTATTCAATGATTCCAAAGAGACATAAGATATATGGAATGAATGAATTAGAAAACGGAATGAATTGGGAGAGAAAACGAAAATTAGGGAGCTAAGTGGAAAAGAAATTAAGAAAAGAAAGTAGAAGAAGATGGAAAAGAGTTTTACGAAGAAAAGACAAAGAAAGGTGTAACCATGGAAGCGGCGCAGTAAAACCCTATCAGAGCGTCGGGCGCTAGATGAGGAATACGTACTCCAACTAATTTGCCATGTAAGTTTTTAATACTAAATCAAACACATACTTTATATCTTTCCATTTTCTTTTAATAATTAAAAATTTACACGAAAAAATAATGTACATTAATTCTCCCACTGAATACAGGAAAAATTTAAAAAAAAAAGTGGATATATAAAATACTTATTACACAAGAAGGTGGATTTTTGTGTACTTAAAAATTTTTTATTTAATTTATCTTAAAATAAAAATAATATAAAGTGGACTATTTTTATTTTTAAATCTTATTTCTTGTTGATTATTTTAATTTTAAATTTGATATAGGGAATGAAAGCTAGATAAATAGAGAAACAATTCTTTCGAAAAAAATCGTTTTTATTTACTAGTTTATTTTTAGTTAGCAATCATAATAATTTTTAATTATTTAATTAGTAATAATACAAAAAGTTAATAATTTCTAAAATGTTAATAAAATTTTTTTATTATTATTTATTTTTAGTCAATAATCTTAATAATTTTTAATTATTTAATTAGTAATAAAAGAATATTATCTATGTACAAAAATTCATCACAATGTATTTATATATAAAAATAAATTTTAAATAATTAAAAATTATTATAATTACTAACTAAAAATAAACTAATAAACAATCAAAAAATTTTTCTCGATAAGGTTTTTTGTTTGTGTAGCTTTCATTCTCTATATCAAATTTAAAATTGAAACAATAAATAAAAAGAATTTAAAATTAAAAGCCAACAAATAAGATTTATTTGACAAAAAAATTTATTAGATTGTTGAATCAATGCTTAGTTAAGTATATAACGCTTAATTAATTAATATGTCCACCGTCTTTTATTATTTTTGGATAATTCCAATATTTTTGTGTGTTCAAATTAAAATTCGTATATTATAATTTGAATAAAATTTATTTTTAATTAAAAATGAGTCAGTGTTGGTAGAGTTTATAGTCGACAACTTTTATATTAAAATAGACTGTAATAAACTAAATTTTAATTTGGATTCTATTATTTAAAGTCATTTTTAGATAAAAAAAATTTTTTATTATTCTATTAATCCATATAATTTTATCATATTTTCAATTAGTTCCTTATGTTTTTTTTTTTTTTAATTGCATTCCTATGCTGGTCAATTATATATATATATAGAAAGACCTAATTACAATTTAAAATAATTAAATCAATAAAAAGTTATTTAAATTTTAGTACTTTTTTTAGTATTCTCGCTACTCTTTAGTATTTTTTTAGCTATAATTTCACTATTTATAATTCTCTTCTAATATTACTTTTATTTTAACTTTTTATTTAATTTAGTCTTTCTAATGGGATTAATATAATTACAATATAAAAACAACAAAAAAAACTCCATACAAAAAAGAAATGACAATAGCGGTAAAAAAAATCATATATACAAAAAAAATAAGAACTCTAAAAATAATAACATACATGAGAGAGTATAAAAAAAATATTACCAAAAAAGGCAATAAAATTTATTATACAAATAATAAAGAATAAAATTGATAAATAAAAATATTTTTTTTAATTAATAATCTAATTGAAAATGTAAACATAGAAATTACAATTTTTAATTTTTGATAATAATCATACGTTAGACTATAGAATCACATTTTTATTTAAAATTAAAAAAATAGTCAAACTAAAAAATAAAACTTTAAACTAGACTAAATATATGATTAAGGTGCTAGTTTGATGTAGCTGAGGAGCGAGAAAAGGTTCTCTTAGGAGGTCCGTGGATGATCGAGGAAAATTATGTGGCTGTGAAGCCTTGGGATCAAGAGTTTAGATCAAGTGAAAACTGTTTTGGAGCAACTTTAGTGTGGATTAGAATTTCCGGATTACCAATTTGGTGCTACCAAGAAGATGCAATGCTCCGTGTTGCGGCTACAGTTGGCATTCCCGTTAAGGTTGATTTGGCAACAAAATTAGCTGAAAGAGGACGATATGCTCGAGCCTGTGTTCAGATAGATTTAGGATTGCCAGTGACTAAGAAGATTCTTGTTGAAGGTGTTGAATATGAGGTTGAATATGAAAGTCTTCACCTTATTTGTGGCTCCTGTCTCAAGTTTGGTCATGATATGAAGGTGTGCAAGACTGACAGCAATGCAGGAGGAGGAACTAATACCAAGGTGATCAGCGATGTAGCAAAGCAGCCAGAAAGCTCAAATTCAAAAAATCCAGTACATGTAGAAAAGGCAAGTTTTCATTTTGGCAAGAATCTTGGAGATGAGACTGTAAATGTTACTGTCCCGGATTTGGTGGAGAGTGATTTGCATGCTGTTCATGTAGACCATGCACAACATGAGGATTTGGAAGGTTGGACTCAAGTGATTAGGAAAGGAAAGTATAAAATGGGTCAAAAGCCTTCTCTTAGCACCCATCAGGTCCAACCAAAAGTAAAGAAGACTCCTAACAAGGCTACCAATACTTGGACAAGGCCTAATCACCAACGTACAACACATGCAACTGGATCCAAAGTAAAATTAAGCAGGGGCATCAATATTGGAAAACCGGTTAGTGTGGCTTCTTCGGGGACCCGGCACAATGTTCATCATCAGCAGCAAGGTGAGACAACAAATGGCACTGTGCGAAAGCGTCCTCGCCCAAACTCTTTGCAGAATTCACCAGTAGATAAGGATGGAGCATCGACGGCGGGTATGGTACAAGTTTCGACGGAGAAAATTGGGCTGCAACTTGAGAGTCCATTAAAGGCAGGATCGTCGAAGACAGGGACATCATGTTGAGTCTCGGGTTTGTTATTGGAGCTTCCTTTTTGCTGTTTTTATGGATAGTTTCAATATCATAGCCTGGAATGTGAGGGGTGCATGGCCCGTGTGCATTGCAAAAATTTGGTGAGAATATATAAACCATCTTTCTTCTTTCTCTTTGAGACTCATACCATGTTTAATAATTTGAAGAATTTTTGGGATAAGTTGGGTTTTCATTGTGTTGGTATTGAGGAAGCAGTAGGACACAGGGGTGGCATTTGGTTTCTATCTTCTATTGCTAATGCTTCTTGTGTGGTTATTGATCAAATTGACCAATGTATCACAGTAAAAGTGAGTGTGGGTAACTTAGTTTGGCTTTGTAGTGCAGTATATGGGAGTCCTCAATTCGAAAAAAGATGTATACTTTGGGATCATTTGCGTTCTATTAATTCAGGCCATAATAGACCATGGATGGCCGTTGGTGATTTTAATGAGATTGTGGCACCAGATGAGAGTACAGGTGCTTATTTTTCTTCTCACAGAGCTAGTCTATTAACTACTACTCTAGATGACTGTGAGCTCTTTGATCTTAAAGTGACTGGTAGGAGATATACTTGGTATAGAGCAGTTCAGGCTGGCAGGGACTTGGCTAAAAGGTTGGATAGAGCTATAGTTAATGAGGCGTGGATGACAATGTTTCCTGAGGGTTATTCTGAAATTCTTAGCAGGCTTCATTCTGATCATTGTCCTATTTTAGTTCGTTGTCATGGTAGCCCCAGAGTGAAAGGCTCACGTCCTTTTAGGTTCCAAGCTGCGTGGGCAACACATCCTTCTTATAAACATGTTATTAGTAAGGCTTGGAATCAAGAGTTTGGAAGTGTTACCGAAAGGCTTAAGATGGTTCAACAGGCTTCTTTGGACTTCAACTCAAAGATTTTTGGAAATATTTTTGTGCGAAAAAATAAGCTGGAATATCAGATTGATCAGATTCAACGGCGTTTGGAGGTTACCGATGTGTTATCTCTGAGAATTAAAGAAGCTGAACTGAGGGAAGATTACAATAGGCTTTTGTTGCAAGAGGAACTTTTTTGGTACCAGAAATCTAGAGAGCAGTGGGTCAAGTATGGGGATAGAAACACTAAATTCTTTCATCTTCAGACTTTGGTATGTAGAAACCATAATAGAGTACATGGATTATATGTTAGAGATGGGTCTTGGTCTACTGATCCAGATATTCTCCAGGAAGAAGCTCTCTCTTTTTACAAGAATCTCTTTGGTACAACGGAAGAGGTTGAGGTTGATTGTTTAGGGGATGTTCCGATGCCCACTCTAAGTACTGAGGCTTGTGCCAGGTTAATTGACCCTGTCTCTTTTGCGGAAGTCAAGACAGCAGTATTCAGTATGAGCCCTTTTAAGGCTCCTGGTCCAGATGGCTTTCAAGCTTATTTTTTTAAAGAATATTGGGAGATAGTAGGCACTGAGATTTGGAATATTGTCCGGAGCGCTTTTTTGGGAGAGTTCTTAAATCCTAGCATCATGGAAACTCTGATTGTGCTTATTCCTAAAATTGATAACCCTACCTTTATGAAGGATTTCAGGCCTATTAGCTTGTGTAATGTTGTTTATAAAATTATCACAAAAGTATTGACTAACCGACTTCGGCCTTTTCTTCTAGATATTGTTAGTCCTTTACAAGGAGGTTTTATTCCGGGTCGTGGTGCTCCTGATAATATTATTGTGGCCCAAGAAATTCTGAATTTCATGAAGCATACAAAATCCAAGAAAGGTACTCTTGCTTTTAAAATTGATCTTGAAAAAGCTTATGATAGGATGGATTGGAGGTTTTTGGAGAGTACTCTCATTGCTTTTGGTTTTCCTATCATCACTGTTAATTTGATTATGACTTGTGTCCGTGCATCATCTCTTTCTATTATGTGGAATGGGAATAGATTGGATAGTTTTGCTCCTAGAAGGGGGCTTAGACAGGGCGATCCAATGTCTCCTTACTTATTTGTGCTTTGTATGGAAAGACTTGCTTGCTATATATCTCATAAGGTGGTCGAGGGTGTGTGGAAACCAGTTTCTGTCACTAGGGGTGGCCCAAAATTTTCTCATTTGATGTTTGCAGATGATCTCTTACTCTTCTGTCAGGCTACAAAGAGTCAGGTCCAATGGTCATGCATTCTCTTAACATTTTTTGCAAGGCATCTGGCATGAAAGTGAATCTTGAAAAGTCTAAAGCTTTTTGTTCTAAAAATGTGACTGCTCGTAGAAGAGATATTTTTACTAGTGTTTCTTTAATACGTTTTGCTTTGGACTTAGGAAGATATCTTGGAGTTAACCTTAATCATTCCTGTACCAGTAGGGCTTCTTTTCATTCGGTGATTGAAAAGGTGAGGGGAAGAGTAGCTAATTGGAAAGGAAGGCTTCTAAATAAAGCAGGGAGACTTTGCCTGATCAATTCTGTTGCAGCATCCATTCCTGTCTATCATATGCAGGTATCTTTTTTTCCAAATTGGGTTTGCGATAAATTATCTTCTATGATGAGACAGTTCCTTTGGAAGGGTCAAGTTGATGGTAAAGGTCTTTCTCTTGTTAATTGGAGGACCGTGATCACTCCAAAAAAATTTGGTGGCCTGGGTGTTAGAGATCCTGCGTGTGTTAATATATCTTTACTTGGTAAATTGGTGTGGCAACTTTTTCATTGTCAGGACAAGCCTTGGGTTGCTCTATTGAGGGCGAAGTATATGAGGAATGAGGGAGTTTTAGATGGCCCTGTCCCTTGCAATGCTTCTCATGTTTGGAAGAGTATCTCAAAGGCTTTTGGTGCTCTTAAGGATGCCTTCTCTTGGTGCGTTGGGTCACTTGATCAATCTTTTTGGTTTGACAATTGGAGTATTGAGGGTCCAATTGCTCAAGATGTCCCTTTTGTACATATATCTGACTCTGATTTAACTATTAGAGACGTTTGGAAAGATGGTCAATGGAATCTCCATGATATTTTCTCTATCATTCCAGAAGATGTCAAACAGCGTTTGAATGCTTATAATCCAGATTTGAATGCTGGAGAGAGTTCGGGTTGGTCGTGGGGTGTGGCATCTTCTAGACTTTACTCAGCTAGGAGTGGGTATAGTTGGCTAGCTAAAAGAAAGTTTGACTGGAATGAGCATGATAATTGGTTGTGGATATGGCGACTGCATATTCCTGAGAAGTACAAGTTCTTGATTTGGCTCAGTCTTCATAATGCTATTCCTACGGCAGAGTTTCGTTTAGGTCGTGGTTTAGCTTTATCTAGCACCTGTCATCGATGTCAGAATGGTTCTGAATCAATTCTTCATTGTCTTCGGGAGTGCCCTAGTGCCAAGGAGGTCTGGAACCTTTTAGGCCTGTATTCAGATAACTCGAATTTACATGATTGGCTCTATAGAGGTGCAAGGAGTGAAAATATTTTTCTTTTCTTTTCGACCATCTGGTGGATTTGGAGAAGCAGGAACCATGACTTATTTAATATAGATGATTCATGGAGTGCTAGTAAAGTGGTGAGTTTGATTCGTAGTTCAGTAAGGGAGTTTCACACTATTTTTGCTATGCATCAATCTCTGTCTCCTCCTTCACTTTGTTTGCATTGGGTTCCACCTCCAGTTTATTCTGTTAAATTGAATTGTGATGCTAGTTGGTTTGCTCCTTCTGGCTATGCTAGTTTTGGTTGTATCATTCGCAATCCTGATGGATGTTGGTTGAAAGGTTGCACTGGGAAAGTCGAAGTGTGCAGTGTTCTTTTTGCTGAATTGTATGCAATTTGGAGAGGCTTACTTCTTGCTTGGGAGAGTGGATTTCGTGAGGTTATTTGTGAAACAGACTGTTTAGAAGCTCTTTTCTTGGTAAACCAAAGAATGCTTGGTAAGGATATTCCGGAATGGGATTTGGCAAAACATATACAGGAGGTTATGAATTGGAATTGGAGAGTCTCTATTCTTTTAATTCAGAGGACTGCAAATAGTGTTGCAGATTGTATGGCTAAAGCAGCTGCTTCTGTCGCGGACATTCACTCGAATTGGAGCCAACCATGGAGTGAGCTTCAACATCTAATAGATTTAGATATGACTCTAGCCAATTAATTTGGTTTTGTCTCTTTTTTTTTCTTTCTTTTCTATTTAGTCACCAAAAAAAAAAAAACTTTACATCTTATCATTTTTTCTGACAATTAAAGATTTACACGAGAAAATGGTGTACATTCATTCCCCTTGTACACGAGAAAAATGATGTAACACTTAATTAATATGTAACGTTTAATTCATATTTGACAGAAATTGATCACACCGTGTAGGTCAACGCTTAATTAATATACAATGCTTAATTAATTAATAGCCTACAACCATTTATTATTGCGATAATTCTAATATTTCTGTGTGTTCGGATTATATTTAATATACAGTAATTTGAATAAAATTAATTTTTAATTAAAAATGAGTTGGTGTTAATGGAATTTATGTTTGACTATTTTTATATCAAAATAGATTGTAATAAACTAAATATTATTTGGATTATATTATTCAAAGTTATTTTTAAATAAAAAAAAAGTTTAATTATTCTGTTAATCTTTGTAGTTTTATCAAATTTGCAATTAGATCTTTATATTTTTCTTTTTAATTGCATTCCTACACTGCTCAATTGGAAAAGAAAAAAAATATAGAAACTTAGTTGCAATTTTGGTGAAACTATAAAGACCAACAAAATATTTAAATTTTAGTATTTTTTTAGTACTCTCAATACTCTTTAGTATTCTTTTAATTATAATTTTCACTGCTTATAATTCTAATATTACTTATGTTTTAATTTTTTATTTAATTTAGTCTCTCTAATGGGATTAATAAATTATAATATAAAATAATAAAAAAGCTCCATATAAAAAAAAGAATAATAGCAATAAAAAAACTCATATAAACAAGGAGTAACAAGAATTTTAAAAGTAATAACATGTACGAGAGAATATTAAAAAAAATTGAAAAAAATTATGATACAAATAATAAAGAATAAAATTGATAAATAAAAAATAAATTTCTATAATTAATAGTCAAACCGAAAAAGTGAACACAACAATTACAATTTTTAGTTTTTGATAATAAACATACGCTAAACTACAGAATCACATTTGTTTTTGAAATAACAAGAAAAATAGTCACTTTAAAACAAATTAAATGTACCGTATAAAGTTATTAATACTAAACCAAACACATATTTAGTCACAAAAAAAAACCAAACACATATTTTATATATTTTCGTTTTTTTGATAATTAAAAATTTACACAAAAAAAGGATGTACATTCATTCTCTCACTGAATATAGAGAAAATAAAAAAATAAATATATAAAACACTTACTACACAAGAAAGTGGATTTTTTTATACTTAAAATTTTTTTTAATTTATCTAAAAATAAAAATAATATAAAGTGGACTTTTTTTATTTTTGAATCTTATTTTTTATTAATTATTTTAATTTTGAATTTGATATAGGAAATGAAAACTAGACAAACAGAGAAACAACTCTCTCGAAAAAATCTTTTTTATTTATTAGTTTATTTTTAATTAGTAATCATAATAATTTTTAATTTTTCTTATCGAAGATCAGTAAGACTCAAATCTACCACTTCTTAGATGAATATGGAAATACTATGTCATTTGAGTTCATTGGCTCTAATTATTTAATTAGTTATAATACAAAACGTTAATAATTTCTAAAATGTTAATAAAATTTTTTTATTATTATTTATTTTTAGTCAATAATCTTAATAATTTTTAATTATTTAATTAATAATAAAAAATATTATCCGTGTACAAAAATTTATCACAATGTATTTATATATAAAAATATTTTTTAAATAATTAAAAATTATTATAATTACTGACTAAAAATAAACTAATAAATAATAAAAAAATTTTCTTGAGAAGGTTTTTCGTTTGTGCAGCTTTCATTCTCTATATCAAATTTAAATTGAAACAATAAATAAAAAGAATTTAAAATTAAAAGCCAACAAATAAAATTCATTTAACAAAAAATTCATTAGATGATTGAGTCAACGCTGAGTTAAATTTTTTTTGGGTGACTAACGCTGAGTTAAACATGTAACGCTTAATTAATTAATATGTCCACCGCCATTTATTATTGTTGGATAATTCCAATTTTTTTGTGAGTTTGAATTAAAGTTAGTATATTATAATTTGAATAAAATTTATTTTTAATTAAAAATGTGTTAGTGTTAATAGAGTTTATGGTTGATAACTTTTATATCAAAATAGATTGTAATAAATTAAATGTTAGTTTGTATTATATTATTTAAAATTATTTTTATATAAAAAAATTTAATTATCCTATTAGTCTTTATAATTTTATCAAATTTTTAATTAATTTTTTATATTTTCTTTTTAATTGCATTCCTATACTGTTCAATTAAAAAGAAAAAATATATAAAGACCTAATTATAATTTAAAATAATTAAATCAATAAAAAATTATTTAAATTTTAGTACTTTTCTTTGTACTTTCACTATTCTTTAGTATTCTTTTAGCTATAATTTTTATTACTTGTAATTCTAATATTACTTTTTTTTTAATTTTTTATTTAATTTAGTCTTTTTAATGAGATTAATAGAATTATAATATAAAACAACAACAAAAACTCCATACAAAAAAGAAATAATAGCGGTAAAAAAATCTTATATATAAAAAAAATTAAGAACTCTAAAAATAAATGCATACGTGAGAGTATCAGAGAACAAATATTACAAAAAAAATCAATAAAATTTATGATACAAATAATAAAGAACAAAATCGATAAAAAAAATTTAATTAGCAGTCTAATTGAAAATATAAACATAGAAATTACCATTTTTAATTTTTGATAATAAACATATGTTAGACTATAGAGTCATATTTGTGTTTAGAATAAAAAAAATAGTTAAATAAGAGAATAAAACTTTAAACCAAACTAAATATATGATTTAAAGTTATTAATACTAAATTAAACACATACTTTATATTTTACCATTTTCTTGTTGATAATGGAAGATTTACACGAGAAAATGGTGTACATGAGTACATCCATTCTCCCACTAAATACAATTGAAAATCTTCACGAAAAAATAATGTAACACTTAATTAATATGTAATGCTTAATCAATTAATATGTCTACCGCCATTTATTATTGTTGGATAATTCTAATATTTCTGTGTGTTCATATTACAGTCAGTATACAGTAACTTGAATAAAATTAATTTTTAATTAAAAATAAATTAGTGTTAATAGAATTTATGTTTGACTACTTTTATATCAAAATAAAATGTAATAAATTAAATATTATTTGAATTATATTATTCAAAGTTATTTTTAGATAAAAAAAAGAGTTTAATTATTCTATTAGTTTTTATAGTTTCATCAAACTTACAATTAAATTCTTATATTTTTTTCTTTTTAATTACATTCCTACACTGCTCAATTGAAAAGAAAAAAAATATAAGAACTTAATTGCAATTTTGGTGAAACTATAAAGACTAATAGAATAATTAAATTAATAAAAAATATTTAAATTTTCGTATTTTTTTAAATACTCTCAATACTTTAAGTATTCTTTTAGTTATAATTTTCACTTCTTGTAATTCTAATATTATTTTTATTTTTATTTTTATTTAATTTTGTCTTTCTAATGGGATGAATATATTACAATATAAAACAATAAAAAAGCTCCATATAAAAAAAATAATAATAGTGGTAAAAAAACTCATATAAACAAGAAATAACAAGAATTTTAAAAGTAATAACATGTACGAGAGAATATTAGAAAAAAATATTACAAAAAAAAATAAAATTTATGATACAAATAATAAAAAATAAAATTGATAAATAAAAAATAAATTTCTGTAATTAATAGTCTAACTGAAAAAGTGAACACAAAAATTACAATTTTTAGTTTTTGATAATAAACATACGTTAAACTATAGAATTATATCTGTTTTTGAGATAACAAAAAAAAGTCAAATAAAAAAATAAAATTTTAAAACAAACTAAATGTACTATATGAAATTATTAATACTAAACTAAACACATACTTTATATCTTTTCATTTTCTTTTGATAATTAAAAATTTACACGAGAAAAGAATGTACATCCATTCTCCACCAAAATTGAAAAAAAAAATAATTTACATCCATTCGCCCACTGAATATAGATAGAGAAAATAAAAAAAATGTGGGTATATAAAAACACTTGACTACATATGAAGGTGAATTTTTTTGTAATTTTTTATTTAATTTATCTAAAAATAAAAATAATATAAAGTGGACTATTTTTTATTTTTGAATCTTACAGTAAATATTAAATACTATAAGAGA
Source organism: Arachis hypogaea (assembly GCF_003086295.3). Taxonomy (NCBI): domain Eukaryota; kingdom Viridiplantae; phylum Streptophyta; class Magnoliopsida; order Fabales; family Fabaceae; genus Arachis; species Arachis hypogaea. Next base: position 21,346,244 of record NC_092050.1, read on the forward strand.
CATCACCATACAAAAATATACTTGTCAATTAATTAATTATTTAGTGATGGTCTTTTATTTATTTGATTTGAATATGTAATTTGGTTGATTTCTATTGTCCTTTCCTTCAAATTAAATACGCTCTATGGATAAATCTTATTTTTATAAGAATTGTATAATATAATAAAAATGCAATAAGATGCTATTTATTTTTAAAAAGAAAACGATAAGGGTATCACAGCTTTAATTTTTATTTTCAAACTGCATGCAAATAGGTGCATGTACAGAGACTTAACAGAAAATTTAAAATATGACCAATAATGAAGAGGAAAGTAGAAGCTACTCCTCGAACAGCTGGAATAACAATTAACAGTAAATTAAACAACATAAATGCTAGGATCAGAACATGCATGGGTGATCACAATTCAAAAGCTCGCCATTGTTAGTTGTTACGAGTGTACGGTCCAAAGGGAGATCCTCCTCCCTGCTGCAGCATGGCAGTGTAGCTATAAAACTGGTGGTACGGTATCTCATCTCCAAATGCTTGATGATGATTATGCATCTGAGAGTTTTGAAACAGCGACGAGAAAAATATTGGCGGTAACGGCACTGGCATCGGCACATGCAGCGGCATCATGTTATTAGGAGTATAATTCCCCACAGCCACAGGGTCTTTGTTAATACGAAGCTTTTCAAAGTGGCAAGTAACGGTTTTCTTCAGCTCCTCCAGCGCCACTTTATATTGCTTCAGTTTGGGCACACTCATCTCACCAACAGGAGCAGCCCACCACCACTTAGCCTCTGCCTCCTTCCGCCAGCGTTTCATTTCCTCCAACTGCTTCCTCTCCGCTTCGATCTCCTCGTTGATCTTCGCCAGCAATGTGTTGAGCTCATCATGAGCCTCCGTCGTGAAGTGGACGGTGGCGGCGTCCAGGTGTGGCGGGCCCCCACCTTCCGTGAAGCTTTTGATGAGGGCTTCCACGCTGGGGTGCCCAAAAGAATAGGCCTTGTTCCCCGGAGAGAACACGATGAGTGCCAACTCAACACCGCAAAGGGTGCTTAGCTCGCTCGCTTTCTTGAAAAGCCCACCGCGACGCTTTGAGAATGTCACTTGCAAGTTGCTCTCCTTCATCATCTTCTTCATCTCGATCTTTTGGCGGCCTTTGTTTTTCTTCGAATTGGAGCTTGAATTTGAAGCCATCCTTGGTGCCTGAAACAATTATTGCAAAATGATAAGAATGAAAGCACAAAGTTAAAATATATGTAATTAACTTCCAAGTTGTGAAATGGTGTAGGCATATGGTAGCAGAATGGATCATTTTATAGAGAAATTTCAACGGAGGCTATTATGCAATTGGCTATTAATTATTAAGAAGAGAAAGTCTAGAGACACCATTTTTATTAAAATTTGGCAATATTTAATTATCAAATGAAAATAGAATAATTTTATATTATTATAGATATAATTTTATACCATTAAAAATATTAATAATAACTAATTGATGACTACAAATTATAAAATTTGCTGGTCCTAGTACTCCTCTATTAAAAATATATGCATACAAGAAAAATAGAAAAAAAAAAAGATAAATAAGTCCCCTAACTTTTAATTAGAAGACACAGGTATTGTTTGGTGAAGAAAAAGAGACGGAAAGACTGAGACTGAGAGACAGAGACTAAAAGACAGAGATTGAAATAAATCTCAATATTTTGTTTGGTGTAAAATATGAGACAGAAATTGAAACAAGAACGAAACTCTAATTTAATTTGCACAAAGGGTAGAATTGGAATTAATTAATTGAAATGAGGGTATTTTAGGTATAAAATGTTATTAAAGTGTCAGTCTCTATCTCTAAAAGTTTTAGTCCCCTATGTCCCTATTTTTTGGAGGTACTGAAATACTGAAATTTTAGAGATAGAGACAAAAATTTTAGTACCAGTCTCTAAACCAACAAACATGATACTAATTTGAGTCTCTCAATTTTTGTCTCAATATCTCAAAACAACAAACGCTACATTAAGTTCTTGATTAATTGAAAATACAAAAATATTCCTGACTTTTTAAAATATGAAACACTTAAATATTTCCATTCAAAGTATAAAAGAATAAATTGGTCAAAATATTTAAATATTTCGCATTTTAAAAAGTGTAGGACATTTTTGTATTTTTAATTAATTAAAATTTATTTTTTTTGAGATAAAAAATAAGGGAATTATTTCACGTTTACTCAAAAATTAACCATATCAATAATTATGTATTTATATATAAATAAACATATTATTTTATACTATTTTTAATATATATTTTATATTCTAATTTATATTATATGTAAATAACTAATTTAATTAATTTTTTATATTTAACATGATTCATTAATTAAATCCATTATTTTTCATATTGTCATTTTTACATGATATTTTATTCTAATTTAGAAATATATACAACCTTTTTTAAGGAATGTTGCGACGACTTTTGGGCTAACATTTAATTTTAAAATTTAATTGAATGTTAGTTTAATATAATTCGATAAAACTTTTAAACGAAAAAGATTTTACTAAAGTGTTTATAAGGAATGTTATAATGATTTTGGATATCATGTTGTTTTTTAAAAAATGCAATTTTTAAATGATGAGTATCATATTTTATTTGATTATATTTTATATATTTTAAATATATCTTAATTTTGAAATTATCTTAAAGTGATATTTATTTAAAATATTTAAAATTTTAAACTTATCGTCAAATATATAATATAATATACATAAAATTAGCTTTGGAAGTAATCTTATTTGAACATTGCCAATGAGTAATAGTTCAAATGGCATAGACTCCCCATACTCGATTAAGAGGTTGCGGGTTCGAATCTCCTATCTTTCCAAAATTTTAAGCCAATGACTAATAGCTCAAATGGCATAGACTCCCGGGAGTACGTACTCCTCATCTAGCGCCCGACGCTCTGCTAGGGTTTCACTGCGCCGCCTCCATAGTTACACATTTCTTTGTCTTTTCTTCGTCAAACTCTTTTCCATCTTCTTCTAATTTCTTTTCTACTTAGCTCCCTAATTTTCGTTTTCTCTCCCATTTCATTCCTCTTTTAATTCATTCCATTTTCTAATTCACTCATTCCATATATCTTATGTCTCTTTGGAATCATTGAATACCAATTCTGATTTTCTCTACACCATGAGCAACAAATCAGAGACTCAGAACTCTCATATAATTGCTATGACAGTGGAGGGTGCCAGCCTTCAAGTGGCACCCAAAGAAATATGAAACTGTTCTCGTGGAATTATCGGGGTTTGGGGAGACCCCTGACAATCCACAATCTTAAAGGGATTTGCAAATCCTACTCTCCCGATGTTGGTTTTATCTGTGAAACAAAAAATCAATCTCGACAAGTTGAAGGAAAACTAAGATCTTGTGGTTTCAAGGAATGGTTTATTGTAGATCCGGATGGATTATCAGGGGGTTTGGCAATGGCATGGAGGGATGGTTGTACTGTTCAGATTTTACAACATGGTAGATTTTTCATTGCGGCATCAGTTTTGACAGCTGGTTCTAATGATCCCTATGGTGTTCTAGGTGTTTATCTCAGTTCAAATGATCAACATAGAATGGCTCAATTTGCTGAATTAACTTCAATCACCCAACAGTTCGATGGTAAGGTTGTGTTAATAGGGGATTTTAATGCCATTTCTAATCAATTGGAGAAAGAAGGTGGGGGTGCTAAATCTCCTTCTTCTATTGAAACCTTTAATAGTTTTATTGATGATAATTCCCTGATTGATATTGGTATGGTCGGAAGACCATTCACTTGGTCAAATAGACGGAGGGGTGATGAGTTGATATAGGAAAGACTGGACCGATTCTTGGTAGGAGTTGATTGGCAGCAACTCTATCCCAATGCAACGGTTCTTAGACTGTCAGAATTAGGCTCGGATCATGCCCCTCTTCTCCTAGACTCTAATCCGAGAACTGAGAGATCTAAACGTCGATTCAAATTCCAAGAAAGATGGTGTTCTAATGATGAAATAAGGCAGATTGTTAGAGAGGTTTGGCATGAACAGATTGATGGTTCAGCCATGTATATCCTAGCTCAAAAAATAAAGCGTTGTCGGCATAAGATTATCAGATGGCAGCAAGAACACAGATCTAATTCGAAGGTGGAGATTGATTTACTACAGTCGGAATTAGAGGAACTTCGTTTAGCAGGAATTCATGGAGGCGACATCATTTCAGAAATAGAGGACAAACTTGAAAAAGCATTGCAAAATGAGGAATCTTATTGGAAAGATAAGTCTAGAGTCAAATGGCTCAAATCTGGTGATCAGAATACAGCTTTCTTCTATCAGAAATTTAGAAACCAAACCCGAAGGAATAGAATTTGGCAACTAACTGGCAGTGATGGTGAAGTGGCTACTTCAAATGCTGGTATTGCTTCTGTGGCTGAATCTTATTTCAAGGACATCTTTTCCTCCACTTGTCATGAGAACCCTGAACCTCTGTTTATTAATTTTGAACCTAAGGTTACAGCTCACATGAACCGTAGGCTTCAAAGACCAGTGACTATGGAGGAAGTGAAACGTGCAACATTTAGCATTCATCCTCAAAATGCTCCAGGAGATGATGGTATGACAGCAAAATTTTTTCAAAGCTTCTGGAACATACTTAGTGGTGATGTGTTTCGAGCAGTTAAGAGCTTCTTTTCTGGAGGCAGAATCTTAAAGGGTTTTAACCACACTCAGATCTGTCTTATTCCCAAGATTTCGGATGCTAAAGATATGACTCAGGTAAGACCAATAAGCCTATCTTCAGTCTTTTACAATATTATCTCCAAAGTATTTGTACATAGGCTTCAGGGTATGATGAATAGACTAATTAGCCCTACGCAGAGTGCTTTTATTAAAGGCAGATTAATCTCTGATAATATCCTAATTGCTCACGAGTGTATGCATTACTTGAAGAACAAAAAAAGGGGTCTCGAAAATGAAATGGCGCTAAAATTAGATATGAGTAAGGCATATGATAGGGTGGAATGGAACTTTCTTTGGTTTATATTGGAGAAGTTTGGTATTGACTCCCGATGGATCATGTGGATTCGAGAATTAGTGACAACTGTTTCTTATTCTGTTATTGTGGAAGGACAACCTTATGGTTTCTTCAAACCAAATAGAGGTATTCGACAAGGAGATCCTCTATCCCCCTATCTTTTTCTTTTTTGTGCAGAAGGTCTCTCCTTCTTGCTACACAAGGCAGAACAAAACATACTAATTCAGGGTCTTCAGATACATAGGCAATGTCCCAAGGTCAACCACCTCCTGTTTGCTGATGATTCCATTTTATTCTGTAAGGCTAATCTTGAAGCATGTTCAAATATCCTGCATTTATTGAATTCTTATGAAAGCATCAGTGGCCAGAGGGTAAATCTTAATAAATCTGCTATATTCTTTAGCCACAACACTCCGTCTACTACTCGTACACTACTGGCTAACTCTATGAATATTAATCATATTGGGGCTCAGAATAAATACCTTGGTTTGCCTTCTACAGTCTCTAAATCGAAAAAGGCTTCTTTTAGTATGATCAAAGAAAAGGTTCAGAAAAGAATCCAAGGGTGGAAGCGCAATCTTCTTTCGTCAGGTGGTAGACACGTATTGCTTAAGGTAGTGGGAGAAGCTATTCCTATTTATACATTGTCTTGCTTCAAGTTGCCTGATGGTTTAATTTCGGAAATTCACTCTCTACTTTCTCAGTTCTGGCGGGGACAAAAAGGTTCTGAAAGGAGGATGGCTTGGATTAGCTGGGACACTATGACTCGCCCACGAAAAGAAGGAGGCCTTGGATTTAAAGATCTCAGAATCCAAAATCTGGCGCTTTTAGGCAAACAGTTTTGGCGACTTGTAACACAGCCTACTTCCTTATTATCCAAAATCTTAAGAGGTAAATACTTTAGCAATGGTAATGCTATAACGACAGAAATTGGAGTCTTACCTTCTTGGGGATGGAGGAGCATACTGGAAGGCCGAAAGATTGTTGAAAAAGGTCTTAATTGGGCTGTGGGTACTGGTGAGAATATCTGAACCTTTGAGGATCATTGGCTGCCTCATCCGTATCCTTTAATGATTTCTGACATGCCAAATAGACAGGCTATTTCTGAGTTGGTTCCAAGAGTTAAAGATCTAATTACTGAAGATAGAAATTAGAATCAGAATCTCATTCAAGAATTATTTCCCCAAGACGTTGCAAACAGGATTTTGCTAGTTAAAATTCAGCAGAGTAGGGACAAATTGCAATGGGATTTGAACAAATCCAAACAATATGATACAGCTTCAGGTTACATAATTGGCTATTTATTTTACCATCCACCTCTGGAGCTTTGCCCTAATTATATGCAGCAGAAAAAACCGTGGATTGATCTATGGAAGTTGAACTTGCCTCACAAAATTAAACTATTTATCTGGAAAGCTCTCCATGGCCGACTTCCGGTGCTTGCTCAGATTCATCACCGCATCCCATCTATATCACCAATATGCCCTTGCTGTCATGAAGCAACGGAAACAGTCACTCATTGTTTGATCGATTGCTCTAGAATTAAAGACGTATGGTCTCAGAGTTATCTTCGTGACTGTCTTCCCCCTCAGAGTTCTAACGACTTTTGGACATGGTGGACTGCATCAACAGAGATACTTAACCCGTTGAAGAATGCTGACCGTAATCCTCAATTGCTTGCCATCATTTGCTGGAACTGCTGGAAAGCTCGCAACCAGTTGATTTTTGAAGGTTCTACTTCTATGCCGTCTGCCATTCTAGCAAGCTCTGTCAAGTTGCTTCGTGAAATCCAAAGAACTCCCAATTTAGGTCGTTATCTCCATGAGACAAGCTCTTAGTTGCATTCAATTTGATTTATCATTATTTCTTCTTTAAGATTTTTCTTCGTTTTTCGACCACGCACCGTTGGATGAATACCTTCAGTGTAGTGTTTTTGGGAAATCCCCACCTTTTATTATGCTGTTCTGCTTTTGGACATCTTTGTATTTCATTTTTTAATAATTAATGAAATATAACCTATTATCTTTGAAAAAAAAAATCTTATTTGAACATTAGAGATTTGATAAAGAAACATAATTCTAATTAATATTGGCTAACTGTATCTAAAACTCAAGACTTTTTTTTTTGGTGACTTTAAAACTCAAGACTTTGATTGATAAAAAAGAGTATCTATTATTTCAATTTACGATGCTGATTATTAAAATTCACGATTAAGTACGATGTTAGTCTAAGATTTAACATAAAAAATGAATTCGTTTCTATTTTTTAGCATTTAAATTTGCTCTTAAAATCTATTTTAGTTTTAAAACCGTTATTTAGACAATTATACTCTCACTCGCTGTGTTTACAGCCAAGGACTTACAGGTTTACAGGAATCGAAGCAATGGCTTTAGGTCTCTCCGAAATTGCCTGTGTTGGGAACCACCAGTAGGCAATAGTTTTAAAGTTAATTGTGATGCAAGCTTGTATATGGATTCAAATTTAGCGGGATTTGGGTGTATTATTAGAGATTCTAAGGGAGATTGGATCTCGGGCTGCTCTGGAAGCATTCCCCCTTGGTCTATAATCAGATGTGAATTATTTGCTGCTTGGAGGGGGCTGGTTTTAGCTTGGGATTGCGGTTTGAGGGATATTATATGTGAAACAGATTGCCTTGACATTCTGCCCATCATGCATGAGCTTACAAGTGGGTATCCATCTGAAGTAACATATTTGGTTCACAAGATTCAGGAGCTTTTATCTCATCCTTGGCTTGTTCATGTTGAATGGGTGTCCCGAGAAGCAAATAGAGCTGCGGATTGAATGGCTAAATATGGTGCCAAGAGTAACTCTAATCATGTTATTTGGTCTGAGCCTGGTGTTGATCTCCAACGAATCATCCGCTCGGATTTAGAATAGTTTTTGCTTTGTTTCTTTCCTTGTTTAGTCACCAAAAAAATACTCTCACTCGCTGATCACCAATAAAAGCATTAAGCACTCCTCACCAAAATTCGTTATTGTGAACAACGAGGAGTAGCGGATCACACATTGACTTACATACTTTATCCATTCAACCAACACGGAAACAATAATAACTGAATTCCAAACACAATTTATCTAACTAAGCCTTACCATCTTAAATTTCAAATTATAAATTTCAAACAACATATGAGAATACTGACTGTGGTTGAAACCTGAAAGATGTAATTCTTCTCCAAATTGATTCACAACTTCAAATACAAATTCATGAAATTAGGACAAAATTCTCCAATCAAACAGCAAGCAGCACTCAATAACAAGGCAAAAATTAGGATAAATTACTAATGAAATCTATGAATCAAGAAGCAAATTCAATACAGAAATTGAGAGCGTCAAAATGTCTTACCAGAGACGAGGGAGAGGGTGGGCAGAGGTGGAACAACTACGACAAAGATAGTAGGCAGAGATGCTAAAAGACGAGTAAATCTCTATAATAGTCCCTGAGATTCGCGTGATTACCCAATGTAATCTTCAAGATCCCGATTTTTCCATTGTAGTCCTCCAGATAGAGCGTCCGAGTACTCATAGTGGTCCTTGGACATATTTCTGGTGATGAGTCATTACTGGAACGCTTATGTGGCATCGTTTTGCCATGTTGGATGACTCCAACAACTATCTGAGCTGGCTCATTTCCAATTTACACCCATATTGGTCTCTCCCACTATATTTAACCCTAAATCTCCAAATTTTGATAAACAGCTACAAACAATTCAGTTATATTTCGAAGTCTGCAGTTACCTAAAGAATCAATCATAATCCATTAACTAAGCTAAAGGAAAGAGGCACAATGCAGTGAAGAAATAAGCAACCTTGGCACCTTTCTACATTGGCACCCGAGTCGGGTGCTTAAAAGTCGACGGCATTGTAGCCTGAAAAAGAAGAAAAACTCATATTTTCATTAACTAAAGAGAGAAAAATCAGAAGTTTAATTAGACAAAGTTTATGGCAAGACATTATTAGTACCTGAATCTCTAGTGCCAAATTGTGGCCTTTGAAAGAAAATGCTACGATTCCAAGAGCATTCAAGGCAAGAAACAAAGATGCAGAAGATGATGGCGATGACAAAGGTTCATAAGAGATGGAGGGTGGCCTTTGTTGGCTCACAGATAGAACCCAAACCATGGTGGAGTAAGTGATTGCTTTCACAACACCTATGAGTGAGAGCCCTGCAATTGAATTGAGGTTTGGAAGCTGAGATAGGACAATGGATAGAGGAGTGAAAACCAGGTACCACTCCACTGTGGTTAAAGGATTTGAGGTACACGTTAGACCACAAACTATTTGGAAGAAGGGTTTCATGGTTTCCCCTCCTATAAGGATCAATGCAGTTGTAGTTCTTGCTGATAAATAAACAGTTGGGAAGAGAGCAAGCCACACTCCTAATCTTTCCCCTGAAAAAGCAAGGTTGAAACCTTTTCAAATCATGCAATGATAGTTTTAGAATTGTTATATGTGTATGAATCGTCTTCAATTAACTTGGTTTGAGTACCCAACATAGTTTTTGAGGATCAATTATGTGTAAAGCATTCTTGCATTGTTAATTATGCAACTACTTTACATAAGAATGTGATATAATAAATAAACTATATCAAATATACTCACCAAATGCTGCTTGAGTAAGGAGAATCTTCCAGAACCCATCAAGACTAGCAAAAAGGAGGTCTAAAACAACGAAGAGGTGTGATCCAAACCCAAAATCCCCACAAAAATTCCGAAAAACACCAAAAAGAATACTGAGCTGCTTCTCAGATCTCCTAGACGCAGATCTCTCAAAAAGTGAGCCTCGCAAGCATCATGACCCACATGTAAAGGCTCAAACTTGACAACAGAATCGAAACGAAAGCACCACTCACGAAGAAGTCAGAATTGGTATCGGAACCCAAGTAAGAGTGAAGGAAGAGGGAACAGAGGGTAACGAAGGAGACGATGAACGCAACACAGTATTAATCGATGTAGAGGTGGGATTGAAGGTGAGCATGGTCGAACTTGAGCCTGAAGATTTGGGTATTCTTCTCGTCAAAATTGAGCTTGTCTTTATTCTTGGGCCACTTTCTGAGGTCGGGAGCAGGGCCTTCGGGGGCGCTAGGACGGCGAATGGTAGCACAAAGGCCGTTGGACGTGGAGGGTTGGGCATCGGGGTGATGTAGGTTTGGAGAGCGTAGAGGAATAGAATTGAGAGCCTGAAGAATGTGATGAAGAACGCGAGGAAGAGGGAGAGCGAAGCGTGCAAGAGTGGGGCTTTGTACAATATCACCAACTGCGAGGGACCAATATGGGTATAGTGGGAGGGACCAGCGTGGCAAAACGATGCGACGTAAGCACTCTGATGATAACTCATCACCAGAAATATGACCAGCATGGCAAAACCACTATGAGTGCTCGGAGCTCTATCTGGAGGATTACAATGAAGAAATCGAGATCTTGAGGACTACATTGGGTAATCACACGAATCTCAGGAACTACTACGGGTTTTACTCGCTAAAAGACGAACGCGAGCAGAGATGCTGCCGTAGCGAAGGCGGTAGAGACACAAGCGACGGTGCATGAGTTAAGCGGAGTAACAACGTAGGAGGAGAGGTCAAATGGAGCAACGATGTCGGTGACGACGGAACTTCCTTCGATTACAGAGAAAGAAAAGGGAGAGAAACTTGCGAAGCCGTTGCAATAGCAACATCATCCTTCGTGCCACCTCAAGTCTCCACTGGAGCTCCCTTTGCGCCTCTCGCCGCGCCTTCCTTTTGGCTGCCGCCTCCTCAGGCACCGCAATTCTCCTCGCTGCCAAATCCGTCCTGAGGCACTGCTCCGCCGACCCTTGCCTACCAGAATCTGTCGATTTCACCTCATGGTTTTAGCTCTGCGCATTAGGGAAGACAAAATGATTTTAGGGAATGAAATATAGGAAATGACCCCAAGGGGTGAAATTGTCCTTAAAAACTTTTTTCTCTTGAAAGGACAATTTTAAAACCAAAATAGAGCTTAAGGACGAATACAAATACAAAAAAAGAAGTTAGGGACGAATTCGATTTTCAGATTAAATCTTAGGAATCAAAATTATACTTAACCCTAACAGTTATAATATTACTGATCGAAATAGTTGTTTGTAATTATTTAAATATGTACGTCATTTTTTTCGCTTTGCAATTTATACATCGATTTAAGTTGCAATGGAACTCATGGAGGAATTTCATATAGGAGTAACTCGACTTAAGAAGAAAAAATAGAAGCTTTAACTTGTTTATTATGCATTTCTAATATTGGGAGATCACCACTTTATCACATTTGGAAGTCCTATTTTAGACCTTGTTCTGGACAAGAATAATATGATGAGAATTCGATTAAATGAGAATAGTACATTACTAGCTCTATTAATAGGTAACAGATATGTCATTAAAATAAATAAAAAATTATTATCTCAAAAAGCTGTCAAATCATGACATCAAAACGTACCTTTAAGGTCGTAAATGCCTAACGATTATTCCATCAAAGGTATAATATAGGAAAACGGAAAACTCATGAGGAAAGAGATAATTCACACAATCATACTAAGTGCACAACTGACTTAAGATTCTTTGTATTATTATTTGCAAATTTAGCATATTGGACAAGTCAAGCATGGATATAAAATATGAAAGTAGATTGATATTTTTTTTTATAAATATTAATTACTATTTTGTTGGAAATTATTGGCAAATATATATATATTTAAAACGCTAACCGGATCTTTTAATATCTATTTTAATTAGAACTTTATTATTAGTTATTTTGTGTTCTTTTTAAAATTTTTCTATTATGCACAAATTTGTTTAATAATTTAAATGATTATTTATGCACAGAAAAAATTCTATAGTGAATTTTATAGTTTTTGTATTTTTAGTACAAAAGTAACTTTTAGTTTTACCAAAAAGGCAACTCTTCTACTAGTTGCATATTTGGCTTTAAGCAATATTTTAATAAGTTATATATTCTGAATATTAGGCAACACTTCAACGGTTTGCAAATTTAAACTTATAAGCATGCATAAAAGGATTGCATTTTATAGCAAATAGGCAACTCATTTTATAGTGTCCGAAACGTGAGAGAAAAGACAACATAGCAAAAGTGTTGTCTTAAACACACCTCTGAAGCGTTGTTCTTTTTCAACCAAAGGCAGCACTAATTAGGTGTTGCTTACGAAAGCGTTGCTTTTGAATAAAAAAAGCATTGCCTGTAATCTAAGACAATGGCGATAAGGAGTTCAAAAACATTGCTTTAAGTACAAAAGTATTGCTACAGATCACAAGCAACCTTTTATCAACTTTTAGGGAAAAAAATTTAAATGTTATCTCAGTCTGAAAATATTGCAGTGCATGGAGTATGTAAAGAAGTGTTAGAAGTGCTAACTTCATGGCAATTTACATCAAGCCCTACATCATGAACTCATTTATGTGGTTCCAACAAGACCCTTTGCAAAGAGGGGGATGTATTTGTTAGGACTGTTTTCCCAAAGCACTGGGCAGGTAAAGTTCTTAATGGTGGCGATAGATTATTTCACAAAATGAATTGAAGCTATGCCATTATCAAGTATTACTTCAGTTCAATGTCGGAAATCTATCTGGCAAGAGGTGTTAACGAGGTTTAGAATTCTTGAGGTTATAGTAACAGATAATGAATCTCAGTTTACTGATTCCAAGTTTTGAGATTTCTTGAGTGGATTAGGAATTTGTCAAAGCTTTGTATGGGTAGCGCACCTCAAGCTAATGCGCAGACCGAAGCCACAAACAAAATAGTTTTGAAAGGATTAAAGAAGAGGCTGGACGACTTTTCGGGTTCATAGGTCGACAAATTATGGTCAATCCTATGGTCTTATTGTACTACACCTCAATCCTCCACTAGAGAAACTTTGTTTAGGTTTATTTATGGCGAAGAGGCAGTAATTCCCATGGAAATTGGTGAGCCCATCCCGAGATTGTTGCTCGGCAATTCGGGAAGGAGTTTGAATATTGACCTTATTGATGAAGTGAGGTCAGGAGCCAACCTAAAGTCAGGCCAAAGAACTTATAAGAAGGTGATCTAGTGTTAAGACAAGCCAACGCTAGATCCTCGGCGTATTAGAGAAAATTAGTTCTGACTTGAAAAGGATCTTTCAGAGTTAAGAAAAGTCTAGGCAAAATGGCATACAAATTAAAAAACCTTGATGGTTCTAAGATTCCGAAGACATGAAATGTTGTTCATCACAAAAGGTATTATTCTTAGGAAGGTTCTGATATTAGAATAAGGGCACACTTTTCCTATTAAATTAGGTTTTTAATGAGGCCTTCTTATTTTTGAAATGTGTATTCAGTAATGCAAGTTATTTGATGCTTTAATAATTAGCAATTATTTCATGCTTTATGGCCTATTTAATTCGCATAAGTGATAAAGCTAGGAACAATGGCTTAACAAGTAAATAAAAGCGCCTTTAGTATTAATATCGATATGACAATAAATGTGCGATTTAATATCGAAAAAATGGTAAAATAAAAAGCGCATTTAAAGGTGATAAAATTTAAATAACAGACTAATAAAGTCTTTGACAGAATTTTAAACAGTTAAATATCTTTCGAAAAAATGAGGAGTAAGTTGTCTATGAAGGCAAATCAAAATACTAAGTATAATAACTTAGGAAATCTCACAAAGGGGAATTACACTATGCCAACTATTTTCGCATCTATTACTTTTTAGAAAACACCGACTTTGGAGACGTCCAGGTCGGGGGGCTAAGAATTTAATTTGCTCGAGCATATTGTGTTCAACATAAAATACCCCATCCACTGTAGCGCGCTCAGCGTTCTTAACTAATGAGGTGAGCTCTTCGATTTGCTTCATGAGCTCAAAAACCTGCTTCTTAAGTTTCTCTTCCCTCGCGTCAGAAATATTTTTTGCCTCCTCCATTGATTCAATTTTAGTTTGAAGGGTTTTATTCTCTTATTTAAGAGTTGCCAAGGATTCATTTAAACTTTAAACCTGTGACTTCACCTCCTTTAGTTCTTTTTCTTGCCCTGAATATTTAGAGTGAAAGTTAACAACTTCTTTCTCAGCATCCCTAATATAGATGGCTGAGCAAAGTAACATCCTCTAAACATGGGGAAGGGTCTCCTCGAGGGGTAGTTTAGCCATTCCTGACTTAGCCTCATCTCATGAGGTATTCATTAATAAACACGAGAGCCTGAAATTCCTTCAACAAAATACAGCCAAAAGAAGTTAGGAAAAAATCCCAGTTGCCTCAACACGACCTTTTCCTTTTCTTCTGTTTCTTCTTTTTAGGAAAATTAGTGGGAGAGGGGTTATCTAAGTCATGAATCTCGGGGCTAGCTCCCTCGTTGAATCTTGGCGGCAGGAGAAGGTTACTCAATGTGGTTGAGGAAGAAACCTTGTCCCTACCACCTGAGTTGATCACGGCGTTAGCCTCAGAAGTGGCTAACCTCCTTTTCATGGCGATAATAGCTTATAAGCATCTAGACATGTCAACTGGCAAGAAAAGAAGAGGGAAAAGCTATAAAATAATGAAGCTAGAAGATAGTGATATAAGAATTATTAAAGAAAAAATAATGCATTAAACTAGTAATATAATTTACAAATGGCATTCCAAGCAACATGTTCGTCGGCCAAAATGTTCCTCAAACTTAAAGGTTGGTTGCACCATGACAATGCCCCAATAGGCTAGGTTTGGATTTCGGTTGTGGTGCTCATGGGGTTTTTAATGAAGATATGAACATATAAAGAAATAAAAGAACATGCAAAATTACAATAAATGAACTAATAAAGGAATTAAAAAACTAACTATGTAATATAGACAAGTAAGGTATAAAAAGGATTAATGTAAATGTGTATGAAATATTAAAGCATGAAAGGTATCTTGGCTTGGAATGAGCTATGGGTCCTTTTCTTGTTGGAACCACAACTATGACAATTAGAATTGACTAATCTCACTTGGTCAACCCTCATATCGGAGAGCAAGTTAAATGAGCATAAGTGTTCTTAACCCACAAATCCTAAATTGCTTGCTAATTACCTTAGCAACAAATTAGCGTTAGTGGGAACAAGAACAATTAACAATCCAAGAATTGACACTAAATGTTGGACATTCCCACTCTAGGAACCCAAGTACTCATTTTCCCCAAGCCAAGAGATAGAAAATTAGCCTAAAACCATGATTGACATTTTGTCAAACACTTGGTGGGTAAAAACACTAAACATGGGAAAAATGAGAAAATGCTTGAAACTAAAAGTAACAAATGATCTCAATCAACAATAATAACTCAAGCAAGCATGTAAAAATCACCAATCATCAAATTCATCAATAAGAAATTGAAATTGTAAAAGAGAAGCAAAATTGAACTATGACTTGAATTATAAGGAATGGTAAGAACAATGTAGCTATAAAGAGTAGTAACAAAGAGATACTTACAATGGAAGCTAGCAAAATCCAAGATCAAAAATGGAAATGGTACTTGAATGTAAAAACCCTAGTATAAACCCTAATGGAGACGATGAAAAACTTAGAGAAAAACTATACTAAAGCTTCCTACTACTACTCCTAAGCTACCCTAATGTTATTCTATGCTATGGTCTTCATTTTCCCTTCATTATGAGCTATTGGATTCAGAAATGGGCCTCCAAATCCACCAAAATCGCGAGTCACATGTAATTTTAATGAAGGCATGTGCAGACACCTGTGCGTACGACGTGTGCGCACACGAACACTCTGCCAAAATCTCTATTTGTGCGTACGCACAAGTAGCTGTGCGCACGCACACTAAGCGATGCTTGAAATGTTCACACGACGCGTACGATGCAGCTCACGCGTGCGCTTCGTTCTTCTTTGGTGCTTGTGCGTACGCACGCAGGTCTGTGCGTATGCACACATCGCTGTGCTCTTCTTCTTTGATTCTTCATGCTTCTTCCTCTTTGCATGCTCTTCTTCCATTCCCTCCTAGCCATTCCTACCTTATACATATGAAATCACTCACAAACAACATCAAGGCATAGAATGAAAGGCAAATGGGATAAAAATTTGATCAAATTAGGCATAAAAGAGCATGTTTTCATAATCAAGCACAAATTAAGAGGAAAGTTCAAAAGCATGCTAATTAAGGGAATAAGTACAAGTTTATATGATGGAATCCATTCAATTTCAAGCAAAAATCATCATCAAATATGGATTCATCAATTTCCCCACACTTAAACACTAGCATGTCCTCATGCTAAACACACTCAAAGGAGATAGATGAAAGGGAAAACAATTTATTCTATGTACTACCTAAATGCATGCAACTATTGTAACACCCTCACTACCAGAATGTCACGCTTCTGGCTGCGCCACTCTGATAGAAAGAAGTATTACAACTACTTTATATACTTAATATTAAAATAGGAGCTTGTGACACAACACTGTATCGCTGATTATCTTTGAAAACCGAAAATAAATACTTTATCTTAAAAAAAAACAAGCAGGCATAGATTCATATACAAGACTTTTTACATAATATCTTATAATGTAATATATATATAAAACATACAACTCATATCCCTCTTACAAAATTGTAATAACAAAGACGAGGGAAGAAAATAATCTAATTAATACAACAACATATAAAACCAAACGCAGTTTAACTCTTCTTAATGCTTCTTCATCCAGTTCCTGAAAAGGTAAAGTTGTAGGGGGTGAGAACCTAACCACATGGTTTCACCACGGCGTTTCAAAGTTGTCATAAGAAGATATTTAACAAGAAAACTGTTTTCAAGCTCAGTGATTATCATTGCCTTATGAATCCTTTAAAAACCAATAGATAATCGTTCAAAACCTTTTCAAAGAAACAATGTTTAATCTTTTAGAAATCCGAAACCTTTCCTTTCTTATAAGAAAATTTCAATCAGAAACCAACCACGCAATCAAACAACACAATCATTAATTCATCACCAAAATTTATTCTCAAATGTAGCACGCCAGGGCAAACACAGGCAAGGCAGACAAGGAAAGCACAAGTTTAGGTAGCAGTTACAGCAAATATTTCAAGTAGCAGTTAAGAACAGTTTAGCAATTAGGCAAAACAAAACAAGTTCAAACCCAAGCAAAGCATACAAATGTATATGATGCATGCCTGTCCTATGGCTGATGAGGCTCATCTGTCGGTTATCCAACCAACCCGACAAGTCTGAATTGAACTTAGACTGTCTCCCGACGTGCATCCCCAAGAGTCTATGTATAGATTTTTCTCAAATAATCAATATTGCTCAATGGGGATTATATTCCCGGGAATTTATATAGTGCCCGGTCACACTTACGTCGTAGGGTCAACAGAGTATCGAGTTTTCAACCTGGTACACGTGATGGCAAGCCACGGTACTTTATCCAGGGAACTTCGTATCTCAGATAATTCAAAATCATAAGCCATGTGAATAATTCAAAGATCATATCTCAACATTCTTAATCGATATCTCAACATTCTCAACATCATCATCATTCATCAACTCAAATCTCAGTTCCAATTTCATTCAAAAACCATGTTTTAAAGTAAATTTTCATCATCCTTCTTTCCATTCCGTTCACTAACAATTCCAATTCAAGACATAATTCCTTCTTCTAAATAAATCAATCTTAAAACATATAGCGTTTAAAACCAAATCTTTTTAAATAATTACTTCAAACGAAACTTCCAATTTTATAAAATTTCGGCAGTATCTCCTCTAAAACTCAGACTTTGCCACCCTGTTCGGGTCCCATCCAAACATTTCTCAAACCTTTTCTCAACCATTTCCAAATCTCAAACATTTTCCAGAGTTGAACCAGTTTCAATATCAAATTATTTTCAAATCAAATCAATTCCAACAATAAAACTCTTTTTAAAATCAAATAAGCTTAAATATAAAATCATTTATAAAATCAGACCAACTCAAAATCAAACCGCTCCCAGAATCAATTTATTTTCATATCTCAAATTATTTCCAAAATCGATTCATTTACATCACTAAATAACTTCAAAACCAAGAAAAACCACATTTTATAATAATTAAGTAAATAACTTTTACAAACCAATTTCTCATCAACAACCGTACACCACTCAAGCAATCAATAATTCAGATTAATGAACCATCACATCCATAGGACAAATATAATCACAGAAGTATATCTTTTTGCATCAATATCTATTTATAACAACTCTGTAATATAAAATAGATTTTAAGAAAAACTCCTACCTCGAAAGTTGAACCCATAAACTAAAGGCGTCACAAGAACCATTCCTCTATGCCCGAAACCAACTGCAGCTTCAATCGCAGGTCTGCTCACTTCCGCAATAGCAGAAACGGCTTTAATTGCAACAAGCAATCCCGATAACTCAATCCTAAAACATAAATATCACGAAAACCTTAATAACACATAACAGAAAACTAATGGCGAGGGTTCGCAATAAGATATACCTACAGTAAGAGAAAAAATGGAACAGCCGCAATCCCAAGTTGACCCGGCGGCAGCTCCGACAGTGGCCAGAAACTCCAATGGTCCAACAATAACCTTAACTTTGATATAAAATCATCGGAACTCAATCCTACAATACCAACAGCTCAGAGCCTCGAAGAACTTATATTGGAATATTGATATCAAAAGTTCTGGAAGTAAAAACGCTTACCAAGAAGGCAAAGGCTCGGCGGCGGCCTCCAGCAGCCAGAACGGCGGCGGTTCATGACGGTGACACGGCTCTGGCGGCGAGACAGCGGCAGAAGGTGTCTCCCTTTCCCGTCACGTTCTAACCCTTCATTCCATAACTCAGTTCGGCGATGAAGCAGACCCACGACGCTAATGGAGACACAGATCTGACGGCGACGGGATCCTCGGCGGTATCTTTTCTCTCTTCCCGCGAGCGTTCTTCCTTGGTGTGACTGCGCGGCGACTTGGCGACAAGGCTGGGTGCGACGGTGGTGCAGGAAACGACGACGACGATGGGTCCGGGTCGGTGATGGCGACAACTCGCGATGACAGGGACGCTCCTCCGTGACGGCATGAACAGAAGCAGCAGTGCGAGTCCTCCCTCTTCGCGTCTCTCTCTGTCCGATCTCTCTCCTCTGGCGTGGTGGCTGGCGCGACGGCAAGTTGGGCGGCAGTGAGGCGTAGCTGGCGGTGAGGGTTGGACGCGGTCTGGACGGCAATGGGACAAGGCACGCAGCGGGCTGGGCGCGACGGCGAGTTCTCCTCCCCTCTCTTCCCGTTCAGCTCTCTCTCAGACCTCCCTCTCTTCTCCTGTCGACAGTGGCGGCGACGACGGCAGTAACACCCACCGCGCCGCCTCTTTCTTTCTCCCCCTTCCTTTCTTCCCACGGCTTTTCTGATAAACCACTATTTTATAGTTTATATTGTGTTTAATTGTGTGGTTTTGTCATGATCCTTACCCACTTATTCATCAATTTAGCATGCATTTAGATTTCCTTCCTAAATTCAGTACATGTTTGAAAATTGCTTCCTAGAGACTTTAATTATTTAATTTTAATTCTCCTCTATTCCAGTCGATGCCGTGATCTGTGTGTCAAGTGTTTCAGGCTTTATAGGGCATGAATGAGATGGAGATTGGAGAGGAAGCTAGCAAAAATGGAAGGAACACAAGAATTTGAGGAGATAACCAGCGAGAAGTGACGCGGTCACATGGCTCACGCAACCGCGCGAAGGAGTGCAAATCGCAGTGACGCGACATGGCTTGCGCGGCCGCGCGGATTGGAAAAGCGCAAGCGACGCGGTAGCGTGGACGACGCGAACGCGTGGAGAGGAAAAAGCGCAAGCGACGCGTCCGCATGGATGACGCAATCGCGTGACATGCGCGATCTGCATAATCTGTAGAATTCGATGAGGGCGATTTTGGACCTTATTTCGGCCCAGTTTTTGGCCCGGAACAGCAGACTAGAGTCAGAGAATATGCAGAAACAACACAGACATTCACTTCAGTAGTTTTTAGATCTAGTTTTTCACTCTCTTAGGTTTTCTCTCTAGTTTTTAGAATTTGGATTTTCAATTGGTCTTAGCATTGGAACATTGAGAAGAGTTATTTCCTCATCAAGACTTCATCATTCTAGTTTGTTCTCTTAACTTGGTTTTATTCTTCCATGTTCTTTGTTATGTTCAATTTTGTCATTCAGATACTTTTATGATTAATTAATGCAAGGATTATTTCTTTTTAATTCAATTTCAATTCCAATAATCATGTCTTCTTTTAATTCCCTTTCATGTGCTATGGATTCTTTATTTACAATGCGTGAGTAGTTTCATTACTTGATGGGGAGTTGATTAAAAAGGAACTCTTGAGTTGGAAGGATTGAAGGAGAAATTTGTAGTTGGGTTAAATGTTGGATTGCTATCCTGTCACCAACGCCAATCCCTTTGAACTAAGTGGGTTACAACTCGTGAACAGATCTGGCATTCCAACTTGTTTGACTTTCCCTTACCTAGTAAAGGATAACCAAACAGAGTAACCGTTAATTATAAATCAATCTTAAAAATCACTCCATCAATGATAGAGATTCTAACTAATCAATTCCCAGTCAAGGCTTTTATTTATATTATTTAAAATTTCTCAATTTAAATTCCAATTTACTTAGCTCAACTTCTTGGAACATCTGATTAATAAAACAGCACACTTTTCTGCAACTCATTGGGAGACGACCTGGGACTTAAAACTCCCAGTAATTTTAATTTAAACTCTCTGTGACATATTTCTAAATTGATAGGCAGATTTTCGGTGAGTTAAGAACTATACTTGCAACGTAACCATTTTAATAAATTTTTAATTCACCAGCTTCTGCTTCCCATCAATTTTTGGCGCCGTTGCCGGGGAGTTGCAATAGAGTGCTAATTTTATTAATTAGAATTTATTTATTTGCATTTTATTTAATTTTGCTACTATGAGCTGCATGTTTCTTCTGCCAAATGACACGTTCACTTCCTGATCCGCGCTTGCTAATATTCGATCCTGAAATTGAAAGAATAATTTCACGAATAAGGCGAGAACAGCGTAGGTTAGCCCGCTCTGAGGGCGGATTTGAAAGTGAATTTGAGGAAGAAACCAGCCCCCGTTCTACTGATTCGGTTGTTTTACGTGCAGAAAACATGGCAGCTAGAAGAGTTACCATTCAGGAGGAAGGAACTCCTGATTTTACAATGCAACCGTTTCAAGCGCATCATCCAGCGGTAGCTACGGATTTTGAAATAAAGACCGCACTGTTAAATTTGATGCCCAAGTTTCATGGCCTACCTGCTCAAGAGCCTATCAAGCACTTGAGAGATTTCCAGGCAGCCTGTTCTACTGTCAGGCGTGATGGCACTGATGAAACTTCAATTCTGCTGAAAGCTTTTCCGTTCTCTCTTGAGGGAAAAGCAAGAGAGTGGTACTACACTCAACCTATAGCAAATGTATCCAACTGGGATACACTCAGAAAGGAGTTTCTGGAGAAATTCTTCCCATCTGAAGTTACTGATAAACTGAGGAAGGATATCCCTACAATTGTTTAGGATGACAATGAGACTCTCTTCAAATACTGGGAGCGCTTCAATAATCTTCTGGAAGCATGCCCCCACCACATGATTGACAAGATCGTGCTACTCAGCTATATCACACAAGGTATGAGGCCCCAAGATAAGACCACATTGGAAAGTGCCAGCAATGGGTCTATGAAGAAGTACAAGACCACTGATGAAGCTTGGCAATTGATCAGTGATTTAGCTGAATCTACTCGGAACCACAGACAGAAGCAAGGTCGTTCAAAAGCCATTGCAGAAGTATCTTCTGGCATAGAGACTGCTGCTCTAAATCAAAGCATCTGTGAGATGACCAACCTGCTGAAGCAAATCCAGTTGAATCAACAAGCTCAGCAAACTCAACCGCAGCAAAACCAACAACTAGTTCCACAAAGAATTTGCGGAATTTGTGCTGATTACAGCCATTACACTGATGAATGCCCGCAGCTCCAACAAGAAGACAACATGGTGGCATCCACTCACAACTTCTATGACCGCCCCAACCAAGGGTACAATCAAAGTGGAAATAATAACCATGGATGGCAGGACAATTCAAACCAGAATTGGAGGGACAACAATAATAGGGGAGGCAGAGATAATCAGGAAAATTAGATGTGGAATAATAACAACAACAAGCAGCAAAATCAACCTTACCGAGCACCTCACCTGAGGCAAAACCAAGGACCACCAAACAATCAGCAGCAAACCTCTCAATTTACTCATTCTTCTATATCTTCTAATGAAGATTTATTACAAGCTTTTGAGAAAAGACAACTGGCCATGGAGAGTACCATCGTGAACACTATTAACGCCAGTCTGAATGGTCTCACCTCTACTCTGTAAGCTTTTATGACACATCTTGGTTCAGCACAAAATTCTAGTAACCAACATTCAAGCACCACTGGGGTCCGCTCTCAACCATTACCCAATCCAAAGGGAGGCATTAATGCCATCACCCTGAGGTCCGGAACCACACTGCAGGAGAGGAATCAGGAGGAACCAAGCTCACTAGAATACGCCTCAGCTGAAGAGGTGGTAGAAATAGAAGATGTTGAAGAGGAAGAGGATACACAGGACATAGCTGAAGAAGAGATAGCTCAACCACAGAAAGAAGCACAAAAAGGTGCAGGCACCACAGAAAACACTACTCCCATTCCATTTCCACAACTTGTAAGGAAGCCCAGGAAGCAGCTGGAACCTGATACTAAAATGGTAGAAATATTCAAAAAGGTTGAGGTAATTGTCCCCCTTTTTGATGTTATTCAGCAGGTACCTAAATATGCAAAGTTTCTAAAAGACTTATGTATCCATAAAGACAAGATTAATGAATTAGAAACTATTCCTTTAGGTAGTTCTATATCTGCTTTAATGGGAGGATTACCTGAAAAATGTAGTGATCCAGGTCCTTGCATAGTTAGTTGTACTATTGGTGGTGTAGTAATTTATGATTGCATGTGTGATTTAAGAGCATGTGTCAGTATAATGCCTTTGTCTATATATGATGTTTTAAGGCTCCCTCCCTTAAAAAGGTCGGCAGCTCGTTCTGTGTTAGCAAATAAAAGCATTATTATAGTGGCTGGAGTTGCTGAAGATGTTTTGGTGAACATTAAAGGGCTCACATTTCCCACTGATTTTTATATCTTGGAGATGCCCCATAATGATTCAGATAAGCCATCATCAATCCTACTTGGAAGATCATTCCTGAAGACATCAAAATTCAAATTGGATGCTTTTTCAGGAACATACTCCTTTGAAATAGATGGCCGTATAGTAATCTTCAATCTGAATGAAGTCATTGACAACCCCCCAGAAGATCGTTCTATCTTCCAGTGTGATGTCATAGACGAAAGTGTGGCTAAAGTTCAAAAAGAAGAGTTTGAAGAGAGGCACACTGGACAAGGTCCAAGTGTGGGGACCCTCTTAACCGACAGTGAGAGCACTTTGCCATTTTCACAAGCCCCAGATAATCCAGAGCCTGCCCATGATCAAAAGTTAGAATTGAAACCTCTCCCTCCACATCTCAAATATGCTTATCTTGAAGATGAGCAGAAGCTTCCGGTTATTATTTCAAGGGAACTGACTTCTCAACAAGAAGAGCAGTTACTTGATGTACTGAGGAAGCATAAGAAGGCAATTGGGTGGAGTTTGGCAGACATAGTGGGAATCAACCCTCAAGTATGCGAGCACAGAATATTTTTAGAAGAGGGAGCAAGACCTATCCATCAACCACAAAGAAGATTGAATCCCACCATCTTGGAAGTTGTCAAAAAGGAAGTGACCAGACTATTGGAAGCAGGTATCATATATCCCATTTCAGACAGTGAATGGGTAAGCCCAGTACAAGTGGTGCCCAAGAAGTCCGGAGTCACTACCGTGAAGAATGAGCATGGAGAGCTCATAGCAACTAGAGTTCAGAATGCTTGGAGAGTCTGCATTGATTACAGGCGTCTCAACCAAGCTACCCGTAAGGATCACTACCCACTTTCATTCATTGATCAAATGCTGGATCGCCTGTCAGGTAAATCACATTATTGCTTTCTAGATGGTTATACAGGTTATTTCCAGATTCATATAGCTCCTGAGGATTAGGAAAAGACTACTTTTACATGTCCTTTTGGGACTTACGCTTATAAGAGAATGCCCTTTGGCTTGTGCAATGCACCAGCTACTTTCCAAAGGTGCATGATGAGTCTTTTCTCTGATCTTATTGAGGACTGTATGGAAGTTTTTATAGACGATTTTAGCGTTTATGGTGCTTCTTTTAACCTTTGCTTAGATGGATTATCTAGAGTATTAGATAGATGTGTTAATACAAACCTTGTATTGAATTTCGAAAAATGCCACTTTATGGTAAAGCAAGGGATTGTATTAGGACATGTGGTATCTAATAATGGCATTTTTGTAGACCCAGCAAAGGTGAATGTTATTTCTAGTTTACCTTACCCCTCTTCTGTGAGGGAAGTCCGTTCGTTCCTTGGCCATGCAGGTTTCTACAGGAGATTTATTAAGGACTTTAGTAAGGTGGCACTTCCCTTATCCAGATTACTACAGAAGGACATTGAGTTTGAGTTCAGTGACGATTGCAAACAAGCATTTGATAAGTTGAAGACTGCTCTAACTCAAGCCCCAATTGTGAGAGGACCCGACTGGAGCCAGCCGTTTGAAATCATGTGCGATGCTTCCAACCATGCAGTAGGAGCAGCGCTGGCTCAGCGTGAAGGTAAGGATCCTTTTGTTATTGCCTATGCGTCTAAGACTTTAGACACTGCCCAGTCCAATTATACTACTACTGAGAAAGAGCTACTTGCTATTATTTTTGCTCTGGATAAATTCCAGGCTTATTTACTTGGTACTAGAGTAGTAGTGTATTCAGACCATGCAGCTCTAAAGTATCTATTAGCTAAAAAGGAATCCAAACCAAGACTTATACGTTGGATACTGCTGTTACAAGAATTTGATTTAGAAATAAAGGATAGGAATGGTAATCAAAATTTAGTAGCAGACCATTTGAGTCGCCTTAAACATATTAAGGATGATTCTACTCCTATAGATGATAATTTTCCTTTTGACAACCTGCAAGTAGTATCTGAGGTAGTCCCTTGGTATGCACCTGTTGCTAATTATTTAGTTAGCCGCACATTTCCTCCATATTTTTCTAAACATCAAAGAGACAAGCTGAAAAGTGAGTCTAAATATTATATATGGGATGACCCATATTTATGGAGATGTGGCGCTGACCAGATAATTAGACGTTGTGTGCCTCAATCAGAATTTCAGTCCATTTTAGAGGCCTGTCACTCATCTGAGAGTGGAGGACATTTTGGCCCTCAACGAACAGCTAGAAAGATCTTAGACTGTGGATTTTGGTGGCCTACTCTTTTTAGAGATGCTGCTGAGTTTTGTAAATCTTGTCACCCATGCCAGAAATTTGGTAACATATCCAAGAGGGATGAGATGCCTCAACAATATATGCTTTTCTGTGAAATTTTTGATGTTTGGGGCATTGACTTCATGGGTCCATTTCCAAATTCTAGTGGATATTTTTATATATTGTTAGCTGTGGATTATGTTTCCAAATGGGTGGAAGCAATTCCTACCCGCACTGATGATGCTAACACTGTTGTTTTCTTTGTGAGAAACCATATTATATGCCGCTTTGGATCACCACGAGCGATCATGAGCGATCAAGGCACCCATTTTTGTAACAGGAGACTAACAGGATTGATGAAGAAGCATGGGATAATCCATAAAGTTGCAACAGCTTACCATCCCCAAATTAATGGGTAAGCCGAGGTGTCAAACAGAGAAATTAAGCGTATCTTGCAGAAGATAGTGAAGCCTCATAGAAAAGACTGGAGCACCAGACTACAAGATGCACTGTGGGCATATAGAACAGCATACAAGACACCCATTGGGATGAGTCCCTTTCGCTTAGTTTATGGAAAAGCTTGCCATCTTCCAGTTAAAATCGAACACAAGGCCTTTTGGGCAGTTAAAGAGTGCAGCATGGAAATTGAGAAGGCCGGAGCTGAAAGGAAGTTGCAACTGCAGGAACTGGAGAACATTCACCTAGAAGCTTATGAGAATTCCAGAATTTGCAAGGAAAGGATGAAAGCTGTGCATGATCAAAACATCAAGAAGAAAGAATTTCAACTTGGAGATTTCGTCCTCCTTTACAAATCTCGACTAAGGCTAATGCCCAGTAAGTTAAGATCAAAATGGGAAGGTCCATACAGAGTAGAGAAGGCTGAACCGTACGGAGTTTATCACCTAAGCCATCCTTCAAGCTCTGAACTTATTAAGGTTAATGGACACCGCCTGAAGCTGTACCATGGTGAGAAGGTGCAGAAAAGCAAGGAGCTTGAGATCCTCCACTTGGAAGATCCCACATCGCAGCAGATTGAGCTAGTGGAGCGTCCAACTTACGGACGTTAAAGCAAAGTGCTTGGTGGGAGACAACCCACCGCAGTATGATCGTTCTTTTCTTCACTTTTAGTTTTTCTTCTTTAATAACTCTTCTCTTTATTAGTGCTTTCGTGCTTTTTCATTTACATGTCTTTATCTTTCCTTAAAAAAAAAAAATTTTCGCTGCGCGACGCGATCGCACCAGCAACGCGTCCGCGTGGCAGGAAGAGTAAAGAAAAATAAAAATGAACAGAAAGTTACGCAGGAGGAGCGCTAGAGTCGTGCCAATGGCACAAATTACCCCACGCGACCGCGTCGCTGACGCGACCGCGTCGCATGGAAATCATGGCCTCCCACGCGACCGCATGCCCCACGCGGCCGCGTGCCCTGAGGTTTTGGCGTAAAAGGATGCACTGTCGCATTCTGTGCCAGAGTGATGCTGGATTGGTGCTGGAAGCACAATCTTTGTCACGCGACCGCGTCGCTGACGCGGCCGCGTCACCCATTTTATAACGCACACTCATGCGATCGCGTGACCCACGCGATCGCGTCACTCAATTTTGGCTATTAAAATAAATTGAACAGAGAGTTGTGCTGGAGCGAGGCTGCACTCGCGCCAGCAGCGCAACACGGATCACGCGACCGCGTGACTGACGCGATCGCGTCTTCTTACCTGATGCGCATCCACGCGAACGCGTGCCCCACGCGGCCGCGTCGCATGCGCCGCACAGCTCAACCTAATTGCCAAATTATCTTATCTTTCTTTCCTTCAAATCCTAATTTTTCTTTTCCCTCCTTCTTTCTTCCTTCTCCCTTCCCCTTTCTATCTCACCTCTCACTCTCTCTCTCTCTCTCTCTCCTCCATTAACAAGGTTTTACCTTCTTCTTCCTTCTTTCTTTTTCTATCATTTTTTTATTGTTCTACATGTATTTTCTTTTTCTTTTCTTCTTCTTTTAATTATTCCTATTTTCTTTATTCTTCTTTTCCCTTTTTACATGGTGTTAGAAATTTTTTTGAGTCATTATCCCTCATTATATGCTTGTGACTTGTTACAATTTATTTGACAATTATTATTATTTTTAAGGGATTACTTGCATGTTCAATTTCATACTTTTTATATCTTATTTAACATGCATGCCATGTGTTTGTGAAAAAGCCTATATAGTACTATGCACTTTTCTACATTACTTTACTCTACTATTCAATGCTTGCTTTTCACAAATTCTCCTTCTTATTTTATTAATTGAATGTAATTGTCAATATAAACGTGATGGTTTGTTACAAAGTATTGCTTGGTCTATGCTACTCATGCCCTTTGCCAGCATGCCAATAAACACCTTGCATTCATTTGTCTTTATATGCACTAGCTATTTTCCATCGTTGGCTTTTCACACGTACTCGCGAGCATGTGTTAATGTCAGCATATCTTAATGTGCATCCATCACCCTCTTTTCTGTTTCCTTCCTTGCTGTATATCTCTTTGAATTTAATTTACTTTCTCTTCCCTTCTTTCAGGATGGCCACCAAGAAAGGAAAAGAGAAAGCTACTTCCAAACCACCAGCAAGAAGAGGAATTAAACGAACATTAGTGGTAGAGCCTTCTTCAACCACAGTCAAGCCCTCAACAAAAAGAGTTAAGAGGATAATAAAGGTTGACGACAAGGAGAAAGCATTTCCAGCAAAGGACACTGCGCGATTTTCCAATCGCTACTGTGAGCAGATGTTCCCTATCCTAGCAGAAAGGAACTATAACAATGAATACCTTCTTATCCTCCCATCCAATATTGCCTCATTTGTTGATCCGCAAATTGAACGAAGACAATGGGGTTTCTTACGGAGACAGCCGAGGCAGGTCAATCTCTCTTGGGTAGTTGAGTTCTACTCCAACTTCTACATACCGACCCTGCAGTCTATTTATGTCCGGCAGAAGCAAGTGCCCATTACAGAAGAGGCCATCCAGCAAGCTCTGAGTCTTCCCCCTTTTCCAACAGGAATGGACGCTTTTCAAGAAGCCACCCTTCAGCGCCAAAGATACCAATTTGACTGGGACTCCGTTCTCGGAGTCATCGCATTACCTGGCAGCCGTTGGATCTACGGATACCACCGTACCCGCCCTAAGGGAATCTTGGCTTCCGCACTTACCTTGGACACTCGCGTATGGGCACAGATCATGTCACATTACGTCTTTTCAAGCACTCATGAGTCCTCTTTTACTGCAGACATGGCTGTTCTACTATGGTGCATCCTTACAGACCAACCTCTGAATCTCTCAAGGCACATCCGGAATGCTATGGAGCATGTACAAATCGCGGGCAACCTACCTTTTCTCGCCTTGGTCTCAGATCTTGTCTCAGCAGCCGGAGTCTCCTACAGAGCTGGGGACACCAAAGCCATGCTTCCACGGGATGATCAATATGTCCCTAACGAAAAATACCTCAGACTTTCAGCAGCCACTACAAGCCAACCTACTGAGCCAGTTGAAGATATTCCTTCTTCAACACCACAAGCATCTACCACTGAGAAATTGCTCCAGCAGATACTTGAAAAGTTGGATAGGCATGAATAGAAAGCTAAGATGAGAGAGCGCCGTAACAAGCGCCGATTCACATACCTCAAGGAGCTGATCATGGGCAAATTCAAGGACTCAGACACTCCGGACTCCACTTCTTTTACCAGCACCGGGAGCCATGATGGTCCCGACTGTGGAGATACTGCCACCAGCCCACCCCTGTTCCTGACAGATGGCACCGAGGACGGTAAAAAGCCTTATGTGTGGGGAGGTCGGTCAGTACCTGATTTCCGGAGGTAATTTCTCTTCTCTGTACACCAATAATTAGAATATTTTAGTTAGACTTTCTTTCTTTTATAGAATAGAATAAATTGCATAGGTTAGAATAGTTGCATGCATGTTCTACTTGATTGAAAAGACAATAAGTTTCTTTTAAAAATCTATCTTTGGAATAAAATTTCACTAATTTTTCAAAATTTTTATGATAAATCTGCTTGAGTTGTATTTGGAACATGATGTTTGAGCTAAAGAACACACAACCAGTGAAAGATTTGAGCCTTTATGTATGGTTACATCATTTAACCATAATTATTTTATTCTTGTGTGGTTACTCCTCTATGATTGTAATCTATATTTTGTTTTATCTTATATGTCCAATATTTATTATATTTACATGTTTGCACAAGATTGAGGCCATTATTTGTTTAAACTCACTTATCCAAATCAAGCCTACCCTTTTTAATTACCCTTGTTAACCACTTTGAGCCTTTAAAACCCTTTTTGTTCTATATTTTACCACATTACTAACCTTAAGCTGAAAAAACAAATTGCATATCCCAAATTGAATCTTTGGTTAGCTTAAGATAGAATTGTGTGTGCTAGTTAAGTATGGAAAATTGTGGGAACAAAAGTTGTTAAGGGGATGTGTCATGAAAATTTAAAGGGAATTTGGATACCTATTCATGTGAAACTATAAGAATAAAAAATCTATGTGCATTGATAAGCTTTATTTATTTCAATTCCAAAAAAAAAAAAGAAAAAAAGAAAAAAATGATAAACAAATAAATAAGGGGACAAAATTACCCCAATGTTAAATTCAGAATTCAAATATCAATGCACATATGATAGAATTAAAATACAAAGTTGAAACATGAGTATGGGTTGAAAAAGGGAATTATGGGTAACTAAGCATGAATTTAAAAAGTATGTAGAATATATGTATATTAGGTGAGAGCTTAGGTTAATTAAATATTCAATTTATAAAGCTCACTTAGCCATATGTATACCCTTACCTGCACCTTGGCCCCATTACAACCCTGAAAAGACCTCATGATGTTTGCATTGGTATATTAACTGTTGTTGATTGGTTAGGAGAAAAACAAAAGTTAGAAAACATGACTAGGGAAGAGTAGAGTGATTACCCTATACACTAGAGATTAGAGCGTACATACATTATCAGTGAGGGTTCAATGCTTAAATTTTCATGTTTCCTGCTTTCATAAGCTATCTTCTTGCATTTTTATCGGTTTTATTGTATAATGATAGAATTAGTGGAATTTGATTTGTAATTATTTTGAAGGGCTTATTTACTTTTGATCAAGTGGACAATAATCATATAGTTGTATTTATTTATATATGTAGGATTGCATCGCATTTCATGAGTTTCTGCATGTTCATACTTATTTCCTTGTCTCCTTCAATTTAGCATGAGGACATGCTAATGTTTAAGTGTGGGGAGGTTGATAAACCACTATTTTATAGTTTATATTGTGTTTAATTGTGTGGTTTTGTCATGATCCTTACCCACTTATTCATCAATTTAGCATGCATTTAGATTTTCTTCCTAAATTCAGTACATGTTTGAAAATTGCTTCCTAGAGACTTTAATTATTTAATTTTAATTCTCCTCTATTCCAGTCGATGCCGTGATCTGTGTGTCAAGTGTTTCAGGCTTTATAGGGCATGAATGAGATGGAGATTGGAGAGGAAGCTAGCAAAAATGGAAGAAACACAAGAATTTGAGGAGATAACCAGGAAGAAGTGACGCGGTCGCATGGCTCATGCGATCGCGCGAAGGAGCGCAAATCGCAGTGACGCGGCCGCATGGCTTGCGCGGCCGCGCGGATTGGAAAGCCAAGCGACGCGGTAGCGTGGACGACGCGAACGCGTGGAGAGGAAAAAGCGCAAGCGACGCGTCCGCATGGATGACGCGATCGCGTGACATGCGCGATCTGCATAATCTGCAGAATTCGATGGGGGCGATTTTGGACCTTATTTCGGCCCAGTTTTCGGCCCGGAACAGCAGACTAGGGTCAGAGAATATGTAGAAATAACACAGACATTCACTTCAGTAGTTTTTAGATCTAGTTTTTCACTCTCTTAGGTTTTTCTCTCTAGTTTTTAGAATTTGGATTTTCAATTGGTCTTAGCATTGGAACATTGAGAAGAGTTATTTCCTCATCAAGACTTCATCATTCTAGTTTGTTCTCTTAACTTGGTTTTATTCTTCCATGTTCTTTGTTATGTTCAATTTTGTCATTCAGATACTTTTATGATTAATTAATGCAAGGATTATTTCTTTTTAATTCAATTTCAATTCCAATAATCATGTCTTCTTTTAATTCCCTTTCATGTGCTATGGATTCTTTATTTACAATGCGTGAGTAGTTTCATTACTTGATGGGGAGTTGATTAAAAAGGAACTCTTGAGTTGGAAGGATTGAAGGAGAAATTTGTAGTTGGGTTAAATGTTGGATTGCTATCCTGTCACCAACGCCAATCCCTTTGAACTAAGTGGGTTACAACTCGTGAACAGATCTGGCATTCCAACTTGTTTGACTTTCCCTTACCTAGTAAAGGATAACCAAACAGAGTAACCGTTAATTATAAATCAATCTTAAAAATCACTCCATCAATGATAGAGATTCTAACTAATCAATTCCCAGTCAAGGCTTTTATTTATATTATTTAAAATTCCTCAATTTAAATTCCAATTTACTTAGCTCAACTTCTTGGAACATCTGATTAATAAAACAGCACACTTTTCTGCAACTCATTGGGAGACGACCTGGGACTTAAAACTCCCAGTAATTTTAATTTAAACTCTCTGTGACATATTTCTAAATTGATAGGCAGATTTTCGGTGAGTTAAGAACTATACTTGCAACGTAACCATTTTAATAAATTTTTAATTCACCAGCTTCTGCTTCCCATCACTTCCCCTCTCACTTCTCCCCTTTCTTTTCTTTCTATTTCTTTCTTTTTTTCCATGAATTTGCTGTTGGGTTTAGGGAAGAAAAGGGATTCGGTGGCTGAAGAGATAAGGCAGCTAGGTTTTTGGGGAAACTAGGGTTAGGGTGATATTTTGGGGATTTAGGGTTTTGGTAAAAATTAGGTATAGGGATAATTTAATAATTTTAATAAAATTAGAGCATAAAGTATTAATATTTGAAAAACTAATTTAATCTCTAAAATTACTTTAAAATATTATTTGT
The DNA here is from genome assembly GCF_003086295.3 of Arachis hypogaea. NCBI lineage: Eukaryota > Viridiplantae > Streptophyta > Magnoliopsida > Fabales > Fabaceae > Arachis > Arachis hypogaea. The sequence goes on from NC_092050.1 coordinate 21,378,716, forward strand.
TGTATAAAAATACTAATTGATTTTCAATAAATTACTCTAATTGAAAATTTATGATAATATAATTAATTTCTCTTTATCTTTAACTTAAAGTATTAAATGATATAAATTATCTAAAATCAAATCATATAAAATTCTTATTATTTCATAACTACCAATTTTATAATTTAATTATAGAAAATAATTCAATAATTATAAAATTAGACAAAATTCTAATTTAAATAGCCAAACCTTATTATTTTTGAATTTCTGGAACTTTAAATCATAAATAGGAAAATAATCCATAGGTATAGAGTTTGGATAAAAACCTTAATTTATTTCAGGTCCAATTAATTGCCTTTAATTATTTTCAATAAAAATAATTTCTGAAATTAAAACTATAAATAAATATATAATTTGAGATTGATTCAAAATAGGACTTTTCAAAAGTCTTAGGTCTTACATCCTACCCACCTTATAAAAATTTTCATCCTCGAAAATTGATACAAAATTAAAAGAGATTTCATATTACTTCACTCTTGAACTTATTTAAAGAAAAGGCAAAAAGTTCTCAGTATATATTCATATAGTCTCAAATACCAAAATTTTCATATGGCATAAAAATATAAAGGGTATAAGTATGATGTGAAAAAGACGTTATTAGGTAGGCTTGATGTACAAGATGATATGTTTCAAACATGTGATGGTAAAATAAGGTAGAAAAAGTTTATAAAACAAGCCGGGGTTAAAACGATGTGCTTAATGTCCGCTTACTGATCTCATACCAACTTCAGAGATTCAAATATTTAAACTTCAACATAATTTATCTCCACCATTTTCAACCGTACTTTATTAGGCAACTCATCTGAAGGTTCTCAACTTTGTTAAACACTTTACAAACCTTACTATTGGTGATAAGCCCCATATCAACAGAACTCTTTTACGTAAAACAAGGTTTCACAACTCTCTGTGACATCGTATACTTACGAGTTTCCCTTTTGTATTCACCAAACGTGTCCTAAAGGACTAAGGTGTCGTTTACCTAAATCTAATGGTCGCAAGAAGTATACTCAGAAGGATAATAGACCATAGAAAAGAAAGAAAGCAACAAAGACGGCGTTCGCGAGAATTTGAAAGACTTAATGCAATTGCAGGTAAACAAGGATGCTCAAGCAACGAAGTTTGCTAGAAAGAAATCAATTGCCAAATTTTCACAAAGTTCCATGCCTTTATCACCAATGCTTCCCAATAATTCCCCCCACACTTAGAATATACACACTAATCCACCCAAGCTAATCAAAGAACAATTCAGGGACATCAATGGTTTTTCCGCTTAAGGGGAATAATATGCTAAAATCAGAACAAAAGGGAATTTACAGGCTCAAAAGGGGTTCACAAAGGTGAATGCAAGGGTTAGCCATATAGGTTAGTGAGTTTAACATCAAAGATGGCCTCAATCATGCTAAATGCATCCAAACAACAAATACAGGACATAAAGAATCATGTAAATCAATGATCACAATAAAAAAGGAGTGTAATCATACAAGAACAAACATTATGGTTGAAGAATTCAACCATCTATTAGAGCTCAAATCTCACAAGGTATGTTGTTCTAGCTCTTTTTCTATGTTCTAAAAACAGATTACTGCAAGCAAGTTGAAAAACACAAAATTTTTCTTCAATTCAATCAATGGCTCGCCCTAAGAAAGATTTCATGAAAATTTCTTGGTGTTTCACTAAACTTATTCACTCTATTATGCAACATGCAAACATTAACCACCATATAACTATAAACAATAAAGAAAAATTTACAAACAAACCAGACAAGGGCAATAGAAATAAAGCTACTACAAATGAAGAAAAAGGACTAAAAAGGTATTGCAAAGTGTTTTGAGAAAAGAATTTTTACCCCCCCCCACGAAGTCGTCAATCCTCCCCCATACTTAGTTCGCGCACGGTCCTCCGTACAAGCTTACGATCCGGGAGAAAGATAATTTCAGGGGTCCACCTTCAGTTGGTGGTTTCGGAATTGGGTTGGTCACCTTCATCATGCTCCTCTCCAACTAGCTTGGATGAAGTTTCCAGAGTTGGGCCAGGGTCTCTGATAAACCACTATTTTATGGTTTATATTGTGTTTAATTGTACGGTTTTATCAAATCTTTACCCACTTATTCATATGATTAGCATGCATTTATAATTCCTTCCTAAAAATACTTCATGGTTGAAAACTTGCTTTCCAGAGACTTTTAATTTTGTATTTTAATTCTCCTTTATTCCATTCGATGCCGTGATCTGTGTGTTAAGTGTTTCAGGCTTTATAGGGCATGAATGACTTGGAGATTAGAAAGGAAGCTTGCAAAAATGGAAGGAACACAAGAAATTAAGGAGATGACCAGCGAGAAGTGACGCGGACGCATGGCTCATGTGACCGCGCAACATAAAGGAAATTGCAGTGACGCGGATGCATGGCTCACGCGACCGTGTGGATTGGAAACTACACAAGCGACGCGAAGGCGTGGACGACGCGCACGCGTGGCAAGGCAAAACGCTGGACGACGCGGACGCCTGGATGACGCGATCGCGTGACGTGCGCGATCTGCAAAATCTGCAGAATTCGCTGGGGGCGATTTTGGGCCCTATTTTGACCCAGTTTTTGGCCCAGAAAAGCATATTAGAGTCAGGGAACATGCAGAGACCAAGGAGAACATTCATTCCGCCTAATTTTAGTTTTAGATCTGATTTTACCTCTCCTCTAGGTTTTCTCTCCACACATTGATAGTTCTTAGGATTTCGTTTTTATTGCTTTTTGGATTGGGATATTGAGAAGAGTTATTACCTCTACCAAGACTTCATTATTCTAGTTCGTTTCCTTACTTGTCTCTTACTCTTCCATGTCCTTAATTTATTCAGAATTACTATTGGGTTATTTTTAGAATTTATTAATACAAAAACTATTTTTATTTTTAATTGATCTTTTTGATTATTATCTATCATGTCTTTCTTTATTTCTAATTATTATTTTATGAAGTTTATATTCATAATGAGCGAGTAGTTCCATAACTTGATTGGGAGTTGATTGAAAGGAGGACCTTGAGTTGGAATGCTCAAGAGAAAAATTGTAATTGGGTTTATTGTTGGATTGTCCTCTAGTCACTGACACTAATCCTTTCCAAGGGAGAGGATTGAGACTTGTGACTAGAAATAGCTTTCCAACTTGCTTGACTTTCCTCTACTCAGTAAGGGATAACTAAGCAGAACAACCTTCAATCATCAATTAATCTTGAGAGTACTCCAACAAGAATAGGGCTTCCAACTAATCTACTCCCAGTCAAGGTTTTTATTTAAATTACATAAATTCCCTAATTTAATTTCCTATTTATCAACTCAAACCATTTTTGAAAACATTTGATTAATAAAATAGCACATCTTCCTGTAACTCGTTGGGAAACGACCTGGGATTCATACTCCCAGTATTTTAATTCTAATTTTTGTGATAATCCTTCTAAATTGATAAACGGAATTTCGGTTGGTTAAGGACTGTACCTGCAACGTATCTCTTATAATAATTTCTTAACTCGCCAATTTTCGCCACGTCAATTTTTGGCGCCGTTGCCAGGGAGTTGCAACAGAGTGCTAAGTTATTGATTGGAATTTATTTATTTGCATTTTATTTTATTTTGCTACTATGAGCTGCATGTTTCTTTCGTTAAATGACGCGTTCACTTCCTGATCCAAGCTTGCCAGTATTTGATCCTGAGATTGAAAGAACTATCTCACGAATAAGGCAACTCGGCGTCGGTTAATCCTCTCCGAGGGCGAATATGAAACGTCACTTGAGGAAGAAACAAGCTCCCATTCTGCTGATTCGGTTGATTTACGTGCAGGTGACATGGCAGCACCTAGGAGAATTACTATCCAGGAGGCTGGAGCCCCTGATTTTACAATGCAACTGTTTCAAGCGCATCACCCAGCAGTGGCTACAGATTTTGAAATAAAGACTGCACTGCTCAACTTGATGCCTAAGTTTCATGGCTTACTTGCTCAAGAGCCTATCAAGCACCTTAGGGATTTCCAAGCAGCCTATTCTACTTTCAGGCGAGATGGTGTAGATGAAACTTCAATTTTGTTAAAAGCCTTCCTATTCTCTCTTGAGGGAAAGGCGAGAGAGTGGTACTACACTCAACCCGCAGCAACTGTTTCTGACTGGGATATGCTCAGAAGAGAATTTTTAGAAAAATTATTCCCAGCTGAAGTTACTGACAAACTAAGGAAAGACATTTCCATGATTGTCCAGGACGAATCCGAGACTGTTTACGAATACTGGGAGCGCTTCAACAACCTTCTGGAAGCATACCCCCACCATATGATTGACAAGATAGTGTTGCTCGGCTACGTAACACAGGGCATGAGGCCCCAAGATAAGACCACATTGGAAAGTGCTAGCAATGGGTCTATAAAAAAGTACAAGACCACTGATGAGGCATGGCAACTGATCAGCGACTTAGCTGAATCTACTAGAAATCACCGACAGAAACAAGGCCGGTCAAAGGCTGTTGCAGAGGTATCTTCTAGCAAAGAAACCACTGCTCTGGCTCAGAGAATATGTGAAATGACCAACTTACTGAAGCAGATGCAGTTGAGTCAACAACAAGCACAGCAAAGCCAACAGTTAGTCCCACAGAGAGTGTGTGGGACCTGTGCTGATTATAGCCATTATACTGATGAATGTCCGCAGCTCCAGCAGGAAGACAACACTGTGGTAGCCACTCATAACTTCTATGACTGCCCCAACCAAGGATACAATCAAGGTGGCAATTACAACCATGGATGGCAGGACAGTTCTAACTAAGGTTGGAGATTCTAACCAAAATTGGAGGGACAACTATAACAGAAGAGGCAGAGACAATCAGGGAAATCAGAGGTGGAATAATAACAACAACAGGCAGCAGAACCAGAACCAGCCTTATAGAACACCCCACCTGAGGCAGTCCCAACGACCACAGCACAACCAACAACAAGTTCCATAGATCACTCAATCTAATTCCTCTCCGAGTGGCGAGGCTCTTCAATCCATTGCACAAGGACAAAGGAACATGGAAAGTTCACTTAATGGCCTAACATCTGCTATACAAGCTCTCATCTCTCAGCTGGCATCACCCAACACTTCAAACATTCAACAGGCAAGCTCCAGTGGAATTCCCTCTCAACCCCTACCCAATCCAAAGGGTGGCATCAATGCCATTACCCTAAGGTCCGGAACCACATTGCAAGAGAGGAATCAGGAGGAGCCAAGCCCACCAGAACACGCCTCAGCTAAAGAGGTAGTGGAAATAGAAGATGTTGAGGAGGAAGAGGACATACAGGACATGGCTGAAGAAGAAGAAGCTCAATCACAGGAAAAAGCACCAAAGGGCACAGACACTGCAAAAAATGTCATTCCTATTCCATTTCCACAACTTGCAAGGAAGCCCAGGAAGCAGTTGGAACCTGATCCCAAAATGGTAGAAATATTCAAAAAGGTTGAGGTAACTGTTTTCCTTTTTTATGTCATTTAGCAGGTACCTAAATACGCAAAGTTTCTAAAAGATTTATGTATACATAAAGACAAAATTAATGAATTAGAAACTATTCCTTTAGGTAGTTCTATATCTGCTTTAATGGGAGGTATACCTGAAAAGTGTAGTGATCCAGGTCCATGTATGGTTAATTGTACTATTGGTGGTGTGGTATTTTCTGACTGCATGTGTGATTTAGGAGCATGTGTGAGTATAATGCCTTTGTCCATATATGATATTTTGAGGCTCCCTCCCTTAAAAAGGTCGGCAACTCATTTTGTGTTAGCAGATAAAAGCATTATTACAGTGGTTGGAGTTGCTGAAGATGTATTAGTGGGCATTAAAGGGCTCACATTTCCCATTGATTTTTATATCCTGTAGATGCCCCAAAATGACTCAGAGAAGCCATCATCAATCCTACTCGGAAGACCATTCCTGGAGACCTCGAAGTTCAAATTGGATGCTTTTTCAGGAACATACTCTTTTGAAATAGACGGCCGAGTAGTAAGCTTCAATCTGAATGGAGTTATGAAGCACCCTCCGGAAGATCATTCTATCCTCCAGTGTGACATCATAGATGAAGCTGAAGTTCACCAGGAGGAGTTAGAAAAGAAGTACATAGGACAAGGTCTGAGTGTGGGGACACTTTCTGAGGAAAATGAAAGTACTTTCCTATTGTCACCAGCTCCAGACAATCCAGAGCCTGGCCATGAGCAGAAGTTAGAATTAAAACCCCTCCCTCCACACCTCAAATATGCTTACCTTGAGGACAAGCAGAAGTTTCCAGTTATCATTGCAAGGGAACTCACTTCTCAACAAGAAGAGCAGTTACTTAGTGTGCTGAGGAGGCACAAGAAGGCAATTGGATGGAGCTTGGCAGACATAGAAGGCATCAATCCCCAAATTTGTGAGCATAGAATATTTTTAGAAGAGGGAGCAAGGCCTGTTCGTCAACCCCAAAGAAGACTGAACCCCACTATCTTAGAGGTTGTCAAGAAGGAAGTGACCAGACTACTGGAGGTAGATATCATCTACCCCATCTCAGACAGTGAATGGGTAAGCCCAGTACAAGTGGTACCCAAGAAGTCTGGAGTCACTACAATGAAGAATGAGTATGGAGAGCTCATAACAACCAAAGTACAGAATGCCTGGAGGGTCTGTATTGATTACAGGCGCCTAAACTAGGCCACTCATAAGGATCACTATCCTCTTCCATTCATTGATCAAATGCTGGATCACCTGTCAGGTAAATCACATTATTGCTTTTTAGATGGTTACACATGCTATTTTCAGATTCATATAGCTCCTGAAGATCAGGAGAAGACCACTTTTACATGTCCTTTTGGGACTTATGCTTATAAGAGAATGCCGTTTGGCTTGTGCAATGCACCAGCTACTTTCCAAAGGTGCATGATGAGTCTTTTCTCTGACCTCATTGAGGACTGTATGGAGGTTTTTATGGATGATTTTAGTGTTTATGGTGATTCTTTTAGCCTTTTCTTAGATAGTTTATCTAGAGTATTAGATAGATGTGTCAGTACAAACCTTGTATTGAATTTTGAAAAATGTCACTTTATGGTTAAACAAGGTATTGTACTCAGACATGCTGTGTCTAATACTGGCATTTCTGTAGATCCAGCAAAGGTGGATGTTATTTCTAGTTTGCCTTACCCCTCCTCTGTGAGGGAAGTTCGTTCGTTCCTTGGCCATGCAGGTTTTTACCGGAGATTCATTAAGGACTTTAGTAAGGTAGCACTTCCCTTATCCAGATTACTGCAGAAAGATATTGAGTTCGAGTTCAGTGAGGATTGCAAACAAGCGTTTGATAAGCTGAAGACTACCCTGACTCAAGCTCCAATTATGAGAGGACCAGACTGGAGCCAGCTATTTGAAATCATGTGCGATGCTTCCAACCATGCAGTAGGAGCAGAGCTGGCTCAGCGTGACGATAAGGACCCCTTTGTAATTGCTTATGCGTCTAAGACTTTAGACGCCGCTCAGTCTAATTACACTACTACTAAGAAAGAGCTTCTTGCTATTGTTTTCGCTCTGGATAAATTCCGAGCCTATTTACTTGGTACTAAAGTTGTAGTGTACTCAGACCACGCAGCTCTAAAGTATTTATTAGCTAAAAAGGAATCCAAACCAAGGCTTATATGTTGGATACTGCTACTACAAGAATTTGATTTAGAAATTAAAGATAGGAGTGGTAACCAGAATCTAGTGGCAGACCACTTGAGTCGCCTTGAGCACATTAAGGATAACTCCACTCCTATAGCTGATAATTTCCCTTTTGATAACCTGCAAGCAGTATCTGAGGTAGTCCCTTGGTATGCATGGTGGACGAAATTGTGATTGCACTTTGATTATGTAAAATTCATTGCTCTTTCTTTCCCTGGCAATGGCGCCAAAAAACATGATGCCAATACCATGGTTCACAACTTCGCACAACTAACCAGAAAGTGCACTGGGTCGTCCAAGTAATACCTTACGTGAGTAAGGGTCGAATCCCACGGAGATTGTTGGTATGAAGCAAGCTATGGTCACCTTGTAAATCTCAGTCAGGCGGATATAAATTAGTAATGGGGTTTTCGAAAATAATTAATAAAAGAAGGATAGAAATACTCATGTAAATCATTGGTGAGAATTTCAGATAAGCGCATAGAGATGCATTCGTTCCTCTGAACCTCTGCTTTTCTGCTGTCTTCATCCAATCAGTCTTACTCCTTTCTATGGCTGGCTTTATGTAAGGATGTCACCGGTGCCAATGGCTACTTTCGATCTCTCTCGGGAAAATGGTCCAAATGCTCTGTCACAGCACGGCTAATCGTCTGGAGGCATCACCCTTGTCGTTGGTTGCATCCTATTCCTCTCTGTGAAAATGGTCCGATGCGCTGTCACTGCATGGCTAATCATCTTGGAGGTTCTCGATCATAATGGAATAGGATTTACTATCCTTTTGCGTCTGTCACTACGCCCAGCACTCGCGAGTTTGGAGTTCGTCACAGTCATTCAATCCCAGAGTCCTACTCGGAATACCACGGACAAGGTTTAGACTTTCCGGACTCTCATGAATGCCGCCATCAATCTAGCTTATACCACGAAGATTCTGATTAAGAGATCTAAGAGATACTCATTCAATCTAATGTAGAACGGAAGTGGTTGTCAGGCACGCGTTCATAGGGAATGATGATGATTGTCACGTTCATCACATTCAGGTTGAAGTGCGAATGAATATCTTAGAAGCGAAATAAGATGAATTGAATAGAAAACAGTAGTACTTTGCATTAATTCTTGAGGAACAACAGAGCTCCACACCTTAATCTATGGAGTGTAAAAACTCTACCGTTAAAAATACATAAGTGAATAGAGGGTAAGCATGGCCGAGTGGCCAGCCTCCCATGGAGGTCTAGAGATCTAAAAATGATCAAAAGATAATCCAAAGATGTCTCCAAAGATGTCTAATACAATAGTAAAAGGTCCTATTTATAATAAACTAGTCACTAGGGTTTACAGAAATAAGTAATTGATGCATAAATCCACTTCCGGGGCCCACTTGGTGTGTGCTTGGGCTGAGCTTGAGTGTTGCACGTGTAGAGGTCCTTCTTGGAGTTGAACGCCAGCATTTGTGCCAGTTTGGGCGTTCAACTCTGGTTTTGGATCCTTTTCTGGCGCTGGACGCCAGAATTGGGCAGAGAGCTGGCGTTGAACGCCAGTTTGCGTCGTCTAAACTTGGGAAAAGTATGAACTATTATACATTGCTGGAAAGCCCTGGATGTCTACTTTCCAACGCAATTGGAAGCGCGCCATTTTGAGTTCAGTAGCTCCAGAAAATCCACTTTGAGTGCAGGGAGGTCAGAATCCAACAGCATCAGCAGTCCTTCTTCAACCTCTGAATCTGATTTTTGCTCAAGTCCCTCAATTTCAGTCAGAAAAACACACAAACTCATAGTAAAGTCCAGAAATGTGAATTTAACATAAAAACTAATGAAAACATCCCTAAAAGTAACTAGATCCTACTAAAAACATACTAAAAACAATGCCAAAAAGCTTATAAATTATCCGCTCATCAATGCACCTGTAGCTAATTATCTAGTTAGCCGCACTTTTCCTCCAAACTTTACTAAGCATCAAAGAGACAAGCTGAAAAGTGAGTCTAAATATTATATATGGGATGACCTATATTTACGGAGATGTGGCGCTGACCAGGTAATTAGAAGGTGTGTACCTCAATCAGAATTCCAGTCCATTTTAGAGGCCTGCCACTCATCTGAAAGTGGAGGACATTTTGGCCCTCAAAGAATAGCTAGAAAAATCTTAGACTGTGAATTCTGGTGGCCCACTCTTTTTAGAGACGCTGCTAAATTTTGTAAATATTGTTTTCCATGCTAAAAATTTGGTAATATATCTAAGAGGGATGAGATGACTCAACAGATTATGCTTTTCTGTAAACTTTTTTATGTTTGGGGCATTGACTTCATGGGTCCATTTCCAAATTCTAATGGTTATTTTTATATATTGTTAGCGGTGGATTACATTTCTAAATGGGTGGAAGCAATTCCTACCTGCACTGATGATGCTAACACTGTTGTTTCCTTTGTTAGAAACCATATCATTTGTCGCTTTGGATCACCACGAGCAATCGTGAGCGATCAAGGTACCCATTTTTGTAACAGGAGACTAACAGGATTACTGAAGAAGCATGGGATAATTCATAAAGTAGCAACAGCCTACCATCCTCAGACTAATGGGCAAGCCGAGGTGTCTAACAGAGAGATAAAGCGCATATTGCAGAAGATAGTCAAACCTCATAGAAGAGACTGGAGCACCAGGCTACAAGATGCACTCTGGGCATACAAAACAGCATACAAGATACCTATTGGGATGAGTCCCTTCCGCTTAGTTTATGGAAAAGCATGTCATCTCCCAGTTGAAGTAGAGCACAAAGCCTTTTGGGCAGTAAAGGAGTACAACATGGGAATTGGGACAGCCGGAGTTGAAAAGAAGTTGCAATTGCAAGAATTGGAAAGCCTTCACCTAGAAGCTTATGAGAACTCAAGGCTGTACAAGGAAAAGATGAAGGCTGTACATGATAAGCACATCAAGAGGAAAGAGTTCCAACCTGGGGACTTAGTCCTCCTTTACAAATCTAGACTGAGGCTCATACCAGGCAAGTTGAGATCAAGATGGGAAGGTCCATATAGAGTAGAGAAGGCTGAGCCGTACGGAGTTTTTCACCTAAGTCACCCTTCAAGCTCTGAACTCATCAAAGTTAATGGACATCGTTTGAAGCTCTATCATGGTAAGAAGGTGAAGAAAAACAAGGAGTTAGATATCTTCCTCTTGGAGGATCCACTCACAGCAGAAGACTGAGCTAATGGAGCGTCCAACTTAAGGACGTTAAAGCAAAGTGCTAGGTGGGAGACAACCTACCATGATATGATCGTTCCTTTCTTTATTCTTAGTTTTCTTTTTCAATAACTCTTCTCATTATTAGCACATTTAGTTTGCATCTGCATTTGCATATTTTTATTTAAAAAAAAAAAAGAGAGAGGGAGAGCACGCGACGCGACAGCATCGCCGACGCGTCCGCGTCACAGGTGGTTCAGAAAGAATAAGAAATCGAATAGAAAGTCATGCGAGAGTGTGGCTGGAGGCGTGCCTTTGGCACAAATCGCCCCACGGGACCGCGTCGCTGACGCGTCCGCGTCATGCGAGAGAATTGCCTTCCACGCGTCCGCGTCACTCACGCGGACGCGTGACCTGAAAATCGACGTAAGAAAGGGTGCACGAGCGAAAGTTATGCTAGAGTGGTGCTGGACTGGTGCTGAACGTACAAGCCTTACCACGCGGACGCATGGCTCACGCGTCCGCGTCATATCCCAATAATGGCCACTCATGCGATCGCGTCAACCACGCGACCGCGTCACCCTGGAATTTGGCAATAATGAGTTTTGAACAGAGAGTTGTGCGAGCGCGAGACTGCACTCGCGCCCGTAGCACAAAACGAGTCACGCGTCCGCGTCAATTCATTTAAGTGCCATCCGCGCGAACGCGTACCCCACGCGTCCGCGTCGCTTGTGCCACACAGCTTATCCTAATTTGCCAAATATCTTATCTTTCTCTTCCCCAAATCCTACTTTTTCTTTTCCCTCCTCATTAATTTCTTCCCCTTTCTTCTTCTTCCTTCTTTCTCACTTTCTACTTTCTCTCTCTCACCACCATTATCAAGGTTTTTCTTTTCTTCTTCCCTCTTTACTTTTCTATTCTTCTTCTTAATTTATGTTTTCTTCTCCTTTTCTTTTTTCTTTTTACTTGCATTATCCATGTTTTTCTTTTCTTTCTTTTTCTTTTAATTGGTATTGGATGTTTATTAGGGTCATTATTATTCCTTATGGTTTGCTTGTGGATTACTCAGAAATTGTTTGACAATTATATTTTACTTTTTAAAAGGGTTGCTTGCATGTTCAATTTAATACTTTCAATAGCTTATTTACCATGCATGCTATGTGTTTGTGAAAACGCCCGTATGGCATTGTGCACTATTTTTGGATTTCTTTTAATCTACCACTCTATATGCATGTTTTTCACAAAACTCTTTTTAATATTTTATTATTTAAATATAATTGTCATTACAAACAAATTATCAGTTTGAAAGGTTTGGTAATCTAACTTGGATATTAAATGCTTGATTTATGCTACTCATGCCTTTGCCGGCATGCCAATAAACACCTAGCATTTAATTGTCCCCATATGCACTTGCTATATTTCTATTGATGATTTTCCACATGTAGTCATGACCATGTGTTAACATCATTCATCTTTTAATGTGCATTGATTACCAGTTTTTTCGCCCTCTTCCTTGCTCCAACCCTTGACATTTTAACATACTATTTCTTTCTTTCTTTTAGGATGGCCACCAAGAAAGGCAAGGAGAAAGCTACTCCCAAACCTCCAGCAAGAAGAGGAACAAAGAGAGCATTAGTGGCAGAGCCATCTTCAACTGCAGTTAAACCCTCAACAAAAAGAATTAAGAGGATTATAAAGGTTGATGATAAAGAGAAAGCCTTCCCAGCAAAGGACACTGCGCGATTTACCAATTGCTACTGTGAGCATATGTTCTCCATCCTGGCAGAAAGGAGTTACAACAACGAATACCTTCTTATCCTTCCAACCCATATCGCTGAATTTGTTGAGCCGCAAATTGCACGAAGACAATGGGGTTTTCTACAGAGACAGCCACGGCAGGTTAATCTTTCCTAGGTAGTCGAGTTCTACTCCAACTTCCACTGCCAACCCTACAGTCTGTCTATGTCCGTCAGAAGCAAGTCCCCATTACAGAAGAGGTCATTCAACGAGTTTTAGATCTCCCCCTACTCCAGAAGGACTGGACGCATTTCAAGAAGCCGCACTCAAGCGCCAGATGTACCAATTCGACTGGGACGCTGTTCTCAGAGTTATCGCACTACCTGGCAGCAGATGGATTTATGGATACCATCGTTCCCGTCCTAAGGGAATATTGGCTTCTGCACTTACCTTGGAGGCTCGCGTATGGGCACAGATTATGTCTCATTATGTCTTTCCGAGCACCCACGAGTCCTCCTTCACTGCAGACATTGCCGTTCTACTATGGTGCACCCTTACAGATCAGCCTCTGAACCTACCAAGACACATCCGGAATGCCATGGGACACGTACAAATTGTGGGAAACTTACCTTTTCCCACCTTGGTCTCAGATCTTGTCTCAGCAGCCGGAGTCTCCTACAGAGCTGGGGACACCAAAGCCATGCTTCCATGGGATGATCAATACGTCCCTAACGAGAAATATATCAGACCTCCAGCAGCCACTACAAGCCAGCCTACTAAACCGGCTGAAGATATTCCTCCTTCATCACCACAAGCACCTACAACAAACCAACTGCTCCATCAGATACTTGAAAGGTTGGATCGGTAGGAACACAAAGCACAGCTAAGAGAGCGCCGTAACAAGCGCCGATTCACATACCTCAAGGAGCTACTTAAGGGAAAATACAGAGACTCAGACACCCCGGACTCCACTTCCTTTACCAGCACAGGGAGCCATGATGGTCCCGACTATGGAGATACTGCTACCAGCCCACCTTTGTTCCTGACAGATGGTACCGAGGATGGTGCAAAGCCTTAAGTGTGGGGAGGTCGGTCAGTACCTGACTTTCGGAGGTAATTTCTCTTCCCTAGCACCAATAAAATAGGATATTTAGTTAGTTTCTCTTTTGTAGAATAGGATAAATTGCATAGTAATAGATTAGTTGCATGCATGTTCTACTTGATTGAAAAGACAATAAGTTTCTTCTAAGACCCTATTTTTAGAACAAAATTTCACTATTTTAGATATTTTATTCTTGTGTGTTTACTTCTCTATGATTGTAATTTATATTTTGTTTCATCCTATATGTCCAATGTTTAATATATCTATATGCTTACATATGATTGAGGCCATTATTTGTTTAGCTCACTTATCCAAATTAAGCTTACCCCTTAAGTTACCTTTGTTAGCCACTTTGAGCTTTTAAATCCCATTTGTTCTTTATTTTACCACATTACTAGCCTTAAACGGAAAAACAATTATATATCCCAATTGAATCTTTGGTTAGCTTAAGATAAGATTGTATGTCAATTAAGTATGGAAAAATTGTGGGAACAAAAGATAATAAGGGAATGTGTCATGATAATATAATGGGAATTTGGGTACCTACTCATGTAAAACTATAGGAATTAAAATTCTATGTACATTGATAAGCTGCATTTAAAAAAAAATCCAGAAATATTCAATTATTAAATAAGGGGACAAAATTACCCCAATGTTAAGTTAAGAATTCAAAGATCAATGCATATATGATAAAATTAAAATGAAAGTTGATACATGAGTATGGAATGTGAAAGAGAAATTTTGGGTAGCTAGGTATAAAATTTAAGTTATATAGAATTTATATATGTGTGTTAGGTGAAAGCTTGGGTTAATTAAAGATTCAATTTATAAGCTTATTTAGCCATATATATATCCGTACCCTTACCTTGGCCCCATTACAATCTTGAAAAGACCTCATGATGTTTGCATTGGTTTATTAAATATTGTTGATTGGTTAGGTGAAAAATAAAAACTAGAAAGCATGATTAGAGAAGGATAGAGTGATTACCCTATACACCAGAGAGATTAGAGCATACATACATCATCAGTAAGGGTTCAATGCTTAAATTCTATGTTTCCTGTTTTCATGAGCTACCTTCTTGCATTTTTATCTGTTCTTACTGTATAAGAATTGAATTAGTGGAATTTGATCTGTGACTGTCTTGAAGAACTTATTTACTTTTGACCAAGTGGACAAAAATCATATAGTTGCATTCACATATATAGGTTGCATTGCATTGCATGAGTTTTACATGTTCCTACTCATTTATTTTATCTCCTTCAACTAAGCATGAGGACATGCTAATATCTAAGTGTGGGGAGGTTGATAAACCACTATTTTATAGTTTATATTGTGTTTAATTGTGCGGTTTTATCAAATCTTTACCCACTTATTCATATGATTAGCATGCATTTATAATTCCTTCCTAAAATACTTCATGGTTAAAAACTTGCTTCCCAGAGACTTTTAATTTTGTATTTTAATTCTCCTTTATTCCATTCGATGCCGTGATCTGTGTGTTAAGTGTTTCAGGCTTTATAGGGCATGAATGACTTGGAGATTAGAAAGGAAGCTTGCAAAAATGGAAGGAACACAAGAAATTAAGGAGATGACCAGCGAGAAGTGACGTGGACGCATGGCTCACGCGACCGCGCAACATAGAGGAAATTGCAGTGACGCGGACGCATGGCTCACGCGACCGCGCGGATTGGAAACTACACAAGCGACGCGAAGGCGTGGACGACGCGCACGCGTGGCAAGGCAAAACGCTGGATGACGCGATCGCGTGACGTGCGCGATCTGCAGAATCTGCAAAATTCGCTGGGGGCAATTTTGGGCCCTGTTTTGACCCAGTTTTCGGCCCAGAAAATAGATTAGAGCCAAGGAACATGCAGAGACCAAGGAGAACATTCATTTTGCCTAATTTTAGTTTTAGATCTGATTTTACCTCTCCTCTAGGTTTTCCTCCACACATTGATAGTTCTTAGGATTTCGTTTTTATTGCTTTTTGGATTGGGATATTGAGAAGAGTTATTACCTCCGCCAAGACTTCGTTATTCTAGTTCGTTTCCTTACTTGTCTCTTACTCTTCCATGTCCTTAATTTATTCAGAATTACTATTGGGTTATTTTTAGAATTTATTAATACAAAAACTATTTTTATTTTTAATTGATCTTTTTGATTATTATCTATCATGTCTTTCTTTATTTCTATTTATTATTTTATGAAGTTTACATTCATAATGAGCGAGTAGTTCCATAACTTGATTGGGAGTTGATTGAAAGGAGGACCTTGAGTTGGAATGCTCAAGAGAAAAATTGTAATTGGGTTTATTGTTGGATTGTCCTCTAGTCACTGACACTAATCCTTTCCAAGGGAGAGGATTGAGACTTGTGACTAGAAATAGCTTTTCAACTTGCTTGACTTTCCTCTACCCAGTAAGGGATAACTAAGCAGAACAACCTTCAATCATCAATTAATCTTGAGAGTACTCCAACAAGAATAGGGCTTCCAACTAATCTACTCCCAGTCAAGGTTTTTATTTAAATTACATAAATTCCCTAATTTAATTTCCTGTTTATCAACTCAAACCATTTTTGAAAATATCTGATTAATAAAATAGCACATCTTTCTGCAACTCATTGGGAGACGACCTGGGATTCATACTCCCAGTATTTTAATTCTAATTTTTGTGACAACCCTTCTAAATTGATAAACGGAATTTCGGTTGGTTAAAGACTGTACTTGGAACGTATCTCTTATAATAATTTCTTAACTCGCCAATTTCTGCCACGTCAGTCTCTTCTCTCTAGCTTTGCCGCTATCCACTCGAAACGCTTCTGCTCCAGATACTCCATTTGGTAGATATCGTGCAAGATGTCTTGGAATAATTCCGGAAGAGACTGGAGAAACGGTGAAGGAGTTGATGAAGTTGGTAGACTTGATGGTGGTGCTGTGGGTGCCTTCCTCTTCGAGGGTGGTTTATTTGTCGATCCTTCCAATTATCCCATCGGAATGAACTTGTTGCCTCTTGGAATCTCGAACATGATATCTGTCGTTTGCCTCTGTACCCCCGCTGCTATTGCTAAACGCATCACCATCGATGGAAAAGGAATGTTGATCTTCTTCTTTTCAATCAGTTTCCAAATTGATGCGCGTATCAAAGGCACAATGGCTATGCTCTTTCCTTTCATAATAGCCCAAAGTAGCAAAGCAGTCTTGAATCTGACATGGGTAGCATGGGTGCTAGGAATGATGTAGTCTGCCACAATTTGATGTCAAATACGAGCCTCGGCATTCAAATCAGAGTAAGCAATGCTAGTGGGAACAAATTTTCTCCCTTTGCTAAACTCCTAAGATGCACCGGGATCGCCAATTCTCTCAAGAATGGGAGACAAAGACATCCTCCCCTTGAACACATTCGCTTTGATTCTCAGATAATCATTTTTCTCAGGCGGAATGTGGGGGATCATCAGAATAGCTTCTAGAGCTTGGTTGGAAGTGTCCAACCTCTTTCCCCGGAGGAATATCGTCTCCGTTTTCCAAGTTTGGTAGTTGGCATAGAATTCCCGCACCATGGATTCATTAACTTCAGTTGGGTCTTGCTCAAGAAATTCCCAATGAAGTGAGGCAATCCGTTTATGGATGACCGCCTTGTATTTGCTTGGAACCTTTAGCGCCCGCTCCCAATGGTTTGATCTTTTCTCAAATTTTTTATATCGGAAGTCGGTTCTTTGGTTAACCAAGACATTTGGGTTATCACTTGGGCGATCCATGAAGTAAGGTCTGGATGGGCGAGTTGTAGGTTGCACAATCGGTGAAGTGACCGGTGCCTTACCCTTCTTCCGCATCCTAAAAATGAAAACAAAAGATTTTCGACATCATAGGGCAACAATAAAATAAAAGTAACAAGGAAGCACTAATAAAGTTAAAAGAAGCTTTTAAAATAGTGTGATTTGCAAGAAAGATAGTGTGTATATTCCAATGGTGGGCGCGCGTAGTTGGAACACACACACCGGCCGGATATAACAGCAATCACACTCTTAACCAATCAAAGCTCAATGCTTCTCAATTAAGTGCTTAAGTTGCAAATCCAAAGCATGGATATGAAAGCAACTTCAAGCAAGCACCCAAATGATTCATTTGAATTCTTTGAGTGGAATGGTCATTGAGGTTGTCAGTGTAAAAGTTCATTAGCAAAAAGGTTGTACAACAACAATAACCATTCACTCAAAGTGACTTGTCAATTGTTCATCCTAAATAAGTTGTAATCACATGTACAATGTTCTTGATTTAGAGTCAAAAGATGTTTGATCCCATCATCAAAAGTTGAACATTTGTAAAGCGATCACTTAATCAATATTCCAAGATGAACAATGAAACTTGAATTCCATCAAGCACAATGCATTTGCAACCAAAACCACCCATCAACAAAATACACAAGTCATGAAAGATGTGGGTGTTTGGAACTTAAAGCTTACAAACAAGGAAATGTATTCGTGAATCTAACTTGATTATCATCAAAAGTCATAATTGAAGTTGCACAATTCATACAATATGCCTAACAAGAGATAAATTGAACACATATGATGGCCATGTCATATGAATCAAACAAATTATTCATTGAGGCATTTTATCAAACATGTAGTATGCAATGTGCAAGCTTATCACAATTAAGCTCAAATTCAATCATAATCAACCTAACAAACAAGTATCAACACTTGGCAATAGAAAGAAAAACAAAGAAAGCAATAAACTTAGTCTAAGCAGCATGAAAAGAAAATAAAAACAACTTCAAAAATCACCATAAAAAGAGAATAAGAACCTGAAAATTGAAGGTTGAAGAAAACAAGAATTGGGGAGGAAACAATGGCACTTCTTATAGCCATTGTGAGCTTGCGGTGGTTGGCTTTGCCGGAAAAAGCACCGGAGGAGAAAAACTCACCGGTGGGGAAGAAAGAAAAGAGAAAGGAAAGAGAGAAAGAAAGAAAAGAGAAGTAAGAGAGAGAGAGTAGGAGAGAGAGGGCGGCGGCGGCTGACAGCGGCGGTGGCCGGCGGCAGGGTCGCCTGAGGGCTGGGGTGAGTAGAGAGTAGCAGCAGTGGAGGGAAGAAGTGAAGAAGGCTGCTATCTCAACAGGGCAGGTTGCCCTATTAATGCCCAAAACGAGTCGTGTGCGTATGCACAGAAGACGAAAAATAGAGGGGTGCGAGCGCACACTGTGTGCGATCGCTGCGAACAGAGGGTGTGAAAAGGGGTGTGCGGGCACACAACTGTGAGCGCGTGCACAAGGGTCGCTAGAAAGAGGGGTGTGTGTGTACGCACAAGCGAGTGTGCATGCACAAGACGCAGAAAGATAAGGGAATGCGAGCACACACATCGTGCGATCGCTCCCAACAGAGGGACTGGAACAAAGCGTGCGGACGCACAAAGACGTGCGCTCGCACAGATGGCTTCCCCCCGTTTTTTTTAAACAGAAATTCTTGAGGAAGAAAGAATCATGTGTGCGTGCGCACACAGGTCCGTGCGCACGCACAAAAGACGAAAATAGGGGGCGTTCACGTGCACAAATGATGCCAACGATCCCACCAGAGGGGCTGCAAATTGGCGTGCAGACGAACACGTCTGTGTGGCCGCACAAGGGCGCAAGAAGGGAGACGCGTGTGCACGCACAGGTCATAGAAAAAAGTGCAGTGCCTATGCACAGACTGTGCTGGCGCTGCGACCAGAGGGCACTACAAGGGGTGTGCGGACGCACCGTCTCGTGCGCATGCATAGATGGTGAAAATCGCAGTTGTGTGCGCACACACAGCAGCATGCATACGCACAGATGCCCTGTTTCATAAAAAAAAATTTCTTCCAAAACTAAGGTACCAACCCTTAGTGCATCAACATATCAACCCCAAATCATACAAACATTCATAAATTCATGATCCACAAGTAATTTAACTTATTTGACTCAAAAACATCAAACCAAACCTAAGCTAATCATCATATCACAAGAAAGAAACTAATTCAAAAAGCTATAAACAAAAGATAAAGTTGGAATAACGTTACCATGGTGGGGTGTCTCCCACCAAGCACTTTGGTTTAGAGTCCTAAGTTGGACTTGCATGGCTTCATTGATCAATTTGAGACCTCTCCAAGGAGGAAAATCTCCAACTCCTTAGCATTCTTGGGTTGAGTGTGATCCATTGAACTAGACCTCTTGGCAACATTCTTTTCTTCTTGCTTCTTGCTAACCTCAATCACTTGATCTTTAATTATATTGCACCCAAAGATAGAATAGGCTTCGAGAACGGGCTTCTTGGATTCCTCCAAAGTGAATTTTACCACCTTGCCATCGGCCTCAAAAGAATAGACTCCTGAAAGTGCATCCAACTTGAAACGAGATGTCTTCAAAAATGGCCTTCCAAGGAGTATGGATGATGGCTTGTTTGAGTCAATGGGAGGGGTCTCCAAGATGTGAAAAATCTACCAGGAAGAGTAATCCTCGGATGTCAACTAGGACATTTTCCGCAATCCTCACAACTGATACAATGCTTTTATCTGCCAACACAAATTTCGCCCCGGATCTCTTTAGTGGCAACAAGTTCAATCTCTCATAAATGGGGAGTGGCATAATGCTTACGCATGCCCCCAAGTCATACATACAATCCATGAACTTCATTCCACCAATCAAATAAGTAAACAAACACGGACCAGGATCATTGCATTTTTCAGGAATTAGAGAAGAGATAGAATCATCCACCGGCTTTTTGTTGAGCTCGCCAATCTTGTCCTTATGTGTGCAGACATCTTTGAGAAACTTGGCATATTTGGACACTTATTGAATGGCTTGAAAGAGATGGACGGTGACTTCAACATTCTTAAAAATTTCCACCATGTTGGGGTCAAGTTCTTCTTGCTTCTTAGCCTTCTTAGCCAAAGTTGGAAATAGAATTGGCATAGGCTCTTCAAGCGGATTCTTCCTTTTTGGATCCTTGACCTTGAGTGTTTCCTCTTCACCTCTTGCAACATTTTTCTCCTCATCTTTCATCACTTTCACTTCATCTCCCATCTCTTCATTGTGGGCTTCCTCACTTAAACTTGTAGGCACAACACCAATTTTATCCAACTTGGTGCCACTCCTAAGGGTGATAGCATTGATGCTCTCCTTTGGATTTGGTTGGGGTTGAGAGGGTAGACCACTAGAAGTTGAAGCTTGTTGGGCATTTTGTGTAGTCGGAGGAGAAAGAGTCAAACGGGAGAGAGCTTCGGCAATAGTAGCTATATATGTTTCTTGTTTCTTGTGAAACTCCCATTGCTCTTGCATAAAGGCTTGGAGTGTGTCATTAATGTAAGGTTGATTTGGAGGAGGGGCTTGATTGCCTTGAGGAGGGTTAGATTTACTATTTGAGTGTTGATACCTCCCTTGAGGTTGAGATTGTGGTGGTTGTTGGTAGGATTATTGATAGGATTGTTGGTATTATGGTTGACCTTGGGGAGGTTGATGATAGTAGGCTTGCGCGTTTGGGTATGGTTGAGCTTGAGAGGCTTGGTTCCACCTTTGATTAGAATTATCCCTCTATCCTTGGTTTTGATTCCCTCCATTTTGAGGAGCTCCTTGATTATAGTTGGACCTTTGTGGGTATGGATTGGTTACCGCTAATGTAGTGTCCTCTTGGAGTTGAGGGCACTCATCAGTGTAATGGTTGTTACAAGCACAAATACCGCATGATCTTGGTGGTCCTTTGATTCTTGGAGGTTGAGGTGGAGGAGATAGCAAAGCTTGGGAGATTTGTTGCCCTTGGGTGATTTGTCTCAACAAAATCGTCATCTCACCGAGGGTCTTGGTCAAAATGGCATCTCCGGAAGGAGAAACTTCGCTTAAATCTTTTGGTTGTGAATTTCTTGCCTTGGAGTGTTGAGTTGAGTCCGCCAAGTCCGCTATGATTTTCCAAGCTTCCTCGGCGGTCTTGTTTTTGGTGAGGGATCCTCCACTAGAGGCATCTAGAAGAAGCTTATCTTGGGGGTTCATCCCTTGACAAAAATAACTAATAAGCACCAACTTGTCAATATGGTGATAGGGGAAAGCTTCCAACAACTTTTTGAATCTTTCCCAATACTCATAAAGAGCTTTCCCATCTCTTTGCATAATGCAAGAGATTTCCTTTCGCATCTTATCTGTCTTCTGAGGTGGATATAACTTTTCCAGAAATTTCTTACGTAGCAAGTCCCAATTGGAAATCACATCTCCCGGTTGAGTATAAAACCATTCTTTTGCTTTTTCCTCCAAAGAGAAAGGAAAAGTGAAAATCAAAACTGCTACTTCATCTGCACCATGTCTTCTCGCAGTGGAGCATGCAACTTGAAAGTCCTTTAGATGCTTAAGAGGGTCTTCTCCAGGTAGTCCATTGTATTTGGGGAATAAATTTATCGTGCCGGTCTTGAGCTCAAAATTTGGATCCAAAGCCGGATACCGGATTTGTATCAGTTGCAAGTTAATATCTGGAGCTCCGGCTTTCCTTAAGGTGATTCTACGAGGTGGATCCGCCATGGTGCTGTCATCTGATTCACTCAAAGAGATCTCAGCACTCCCCACAGATGAATATAAGATTTTCTCGTTAATTGAAGAATAATGGTCACAGGTTGATGGTGATAATGAATTGGTGTGCTCTTCAAGCAAGCCTGATTCACTATTCACAAATGCTAGTCGGCACCGAGCTTGCCTAATATAAGTTAAAGTTCTTTCTATTTCCGGATCAAAAGGAGCCAAGCTCGGGTCTGGAAGTGACCGTGTCATTCAACTGAGGAAGCAATGAAAGCATGCAATTATGACAAGCAAAACAAGAATAGGCAAACAAATGAAAACCAACTTAATAGTCAATTACTACTAAGACTAGCTAGATAGAAGTGCTATCTACCAATTAGTGCCAAGTAGTAAACAAAAATCAAATATTCAAACTATTCACATATTTACAACAATCAAAATTATAGCACTCATTGCATTTAAAGTGTTTCCCCGGCAACAGCGCCAAATTTGACAATGCCTCAATAGGCTAGGTTTGGATTTTCGCACTAAAAATAGGATTGGCGTTGCAAGTATAGTCCAAACCCAACAATTGAACATCAATCAAATGTTAATTCAAAGAATGTCACAATTCAAAACCATTCAATTCCGGGAGTGTTTAGTTCTCGGGTCATCTCCCAAGGACACTTAAGATCAATGAGTGTACAATTACGGTTGTGGTGCTCATGGGGTTTTTAATGAAGAGATGAACATATAAAGAAATAAAAGAACATGAAAAGTTGCAATAAATGAACTAATAAAGGAGTTAAAGAACTAACTATGTAATATAGACAAGTAAGGTATAAAAAGGATTAATGTAAATGTGTATGAAAGATTAAAGCATGAAAGGTATCTTGGCTTGGAATGAGCTAAGGGTCCTTTCCTTGTTGGAACTACAGCTATAATAATTAGAATGGATTAATCTCACTTGGTCAACCCTCACATCGGAGAGCAAGTTAAATGAGCATAAGTGTTCTTAACCCACAAATCCTAAATTGCTTGCTAATTACCATAGGAATAAATTAGCGTTAGTAGGAACAAGAACAATTAACAATCCAAGAATTGACACTAAATATTGGACATTCCCACTCTAGGAACCCAAATACTCATTTTTCCCAAACCAAGAGATAGAAAATTAGCCTAAAACTATGATTGACATTTTGTCAAATACTGGGTGGGCAAAAATACTAAACATGGAAAAAATGAGAAAATGCTTGAAACTAAAAACAACAAATAATCTCAATCAACAATAATAACTCAAGCAAGTATGTAACAATCACCAATCATCAAATTCATCAACAAGAAATTGAAATTGCAAAAGAGAAGTAAAATTGAACTATGACTTGAATTATAAGGAAGGGTAAGAACAATGTAGCTATAAAGAGTAGTAACAAAGAGATACTTACAATGGAAGCTAGCAAAATCCAAGATCAAAAATGGAAATGGCACTTGAATGTAAAAATCCTAGTATAAACCCTAATGGAGATGATAAAAAATTTAGAGAAAAACTATACTAAAGCTTCCTACTACTACTCCTAAGCTACCCTAATGTTATTCTATGCTATGGTCTTCATTTTCTCTTCATTATGAGCTATTGGCTTCAGAAATGGGCCTCCAAATCCACCAAAATCGCGAGTCACGTGCAATTTTAATGAAGCCATGTGCGGACACCTGTGCGTACGCACAGACGTGTACGTACGCACACTCTACCAAAATCTCTATTTGTGCGTACGCACAAGTAGCTGTGCGCACGCACATTAGGCGATGCTCAAAATATTCACGCGACGCGTACGATGCAGCTCACGCGCGCGCTTCGTTCTTCTTTGGTGCTTGTGCGTACGCACACATGTCTGTGCATACGCACACATCGCTGTGCTCTTCTCCTTTGATTCTTCATGCTTCCTCCTCTTTGCATGCTCCTCTTCCATTTCCTCCTAGCTATTCCTACCTTATACATCTAAAAACACTCACAAACAACATCAAGACATCGAATGGAAGGCAAATGGGATAAAAATTTGATCAAATTAGGCATGTTTTTATAATTAAGCACAAATTAGGAGGAAAGTTCAAAATCATGCTAATTAAGGGAATAAGTGCAAGTTTATATGATGAAATCCATTCAATTTCAACCAAAAATCATCATCAAATATGGATTCATCACACCACAATTCTAGAAGCATGTGGATTCTAGCAAGCTCAGAAGCATTAACACCTTGTAGTTGGATCTTTGGCGATGAGACGTTAAAATTCCAATGCAAGTTAAACATTTTTCATCTTTCAAAGTCATAAAAAATGGTGTTGTGCCTTCTACTCTTTCAATTTTAAAAAATCTTTCCTTAAATCCCTGATAGGATTCATCGAAAAGGTTGAAAATCCTCCTATTTGAGTTACATCGGAAGGAAATAAACCCACGACATTGAGAACTGAAGGGCGTAGTTAAATTAAAGAAATAAAAAAAAATCTATAAGAGGCATCTAATTCTAAAAAATAACATAGAAAATTGAAGCTTCGAATGATGTCTCAGCTATTGGGATGAAGCTGTGAAGGGGCGCATCCTGTATATCTTAGAATGTCTTGCTGAAAATCTATGAAAGAAAGTCGGACACCAAAACACGTGAATAACGTCTTATACATCCATAACTAGTCAGGTTGGGAGCCCGCATGGTGGTTAAAATGGCAAAGATGATTGTTTTGGTTTGGGGTAGAAAGGATGTATAAATTTTCTACATCTGAGTTAAAGATGACTCCGACATCTCGTAATTCATCTAACTTATCTTGGGAGATGGTAGATGTGGTGGATGTCAATTCTTTGGAAACCCAAGAGTAGGGATCCACGTGCTGAGTTGGGTTGGGCCGAGAAGCAGGTTTAGATGTTCCAACACATTCACGTGTGAGGATGACCATTTGTCTTGGCATCTTAAAAAAACTTACAGGAGAACCACCACTATGTTACAAAAGGGAAAACTTTGAGAAAAACACTAAATGAATCCAGTGAAAATCCTACAAATTTCCAACAAAGACAAGAAATACCTAAAAAACTAATATTCAAAGTAGGGAAAAGCTAAATAGTGGTACCCGTACTAAACTGTAATTATTCAAAAATGCAAAGCAATGTCACTGGTAGTTCAGTCAATAATATGAAAACGCATGTCTACAATAATACCAAAGATCAAGGCAGAGGCATTAAGAAGAAGAAATTTTTGCATATCTCATCCTTAAAATAAAACAACAAGCATGATTTAGGAATAGAAAATGTGAAATATAAGTTTTTTTACATTGATAAGAGATAGCTGTTATGGGAATTTGCAGATGGATGGCTAGTAAATCCGCTTCGGACACCCAGTAGCGCTGGAGAAATGAGAGAACTTGAAAGTTTTCTTCGAAAGAGGATGAGATTTTTTCAGGAAGAAGTTGAAAATCGTAAGTAAAGGTTAAAGTGGAGTTTTTTAATTGAAAAATAAATGACATTGATTGATGGAGAGAGATGTTGCAATTAAAACTTGACCATTCAAAAATTGAGAGAAGCTGCAACTGCTCGAAGAAAACTGAAAAGGTTTCTTAATGGTTTTTTGACGCTTAAAATATAATGGGTACAAAAAAAATTAATCATAAGTCAAGAAACACAAGTTGGGACACTATTTTGGATAAAAATAATATAGTGAGATTCTGATTAAATGAGAATAGTACATTACCATCTTTATTAATGGATAACAGATATGTCATTAAAATAAATAAAATTATTATCTTGAAAAGGTGTCAGATCATGACATCGAAACATACATTTAAGGCCGTAAATGTCTAGCAGTTACCTCGAGAAAGGTATAATATAGGAAACAAGAAACTCATGAGGGAAGAGATAATTCATTACAATCATACTAAATATACTACCAACTTAAGTATAAGAGTGCATTTGTAGGTTGTCCTTCGAGCTTGATGTTGACACAGCTCAAGTTAGGGTCCTAAAATCTTGTAAGCTCGTAACTACATCAAAAGGTACTAACATATCCACTCCTTTTTTATCCTTTTACCATTTAGTAATGAATAAATAACTAGATTTTAATTTTAAAATGGGTTGAATATTGGTATAATTCATGGTTGTGAGGGTTGGTAGTGATTAACTTCAACATGGCCCATCTCTGCCTCTCGTTAAGTGCGAGGTTCTGATTTAGGCTTCACACAGTCAGCAAAAAGGTGGGTTGTCGACACATTCCCATCCGAATCCCACTCATGGTGGTGGAGCTATTACGATTGTTGTTCTAAGTCTCGTTAGTCCGTTTTGGGGAGTGGCGTTATTTGCTGGCGACGGTCATGGAGAGGTGGCGAAGAGGTCCTTGAGCTATTGTGCCGGTGGTCGCCGTGGTGGTAGTGTTAGGGAAATCTTGCATTGGCAAAGGATGGAAGCGACGACGATGGTGATAACAGTAGAAGGACGAATGAGGTGGGTTGCTCTAATGGATTCAAAAATCTTTATGTTGTGAGATTCAACGGATGACAAAGGATTGCTCCTTCGAAAAATAACATGAGCTCTAGTATTTTCAAGTGATCAAATTGTGGATTTGGAGAAGAAGTTTATCATTCTTTGTTTTTAGTCAAGGAAACACAAAGGACTTTATTTTAGTGGTTTCTTCTGTAATCTGTATTTCTAGTGAATAAGAGATTTATGAAAGAATCTTAAAGCTATAAATGAGTGTGATGTCATGGCATATGGGCATAAACATAATTGCTATTTTGTTCCCTTTGTGAAACGTTACTGCTAAGAACTAATTGAAGTACTCTCAGTTTAAAAGGATTTTACACTCAATATATTTAAATTTTGTGTAATGTTGTGATACTTTTCATTTCCACCACAAAGATATGAAAAAAAATGCTAAAACAGACAAAGTAGACTTGTTCAAAAAGAATATTATATATTTTTTTAATCTTCATTTTTTCTCGCACAATGCAAGATTCTATTTTTAAAATAATAAAAAAAATTGTATAACACTTCTCGTTCTTTGTTGAGACACAATTTTTTTAAAACACATTTATACATAATTATCCATAAGAGACATGTATTTTGTGTCTTTTTAAAATATTAAGACATAGATTAAATTATATTTTTAGATAGCTTTAGGCTTATTACTTTTTTAAAATTCCAAAATTATCCTACTCATTAACACCATGTCTCTTCTGTCTTTTTTCATTATCTTCTTCTGTGACACCTTTTTTTCTTTTTCATTTACCTTCTTTCCTTTTTATTTTCTTCTTTTTTCCTTCTTCTCTTCCTCCTCTAGTGCTTCCAAATCCTTCTCCTCTCGTGCCTTAATTTTCTTAATCTTCTTCCTTCCTCTCCTCTTTAGTCTTCTTCGTCCTCCTTTATCTTCTTCTTTTATCTTCTTCTTGTTTCCAAATTTAATTTTTTTGTTTCATTTGGTTTTTGAATAGAACATGGTGTTGCAAAAAAGAAAGAAAAAAAATATTAATACTAATTTGATAATAATGAATTTTTTTATTTTTTTTAATATGGTAATATTTATTTTTTATTTGATTTTTTATGAATTTAATTCTTTTGATTTTTTACTAGAGATTGAAGGAATTGATAAGAGAGAATGTTAGGGATAAAGAAGAGGATAATAAATTTTGCTTGAATGAAGGGGTAATACATATTTTTTAAATTGTTTTCATCTATTTTATCAAATAGAATTCATAAAGAAATATTAAAAAATTGTTGGTTGATCTAAACATGACATCGAAGGATAGCAATGAAGGCTCAATTCATAAAGATCAGAATATACCCTAAAGGGCATGTGGCAAGTAAATATTGAAAGCCACGAGGATTTTGCAATTTGAGACCCAATGACCAATTCGTATCAAGTTAAGTCATATCTGATAACGAGAAAATGGAAGCTAAACCAGTAGATATACTTGAAAACGAAAATTTTTTTATGACAATTAAGATGTATATCATATAAGATATTAAAAAGTGACTATTTTAAGTATTCAGTCTAGTGCACTTAGTTTGGAGCGGGTTGTCAATCAAGCATAGTCGTTTCCTATCGTCGAAGCCACTTCATATGGATTCGGGAGTCAGACGCATCCGGAAACAAGTTACCCCTATAATATGCATGATATATCTTCGGGTGTACTGTATGCATCGTTCTTTCGTAGAGTACTTATCCAACTCTTGACACACTCTCTTAGAATCATAGTAGATTGATGACCCATTTACTCTGATTCTGTTTATCAGTAAATTCTGGTACGACTCCTAAAAACTACAAAAAAAAAGAAGAAAATAAAATTCAAATTACAAAAAATATAAATTTCATACACATTAAATACATAATTTAAATTTTATACTATTTATCCAAGTCTTCTAGTACTATGATCATTCCTATCTAGCCTATACAAGTTCTGCTCGTACCCTCTTAATAAATTCTGCTCCATTCATATAATCTATATAAATTTTTAAAAATATAAAAATAATCAAGACATATTAAATCGAAAATAAAATTCGCATAAAATTAAATCATATTAAACCAATAATAAAGAATATCATCATAATCCTACTTATTTTATAATTTATTTTTATATATTCAAATCTAATATGCTACCATTAATAATTTATTTCTATACTTAATTTATAATTTATTATCATATTAGACTAATAATAAAGAACACCCACATAATGCTATACTATAAATTATATTATACTATTCTAAATATATTTTAAATTCAAATTAAAATTATAAACTACTCTATTTCTATATATTGTAATTTACTCTAAAATATTTATTCTTATAATAATTAAAAACGATTCTATATATTATTATGAACTCAAATCATAAACTACTCTAAAATATTTATTCCTATAATAATTAACAACTACTTTTACATAATGATAACCTAGCTATTCATATAATACTATCATTAATATTATTTAAACTAAATACTTAAATAAATATAATATGAAAAATAAACAAAAACAAGAGGAAAGAAGAGAAAACTAACCTGGTAAAAGATGAATAATGAAGAAGATTGTCATTGAAAGAGGAGGAGAAAGGAAATTGAGAAAGACTTGGAGAGAGAATTTGAGAAAAAGCAAAAAATATGAAGGGAAATGAATGCTTTTTATAATTGGACGAACTACATTCTCGACATGTAAATTGTTGTATTACTAAGCGATTTGAAAAAATTTATGCAGTTCGTTAAAATATTAGACAAACTGTATTTCAAACCGAAAACAAATAAATCTTTATAAATAATGCTCTTTTATTTTGTTTATGAAAATAATGTATTTTTTAATTTATTATAAAAATCTTACATTTGTCTTCAATTTATATACTATATGTCCTTAAGATTCTAATTTGAAAAATGAATGAATAAATCTATCTCCGAGCATTTTCAAGAATGCAAATGAGCTCTTTAAACTAAAGTTTCACCAATTGAATAAAATAACACATTATTCAAAGTTTATGGTATTAAAATGTCAATTCATCATTTAAGAGAGTTTAGGGGTCAATTTGCACATTTACTAAAGTTTAGTGTCTAAACTTGTTTATTATTATGTTGGGGCGGAATATTGTAACGGGTCGGACTGGAGTATGTTGGGTGCGTGTGGCGGGTGTGGTGCGTTCTCGAGTCGCTCCAGTTCTCGTCTCCTCATCAACCTCACGCCATCACCAGGGTGAGTTTGGTCACGCTTGGGAGCACCCAGAAACTAGTTAATAAACCTCATCTCGAGGTGCCCCCCTCACACTCACACTGTCTTTTCTTTCTATTCTCAGGCATGGCGGGATGCTATGTCTGATTCTCCAATCCATCGTTCCTAAATTTCAATTCAATAATAACACTAATAATTTAATCTGATTTAGTTTAGTTTAGTTAGGGATTAGGAACATCACACCAAAATCAAGGATGGCAATGGCAACACCCTCTCAGTCCCACCGTTACATTGGGCCACCGCCTGTCCCCGGCACCTCCTTCGACTCGCTCAACCGCATCCTCGCAGACCTCTGCACCCGGGGCCACCCCAAGGTTTCTACCTCACACTCTCTCACTTCTTCTGCTTCTGCTCCTCCTCCTCCACTTCAATTTTCACTTTCTTTCACTCTCACTCACTTACTAGTTCATTCTGGTGACGCAGGAGGGTGCTACGCTGGCATTCAAGAAGCATCTGGAGGAGGAAGCACGTGACCTAAGTGGCGAGGCCTTCTCTCGCTTCATGGATCAGCTATACGACAGGATCTCCAGCCTCCTCGAGAGCAGTGACGTGGCTGAGAATTTGGGAGCTCTGAGGGCCATTGACGAGCTCATAGATGTGGCTCTTGGGGAGAACGCTTCCAAGGTCTCCAGATTCTCCAGTTACATGAGGACAGTCTTTGAGGCCAAGCGTGACCCTGAGATTTTGGTTCATGCCAGTAGGGTTCTCGGCCATCTTGCCAGGGCTGGTGGGGCTATGACTGCCGATGAAGTCGAGCGCCAGGTTTCCCTCCCGTCTACTTTCACCCTTACCTTTAGCATTGTAACATGCTCTGTTTGACATGAGTTTTGAGTGCGTTGATTTTTCTTATCTCGTAGGTGAAAATTGCTCTAGACTGGCTTCGAGGGAACAGAGTGGAATATCGGCGATTTGCTGCTGTCCTCATCCTGAAAGTAAGTGCCACTATAGTTGTTATTTTGTCAGAATTGATAGAGGCTTCATTCCCTTTTCCAGTTGAAGAAGATCATTTTATTTTTTGAAGTTATCATTTGATTGAGTAAGGCTGATAATTTTTTTGTTCTCTTTAGCAAGTTTGGAATATCTATTCACTATCATTTTCCTTTTGGTCATTGCAGGAAATGGCAGAAAATGCTTCAACCGTGTTCAATGTCCATGTGCCAGAATTTGTTGATGCTATCTGGGTCGCTTTGAGGGATCCAGCGTTGCCTGTTCGTGAGCGGGCAGTGGAGGCATTGCGTGCCTGCCTTCGTGTTATAGAAAAGCGTGAAACACGCTGGCGTGTTCAGTGGTAAGTTCTTACTTTTTTTAGGCTTTATGTTTTTAACATTTGTGAAGATGGTAGTAGGTTTCTTTTTTGGTTGCCTTTGGTACCAGTGGATCTATTCCAACTAAATGACATATAATTAGTGAAGCTATGTTTCATGTAAGAGTTAGAGCAATTCGAGGTTGATTGTGTAGAAGTGTGACCGTTCAACTGTCTACCAGCTGAATGAGTTGTTTCGTTCCACAACTAAACTTTCACTAAAGATATCTGAAGGACAGGCGGATTCACACCTATTACACATCCAACATGGTAGAACACCTGAACTAACTATTGAATAGACTCTGAACTTTTCGCTAAAGCAGAAGTATGAACAAATATGGACTGCATTTCATGATCATTGTCTCTACTTGAGGCTAACATCTACTGTTGGGCATCCTTGTCAAAGCAAGGAGTGCCCATCAGCATGTACCCAACATGAAACCTGGTTTTACAGTAATATATGGCACCAAATCCAGCATTATTTCATTCAGTTGTTTACTTTCTTTGATATCCTCCATGGTGGTAGTAAAAGTTGATGCCAGAGCAGTGCATTTTGGAGGTTCTGGCTACACCTTTCATTCATCTGTTTTTTCTCACATCATGCTTATTTTGATGGTTTTAATCTTCTATTGCATAATATACCCCTGTTAGAGATCAGGTCAGGTTCATTACCTTTTATTTGGTATCAGGTACTATCGAATGTTTGAGGCAACACAAGATGGATTGGGTAGAAATGCCCCAGTGCACAGCATACACGGTTCGCTGCTTGCTGTTGGAGAACTTTTGAGGTTGCTATAAGTTTGAACATTTTGCACTGATCCATGAAAATTTTGTAATTTTTTCAAGCTAGCATTCTTAACAAATTGTTTACATTTTTAGTGAGCATTTTTCTACGCTTCTTCTAATATTTTCAGATTTTCCTGCATAAATTAAAAGTTCAGAATCATTTTAAGCTTGAAAATTATTTATTAAACACTTTATCCAGTCAACCCAGTATGTTGCTAGTGTTCTGTCCTTTATGAAGCATGCTTGGGGAAAAACTATGTTTTAACAGATTCATATACTAAATAAATATGAAAATGGAATGGAGGTTGTAAACTTACGCGGCTTAATGCTGCCACTCTATATGGCAACCTGAAAGTTAAATAACTAATTTATGGAAAGTAAAAATAAAATAGTCAAGTGCCAGTTGTGCCTAATAATATTACTGGAAAAATTCTACATGGACAATACTAAGAGACTGGGTTTGTTAATCACATTATCTGCTCGCTACTTTTCTATGTGTTATTATGAAACTCGGGTTGGTTACTAGTTAATCTTATTATTCTGAAATTAGTTTATATGTAATTATTGCTGTGAAGGAATACTGGTGAGTTCATGATGTCCAGATACCGAGAAGTTGCGGAAATTGTTCTCAGATACCTGGAGCACCGAGACCGGCTTGTTCGCCTAAGCATAACTTCATTGCTTCCTCGAATCGCACATTTTCTACGTGATCGTTTCGTTACCAACTATTTAACAGTATGTTAGCTTTTCCCTGTTAGTTGATTGCATTTATTAAACTGGGAGGAAGAGTATTCAGAACGGAGACTTTCAAGTAACTTAATGATATACTTATATGAGTTCCTATGGGAGATGAAATCCCTTGCAGATATGCATGAATCATATTCTTTCCGTGTTGAAAGTACCTCAAGATCGTGATAGTGGGTTCATTGCCCTTGGAGAGATGGCTGGAGCACTTGATGGGGAACTCATTCATTATTTGCCGACAATAACTACCCACTTACGCGAGGCGGTATGTTGCAGAAACTGTTGTTTGATGTCACTATTCATCTTGTTCCATGATGCATTTGCTATTAGGATTCATGCTTGGTTGTATTTTGCTCTATAATACGTGATGAGGAATTGAGGATATCATTTGACAGTATATCCATTCTATTGATGTAGATTGCTCCTCGTAGGAGTAAGCCTTCGCTTGAAGCATTGGCTTGTGTTGGAAGTATTGCGAAAGCAATGGGGCCAACCATGGAACCTCATGTACGTGGGCTTTTGGATATTATGTTTTCTACGGGTCTTTCAACTGTGCTTGTGGAGGCTCTTGAGCAAATATGTGCTAGGTATAGGTTTTGTTTGCAACAAATTTTCCACCTTTTTAGTGATTAATTTTTTAAAATGTTTCATTTGTGTTGTTTGTCATTACTTCAGCATTCCATCACTTCTGCCTACCATTCAAGAGCGGTTGCTAGACAGCATATCTATGGTTCTTTCTAAATCCCATTACCATCCTGGGAGGCCTGCAGCTTCCATTGGTAGAGGAACAGTGATGAATGTTCCGCAGCAGGTTTCTGAGCTTAGTGGTCCTGGTCTTATACAGCTTGCTCTGCAAACTCTTGCTCGTTTTAACTTCAAGGTTCTCAAAGCTCATTTTCAATAAATATAATGAACTGTTGTCATGTTCAATAAAGTCCTTATATATTGTCTTTATCATTTTTTTAGAAACATTGGAAAATGGTAGATGTTATAACCCTGTTTATCTCGCTTGATATAGGGTCATGACCTACTTGAATTTGCTAGAGAATCAGTTGTTGTATATTTGGATGATGAGGATGGAGTTACCCGAAAAGATGCTGCTCTTTGTTGTTGCAAATTGGTCGCTAGTTCTTTCTCTGGCGTAGCATGTGCTCATTTTGGTTCTAGCAGGTCAAATCGATCGGGTGGAAAGCGTCGCCGACTTGTGGAAGAGGTTTGGTGTTTACAAATTTTTTAGTTATTTATTTTTTGTATACTTCATATCTTTTGTCTTGTTCACTTTTGACTGTGCATTTCTAATTCTTCCCCCCAATTTTTTGAAACTTTCCTTTTTCTAGAATCCAAGATAAGAAGTCCTTTTTTAATTTAGAAAATAATTAGACTCTTTCAGATAGCATTTTATTGTGTATAATGAGCCGAGGTCAATTCTGTTACAGTGGACTATCTTATGCAAAGTTTAGCAAGGGTTAGACTTTTAAAAGGCGGACTTGTTACGGTGGACTAATTGCAGTCCAGTTATGCAGAAAATCTGGTTGGAATGAATGGTTTGGTTGGAGTTTGAAGAAGTTTCTGCTCTTAGATTTGTTGGAGTTATTGGTCCTTTTTGCTCTTACTAGTAGATACCCCCCCACCCCTCTTTTCTTTGTGATGTGCCCTGTAGGGAAAAAAAAACAAAGAAAGTTTCTTTGCTGAAGTACCATCTGAAGATTTTATGTCGGCCTCTATTCTTTTTGAGGATGTCCAATTTGGTTTCTGCATAGAAGTTTGTAATTGGGGACTGTAGTTTGACTTGTTTTTGGGTCCTATTATTGAAGCATCATTTTAACTCTCTAATAGTAGGCTAGGCTGAACATGTGACACATGAATTTTTGTAACTCCTGTTTCAAAAACCTTTTAATTGGGCCCCTGATTCCCATAGTTTATAATGGTGCTTTAACAGTAGGGATCTATGTTGAAAATTTTGGGACTATAAGAACTTAATTATGAAGGTAATAAAATATTCGGTTTCAATTGGAAAACCCCAAAATAGAATTTTAATGATTAGTGATTGATTTAGTCCTGACTTTATAATTACTCTGTAGGTCTGTCAGATGGTTGACAAGGGAAAAGTAATTTTGTGAAAAATTAATCTAATATTTTTCTTTTTTGAACTATGAAATTTAGACAATTGCGCCTTTGTCAGATTTTTCATGTTTCGCGGTTAAATTTTGTCAGAAACATTTTTTAATACAAGTTGCATATGTTTATAATATGGTGCCTATTCTCTAGTCTTTAGTCCTTACTCCTTATGCTATCTTTAGTGAATCTTGGTATTTTAATTGTGCAATGATGCACACTTATATATGATGTGCTTGTCACTAAATGATTTTGGACCTTTTGCAGCTTGTGGAGAAGCTTCTCATTTCTGCTGTTGCAGATGCTGATGTTACTGTTCGCCACTCTATCTTCACTTCTCTCCATGGAGATAGAGGTTTTGATGAGTATTTGGCTCAGGCTGACAATCTGAGTGCAGTATTTGCTGCTTTAAATGATGAGGTGTGACAAAGCTAGATATGTTGTGATTTGCTGTTGTTTATTGGCTGATTCTTATAGAGTAGTTTGCAGGATGTTAAGTTTAGTTGCAACTGTGGTAGCTAGATATCTTGGGAAATCACATTCACATTTATCTTTTATAATTTAGAAAAATGTTTTTCACATATTATATCAATAGACAACTTTGATGGTATTATGTACTTGTACTTTTAGTATTTAACTGGTAATTCCAATCTACATGTTTTTTTTTCC
This sequence comes from Arachis hypogaea, assembly GCF_003086295.3. Classification (NCBI taxonomy): domain Eukaryota; kingdom Viridiplantae; phylum Streptophyta; class Magnoliopsida; order Fabales; family Fabaceae; genus Arachis; species Arachis hypogaea. The sequence continues at coordinate 21,414,280 of NC_092050.1, forward strand.
TGATAAATTTTGTTTCAGATTCATTGGAGAAAAATCGACAGATCAGACCTCTAATATCTTCTCTAGACCGAATTATGGCTGTGATTTAAGTGTTGTATAATGCTGTACACTTGCATAGGATTATATTTCCCTTATTTTTATTGGAGCTTCATTTTGTTGAATACTGTTGATATTTAAGAGTCTATTTCTGCAGGATTTTGACGTTCGGGAGTATGCTATTTCATTGGCTGGAAGGTTATCAGAGAAAAATCCTGCATATGTTCTCCCAGCTCTTCGTCGCCATCTTATACAGTTGTTAACATACTTAGAGCAGAGGTGAATTTGAATTGTTTATAATATTTAGTGGATCATCTTCATGTATTATGTATACCAAGATTCATTATTTTTATAGGATGCATTGGTAGCAGAACTATTCTGTTCTATTTCCATTTTGTTTTGCCATGTCAGCAGTGCAGATAGTAAATGCAAAGAAGAAAGTGCGAAGTTACTTGGGTGTTTGATAAGGAATTGTGAAAGGCTTATACTTCCATACATTGCTCCAGTGCATAAGGTTTTACTAGTTCTGGTGTTAGAGATACATTCTTATATTAAGTTTATTTAGTAACTTAACGAGTTTTCTCATTATTTCAGGCTCTTGTGGCCAGACTTGTTGATGCTAGTGCGAATAGTGGAATCATTAGTGGAGTCCTTGTGACTGTCGGGGACCTTGCCAGAGTGGTTAGTGAATTAAGTCTTGTTGGGCGTTTATTTGTTATTATTTTTTAATTTTGGTAAGTACCAAACTAACTTGGATGGTTCTGTGTAGGGTGGTTTTGCCATGAGGCAATACATTCCTGAACTTATGCCTTTAATAGTGGATGCTTTAGTGGATGGAGCAGCCGTCTCTAAACGGGAAGTGGCTGTTGCTACACTTGGTCAAGTTGTACAAAGCACAGGGTAAAGAACATGGTTGTATTTGTGCCTGTTTAGAAATTTTTTTATAGTTTTCTATAACAGTTTTAAAATCAGGTTTACTTTAAATTCAACTTCTTTACAAAAAAATAAATGAATAAAAGAACAAAAAACTAATTTGTAACAGTGTTCTTAAAATAGCATCTTAATGATTACGAATAAAATCTATTTGAAATGTTTGTTTTTTTGAACAACAACGATAAAGCCCCATCTCAATAGGTGCAGATAGTTACATGGATCAAATGATGCAATTGCACCCAGACTTGAATCATGTCTGAACTCATATCATTTATGCTTAAATCTCTTTTTAATTTTTTTTACAAGTATTCAAAAATTAATAGAACTTGAAACTTGTTTGGCAATATTATTTTAGAACTAGCAAATTGATATAATATGGCTATATTATCTTTTACATAATATTGTTTACATAATGTTCTTTTTTTTCTCTCCTAATTTCTTAACATTGAAAATTTATTTTGAGGATGATTGTTAAAGAAGTTCTTTGCTAGTATATAAATTATAAAATAATTCAGGATATCTTATCTTCCAACTTCGTGTAATGTTCTCTTTGTTCAAATGATATTTCTTCTTTTATCCCAAAAAAGTGTTTTCTTGTGCATCTTGATGATAATTTATCCAGATGTGTTTTCGTCAACAAAAAATTTGAAATTTAAAACTAGTACCCACGAAAGGGGAGCTTTAGGGTAACGGGTGAGTTGTTTCTGTGTGACCTCAGTTACAGGTTTAAGCTGTGGAATAAGCCACTGATGCATTTATTAGGTTAGACTCTCTACATTGCATCCTTTGGGTGTGACCATTCCTCGGACTTTGTGTTAGTGCATGATGCATGTATACCGGGATGTTCTTTAAAACTAGTACCCACGTTCAAATTCTTGCATTACCTTTTTTTATCGAGATGTACTTATGAATAAAATAGTTTGAAGAGGGCATTGAAGTCTAATGCTCAATTTTTCTATATTAATGTGATCAAATTTGTTTACAATTTTGATAGGTATGTTATAACTCCATATAATGAGTACCCCCAGTTACTTGGCTTACTCTTAAAATTACTGAATGGTGAACTGGTGTGGTCCACCAGACGGGAAGTATTGAAGGTAATAGTAAAAACTAAAAAGATGATATCTTTTGATATAGGCATGCTTTTGTCCTTAAATTGTACTTGGGTTCTTCCAGGTTCTTGGGATTATGGGTGCTCTGGATCCTCATGTGCATAAACGGAATCAGAAAGCCTTGCCAGGGTCTCATGGAGAAGTTACCCGCCCGGCTAGTGATTCAAGTCAGCAGATTCAGTGCATGGATGAATTTCCTGTTGACCTGTGGCCTTCATTTGCTTCATCAGATGATTATTATTCCACGGTAGCACATTAACACAAAACTTCTGTACCTTTATTTTTCACCCAACTTGTGTTGATTTTTTATGATTTCAGGTTGCAATTAATTCTCTGATGCGTATATTGAGGGATCCATCTCTTGCTAGTTACCATTTGAAAGTGGTTGGTTCTCTCATGTTCATATTCAAGGTATGCCAGCATGCAACAGGCCTGTGTCTTGTGCTTCCTCTATTATTTTCTGTGTATCCTGCAATTTCTAATTTTCCTGGTTTGTATTCTCCTGGTCTCCTCTTTCTTAGTAAGTTCTTCTATAAAAGTAAACAGGAGCAAAGTGTTGTCTTGTTATGATCAGCTCACTTCTGTCCCTGTATCTGATAAATGAATTAATTTGAGGAGATGCACCTGAAACTGAAATACAGAATACAACATTTCTAAAATAGTTGACATGGAATTGCAAAATAAAGAAATAATAATGGGCCATTGTCCTTGTCTGGTTACCATAGTTTTTTCTCCTCATAAATGCTATAAAATTTCCTTATTTTCTTTTATGTTCATTAATATATTAATGCAAGAAAAATTTAATTTAATTCAAATACAATTACACTTGTGATGTTATAAGTGTTGCTGAATGATTAGACTGACATAGAACTTGATTCTGCTATATATTTATGCCCTTCATTTTCTACTTACTTTCCTTTCTTTTTTTTTTTTTTTGTTTGGGGGGGGGGGGGGGGGAGGAGCAGGAGAGACCCCTTTTTGCTTATCCTTTATATTCTATACTCTATTTTTTGAATCACTTCATATTTTGTAAATTTTTAAGTTTGCATGTATCTTTAGTATTTCTATATCTCTCCTATGAAATTCATGTCCTGAACCAAGTGGTTGATTAATCGAAAGAACACACCAAGTTGATGGCAAGTCTTACCAGGATGGTTAATTTCAACTGAGTGTTGCATAGTTTGCTATCCTCTTTGCGGAATCCTCCTGCTAGCTTTTCTTGATATAGCAGATTTTGTGAAGGAAGTGTTGTTAAATACAAGAGTTTTAACCTCAGAGCATGAATTTTTTTATTGGGCTGATGTACGTGTGTTACTAATATTTGATTTATGAAATACACTGTAAAAGAATATTATTTAAGCAACCAAGTATTTTGATTTTGGTATCTTGATAGAATTTTTGTAACTGAAGGGATATTGAAGTGTTCTCTTTCACCAGTTGGATGTTAAATTGCATTTATGCTTCCATGCATCTACATTATTGATACTCATTGCTGGTATGATTGTTTTTTGTTGTTTGTGAGGTCAGTCAATGGGTCTTGGTTGTGTTCCGTACTTGCCAAAGGTTAGTTCTCTATCTTACATCTTTGCTCAGCCATACTTTTTCTTATGGTCTTTAGTCCATGTTTGTTGTTATTGTTGTATTTGACTTGGTGCCATAGTACTTGTCTATGGCATTTAAATTCATTTTGTGACCTAAAACTTTGGGCTTTGTCCTTGCTTTATTGTAGGTTTTGCCTGATCTCTTTCATACTGTTCGTACATGTGAAGATAGTCTAAAAGACTTCATTACATGGAAGCTTGGAACTCTTGTTTCTATTGTGCGCCAGGTAGTACATATATGTGTGTGTGTGCGTGCGTAATCAAATTGATCATTGTTTCCTTTTCTGCTCACATGCTTGGTTCTGAATTTGCAGCACATTCGTAAATATTTGCAAGATTTGCTTTCTCTAATATCTGAACTGTGGTCATCATTCACACTTCCAGCCCCAGCGCGTCCAGCTCTTGGATATCCTGTTAGTAGTGCTGCTTTTCCAATTTATGTAGATTAACCTAGAGATTTTCTCTGGTGGTTTTTCATTTTCTTTGTTTGGTTATTTGCTTGAATGTCACAGGTTCTTCACCTGGTGGAACAGCTTTGCTTGGCTCTCAATGATGAATTTAGAACATATCTTCCAGTTATTCTGCCAGGTTGCATTCAGGTTATTAGTGATGCAGAACGGTGTAATGACTACACATATGTGCAATGTGCTTGATATTCTCCACACTCTTGAAGTGTTTGGTGGTTAGTAGTCTTTACATAGTATGTTGTTCCCTTTTTTGTTACTCGTGCTAAATCACACAGGATTCCTTCAACTTGTGTCATTTGTCATTGCAACTTACAACTTGTTATTTATTCTTGAACCAGTCAACCCAACATTTATGATTGTGTATAACTGTATATCATACCCCATATTGCTACTATTCCTTTTGAATGGTTATTTGAATTTGAAATGCAAATTTTATTGGAAATAACATGAAATTCAGCAGAAAGAAAAGCGTGAGTGTCACTACTAGTAAAAATAGGTTTTATGCCTTTGATTTCATGAGTTCTATATCAGATTTACTGTACAAAAGGAATTTATAACATATGTGATTGTCTTGGCCAGAAAATGGTTAACCATGACGACCTTATTCTTGGTAATTTAGGCACCTTAGATGAACACATGCATCTACTTCTTCCTGCTCTTATACGTTTGTTTAAAGTGGATGCCTCCGTAGACATAAGACGTGCCGCAATCAAAACTTTGACAAGATTGATCCCTCGTGTGCAGGTTGGTTTATGAGGATCCATACGCATATATTTATAGTGGGCTTGTTTATGCTGATATAACATGACACTTTTATTTTTTTTCTTTTTGGTTATTCTATTGGTTTTTCTCCCTTTATCTGCAGGTCACGGGTCATATATCCTCTCTTGTGCATCACCTGAAACTAGTATTGGATGGGTGAGTATGCAAATTCTAGAATTTCATATTGTAGTGGAACCCATTGTCCTTTCCCCTTTGTTTGACATAATAGTTAATAATTAAAGGTAACACTTAAAGAGATCTTTGTTTTAAATGTGAACAATGATCATAAGGAGCTTTAAATTGTAAGGTGTGTATAATTAATTTGCAAATCTATCGCATCCTTACACAGAAGTTCATTCAGAATTATTATTGGAAATTTGGAATTTTGTTGCCATTCCTCTCCACACTATTTGATCTTAGGATTTTAACAGTGTCGAAAATTATTCCTAGAAGATTGCTAGTTTGCAAACCCTTGGCTCTTTTTCTAGCAAAGGGGTTATGGTGCACTATGAGGAGATAATAATTGTACTAAATACTTTCTGAAGTATGAAGTAATTGTAAGTCAGAATTTTGGTTTGTTATTGAGGAATTTGGGATTTGTTATCCATAATTAGAGAGTTTAAGGGCCTGTTTGGTTCTGTTCTCATATTTTGTTTTCTAGATTTTGTGAAGGAAATCGTGAAAACATGATGCGAAAACTGGAAATGATTTTATCTTTTTTACTGTTTTTAGTATTTGCTTTACAAACATTTGAAAACAGAAAACATGGAGATGAAAGCAGAAATTAAAAACAGAAATTAAAAGTCTGTTGACCTCCCATAAATTTTATATCTCTTAGTAGCTCAGTTTTCTCCATATTTAGTTCATATAATTTTTTAGACATTCATGTTAATTATCTGGTCTGGTAGTTCTTACAGTTTTGCTTCAAATTGACAGAAAGAATGATGAGCTCCGGAAGGATGCCGTAGATGCACTTTGTTGTCTGGCTCATGCCCTTGGCGAGGATTTTACAATTTTTATTCCATCAATACACAAACTTCTGCTGAAATATCGCCTGCGGGTCTGAGTTTTTCCAATTCTGTTTGGATTTTTAGGTTACATTAACATATCTTTCCCTTGAAAATTTGTTAAGTAATATATTACTGCAGCACAAGGAATTTGAGGAAATTGAAGGGCGTCTACAGAAACGTGAACCACTTATCCTTGGGACCACAACTTCTCAAAGACTGAGCCGAAGGCTTCCTGTTGAGGTTGTTAGTGATCCTTTAGATGATGTGGAGATCGATCCTTATGAAGATGGATCTGATGCCCATAAACTCAAAGGCCATCAGGTATCCTCTTGTGATGAGTCGAAATATGTTGGCTTTTTCTAAAACATGTCTACTACAAATTGGAAACCCGAGGGTTAACCAATGAAGATGAAAATCTTAAGGCTTCTGTTGTTGCTGTATTGATTAATACTGGTTGTAGAGATAAACAATTGGCAGAGGGGTTCCCTTTTTTTCCTTTTATATATTTATATTTTCGTGTGTTTTTTTTTTGGGGGTGGGGGTGGGGGTGGGGGAGAGCAAGTGACAGGAAGATAGGATTTACAGAAGAAGCAGTGAAGTCTGAGTACTGAATGAAAAGTTTAAACTGGGAAAGGAAAGTATAAGTGCAAGTCGGTATAATTGAAGTAATGCTGAGGCAGGGGGAAAAATGGAAGTAAAGGAGAAAGGCAAATATTTGAAGATTGCATTTGTAAGATGTTTAGTTGGGTTAAGTCTTGTTCAGGTTTTATATATTGCACCTGAAAGCAGACAATAGTTTTCCTTAATGTTACATTTATATATTGCATCTGAAACCAAGACAATAGTTTTCCTTAATGTTACATCTGATACCACCCCATTAACAACACTTAATTATAACTGATTTAACATGAGATTATTCATTTGGGATCAATTGGTTTGTATAATCTATGAACCTTCCAATAAATAATTTGTTGATTGTCTTAATAATGTCATTACACATTGTGCTAGTGGAATCCCTACACACACGTTAGATGGGAACTCTACTCTAAAGATTGGTGTATTGGGACTCTTGAACTTGAATTTGGATATATGACATAGGAATCCAATTCATAGGTATCTAGGTTTTGTGATGTTCATTTTTAGGGTTTAAGCACATGTCTCCATACAGGTTAATGATGGCCGATTGCGGACAGCTGGGGAGGCTTCCCAGAGAAGCACTAAAGAGGACTGGGCAGAATGGATGAGGCATTTTAGCATTCAACTTCTAAAGGAATCTCCTTCTCCAGCCTTACGAACCTGTGCTAGGCTGGCACAATTGCAGGTATAATTGCCTGTTGATATTGTTCATTGTGGAATTACTGTCCCCTATCCAATATTCACTTCTTGCCTTTGACAGCCTTTTGTTGGACGAGAACTGTTTGCAGCTGGATTTGTCAGCTGTTGGGCACATCTGAATGAGACCAGCCAGAAACAGTTAGTTCGAAATCTAGAGATGGCCTTTTCTTCACCAAATATTCCTCCAGAAATCTTGGCTACACTTCTTAACTTGGTATGCCTTTTGTCTTGTTAACTCTATAGAATCTGTGAGAGGAAACTATGATATCTTTATATTTGCTTCCTAAAGATTATTGAATAGTAACAGCATCTTAGAAAGGGTCATGGGTGAGACTTTAGTTGATAATATGTAGATCAGTGGATATAATGTACTAGGACAGTGAGGAATTTAGATAATTGTGATGGAAATCTATTCTTGTTTTTAAGCTGTGTTGCAAACCTTATAATGTACCCCCTCTTTTTCCCACTAATATTTTTGGATTTCTGAGAAAAATACATTCTATCATCATTTATTTCTACTGTTTTTTTTTTAACATATACTTTTGCTTGAAGAAGGCTGAAGTGATGTACTTATTAATGTTAATTTTTATTTCCCAAATAGGACTATAATGGTAAAATGGTGTGGCTCCATAGAGAAATTTACTGCTGTAGGCTCATTAAATGGATTTTAAACTGAAGAATGAATTGCCTCTTGAATTCCATCAGCCAAATTACCAAGCATACTATTTTCCTTGTTCAAAATAAATACAATTTGATGTTTTTAGTAGTTTTGTTCTTGAGAGATCCCTTATCACTTGAATTTTCAGAGACTTTACTGTTGTGTTGGAAATTTTGTATAGCATGCTTGACTTTTGTTGAAGTTTAGTTTTAGACACTGTTCATATTTTAATATTAACGATACATATTTTGAAGATTTGGTGAGGTGAATCTTTTGCATTTTGCTCCTGTTGAAATTTATGCTCTTGCAGGCTGAGTTCATGGAACATGATGAGAAGCCTCTTCCTATAGACATTCGGCTACTTGGTGCTCTTGCTGAGAAGGTCTCCTCTCTTTCCCTTTATGTCTTTGGGTGTGTGTATTACATGTCTCCACTGTTCAACACATTTTGCTCTTTTAACAACTTTTAACGACGTTTTATTGGATAATTTTCCCAGATTTCTATGCACTTTTTCATGCTGTTATTTTTCTATGTTGCAGTGTCGTGCATTTGCTAAAGCCCTACACTATAAAGAAATGGAATTTGAAGGAGCACGTTCTAAGAAGATGGATGCCAATCCTGTTGCAGTAGTTGAAGCTCTTATACATATCAACAATCAATTACACCAACATGAGGTTAGTTTGAATTGATATGATTTCTCATCGAGTTTATAATTTGGCTGCTTCCCTCTATGTTGACTTTCTTCCCGTCCATTTCAATTTAACATATATTGTAGGCTGCAGTTGGTATATTGACATATGCACAACAGAATCTGGATTTTCAACTTAAGGAGTCATGGTAACTTTTGCTTTTTATCTATATCATTGATCTTGGTTTATTGAGCTTATATTTCTGACAAACTCTTCAAGACATTGAAGTTTTATAGTATGTATTGTGTAGGTATGAGAAACTGCAGCGATGGGATGATGCCCTCAAGGCTTATACTGCAAAGGCTACTCAAGCAACAAGTCCACATGTTATCTTGGATGCTACTTTAGGTCTGTAATGAACTATTGATGCATTTAACATCCTTTATTAGTCCCTTATTTTGAATTATTTGAATTCGCCTCTATATTGCCCTAGTTTGGCATGGCTGTGTACACTATAGGTGTATCTATATTATGCTGAACTAAATTTCAAAAATTCAAAACTCAATAATATCGAGACAAAAGAATTATGCAACTGTTGTATGTACGAAGTCTGGTTGGGATGCTTTGAAGATTGATGTTTCTGCTATATGGGCCAGCTACCAAGGTAAAAGAATTAATCAACAATTAAAAATAATAAAATACAAAGCTTGATGCAATGCACACAAGTTTCCACATTTTTGTCTCTGACAGTGAGGCATAGCTAACGATGTTGTGCCACTGCTTCCTGGTTAGTGAAACAATCTTATCCTATGTAAAGGGTGATGCCCATGTTGGCCATGAGATGAATACAAATATTGGCAATTTATAGATGATGCCCCAAGCAGAAGTGGCTTGATTGGCCTCAACAGTTTCTTGTTCATTCTCCAGTTTTTCCTTCTCAGTATACACTAAATATTGATAACATTTTCTTGCAACTGTACGTTTAAATTTGTTACTAGCTTAGCTTTTCATGTTGGAACTTCTTTTCCATCTTGGAAAATGTGTGATTGGAGCTGGCTTTGCAGGTAGGATGAGATGCCTTGCTGCATTGGCTCGATGGGAAGAATTGAATAACCTATGTAAAGAATACTGGACCCCAGCTGAGCCAGCTGCTCGCCTTGAAATGGCATCAATGGTTGGTTTCATAGCCTTTCCTTGTGTGTAAGATTTTTTCACTTGCCTGTGCTTATGCTGATTGTTATGTTAGGCTGCAAGTGCTGCTTGGAACATGGGAGAATGGGATCAAATGGCAGAATATGTATCTCGATTAGATGATGGTGATGAAACAAAACTGCGGGGCCTGGGGAATACTGCTTCCAATGGTGATGGAAGTAGCAGCGGTACTTTTTTCAGGGCTGTTCTTTTAGTTCATAGAGGAAAGGTATTTGTTTACTTGAGGTATCTGACCTTTCTTACCATTTTCTGTAGTTTGCTTATGTTGTGATCTAATTCTATTGGCAGTATGATGAAGCACGCGAATATGTTGAAAGAGCTAGAAAATGTCTGGCAACAGAGCTTGCAGCTCTGGTTAGTATGCTTCATAAACTTTCCTTATTTGGTTTTGTCCTTCAGCATTGGTTAACTTGAATTTCACTAATATTTAGTTGGTTACATAGTGTTTGTGAGTTATCATTGCACTACAATCACTCTCCCAGATACTAATTGATCAGTGTCACTCTGGAAACAGGGTGGGGAAGTTTTAAAGTACTTTTTCATGCTGTACTTGTGTTGTACTATATTCTATTTCTGGTAATGGTCATGTTGAATGAAAGATAAACACGAAAAGGTGTGTTTATATTTGTTTTTTGAACAATCAAAGGATGTGTGTGCTGGACCGGCATTCACAAGAAGTTCTCATACCATGTTTAAGTTGTTTTCGCAAGCTCTATTATTAATTTGATCTCAGGTTTGGGATGCATTAGATGACTTGAAATCTTGAATGTCACAGTGTTCATAAAAACCATACTAGATCTTTCTAAGCAATTGTGAATTGTGTTTTGCTGAGTTGATCTTTCACTTAATGGTCATAAGCTTTCTACAATTTTACTTTCATGTTTGAATCTTGTGCTGATTATGATCATTATTTGAGTAATATTGCTTTATGCACTGATTACCATCAAATGTTGGTTGATAAGCCTTTTATACATACTAGCTTTGGATTATTTTTATTGCCTAGTGCAATAACCTTGTACTGTCCACGTATTATATGATGTAATTCTTTGGGAAAACCATTGAATAAGGGATACTCTTTCAACCTAGCCTTTCCTCCTCTTTATCATCTATCTTCTTTGCATAATTCTCTTATTCAGTTATTAGGTCCTTTTGCATTACACAAGGTTCCTCTTTCTCTTGGGACTTCCACTTCTTTCGTAACCTTTATGATATGGAATCCGCTGAACTTTTGATTCTCTTAGGTCTCCATAATTTTTCTGTCTCCTAACCCTGACAAAGATATGGTCTGTTGACCCCTCTAGTAGTTTTAGTTGTAATTTCTTCTTCCTTTTTCCCACTCATTCCTCTAACACACCTTTCCATATAGCCAAATCCATTTGGAAGTCCAAACATTCCTCTAAAGTCAAATCTTTTATATGGATAGCTGTGCTTAACAGAATTAATACCAATGACTTCTTGTAGGTTCGAAGGCCACATAAGGCTATGTGTTTTATGTGTGGGGCAATTTCAGAATCAAATCCACATCTGTTTTGCATTGCCCAATAGCTGTTTTCTTATGAAACAACTTATTTAGCATCTTTGATGAGTGTTGGGCTACCCTAGACCAATTTCTTTTGACAAGGATTGATCGGTTTGATAGCGTAATGCACACACCTTCAATGACTGATTTTCTGACAAGCATGTTTTATGGGATAGAATTGAATGCCTTGGATCCAGTTGGTGTAACACTCATGATCTTTATAGGGGACTTTCCCTCTCAGACATGTTAGAGATTGGAAAGTTATGCTTTATAGATAAAATCTTTTGGTTTTTGTTTTGTTTTTGTATCGGGGATCCCTTATCCCCCAATTTGTACGGTCCTTCTCCTCACCTTAACCCTGTAGTTGTGTGCGAAGAAATTTGCTGTTCTTCAGTTTTAAGGTTTAATTCAATTTTTCGGTTTCCGATTTGTTCAGTTCTCAGTTTTTTTGGTTCAGTTCGTTGGTTTTGTTCGGTTTTGAATACTCCTAAATTGTATTATTTTATTTCATTTTCAGGTTTTGGAGAGCTATGAACGTGCATATAGCAACATGGTTCGGGTTCAACAACTATCGGAACTGGAAGAGGTTTGTTCTAATATGTCCAGAATTCTTGCCTTAAGTTACTACCCGTTATTTGATGTTATAATTGTAGCGTAACATGGTAATGCTTTTCTCTTGACAGGTTATTGATTACCGCACACTTCCTATAGCAGACAGGGTTGCTGAGGAGCGACGGGCTCTTATTCGCAATATGTGGACTCAGCGTATACAAGGAGCTAAAAGTAATGTTGAGGTAAACAGATTTTCCTAAAAGCAAATATGCTTAAACATAAGAATTTTAGGGATTCTTGCAATTAAACAGTCTTCTGACTGTATGCATGGAGTTCATCACTATTTCTTTGAAAATGAATGGAATTATAGATAAGTAGTGTCACAACCCTTGTTGCTACATGAGGCCATAACTGCGGTTATAAATTTGAATTGTAAGTCAACCAATAAGACAAATTTTTAAATATTGGGACCTAATTGAAAATTAAGTGAAATATAGGACTTCTAGAGTAATTAAACCTTTACTATTCAATGCTATGAGTGGGTTACTTCAGAGTTTTTGTTCTGTCTCAAGATGTGGGTATCTAAATTTTTTGTTATGAACATCATTTGTTTATGGGGTTATTGGGATTAAAGGAGCTCATGCAGCCAGAATTTTATCTAGGTAACATTGTTTAAAGTTGGGCCTTGATTCCCTTCCCTGTTTGTGATCTATTTTTTCCCTTTAATTTTCTGATACTTGTGTGTGTGCAGGTCTGGCAGGCACTTTTGGCTATTAGAGCACTTGTGCTGCCTCCTGTGGAAGATGTTGAAACTTGGCTTAAATTTGCTTCACTTTGCAGAAAAAGTGGTCGAATTAGCCAAGCAAGATCGACTTTAGTAAAGCTTTTGCAGGTTTGGGTTGTTACCTGCTTTGAAAAAGTTTCTGTTTTGTGCCATTTCTCATTATCCTGTACCTGACAGTCAACTACTCCCCCACCTTCTTTTCCTCAGTATGACCCCGAAATGTCTGCCGAAAATGTACGATACCATGGCCATCCTCAAGTAATGTTGGCATACTTGAAGTACCAGTGGTCACTTGGGGAGGATTCAAAGCGCAGGGAAGCATTTATTAGGCTGCAGGTAAAATATCTACAAGTGGTATTTGATTTTTTATGTTGAACACTTACTGGAGTTCAAATATTTAGCACCAATGATATGCATGCCTGCTTTACTTTTGACTTAGAGTTTGGCTATGGAGCTCTCAAGTGCACTGAGCATCCAACCTGTTTCATCTTCGGGCTTCACTAGTGGTTTAAGTCCGACTGTTCCCCTCCTTGCTCGTGTTTACCTAATACTTGGATCCTGGCAGTGGTCGCTTTCTCCTGGGCTGGATGATGATTCCATAACAGGTTCTTAGATGTCATAGTTTGAACATTAAAGATACAACTATATTGATCTTTTCCATTTTTTTTCTTTTACTTTTCTCCCCTTTTATGTTTAGATATACTTGGTGCATTTGAAAAAGCCACTCATCATGCAAATAAATGGGGCAAAGCTTGGCATAAATGGGCACTTTTCAATACAGCAGTGATGTCTCATTACACTTTACGAGGTTTTCCAGATTTCGCCGCTCGGTATGTTGTTGCAGCTGTCACTGGATACTTCCATTCGATAGCATGTGCAGCAAATGCTAAAGGTGTTGATGACAGTTTACAGGTAAGAGACAATTTCTTATAGTATGATCCAAAACGTGTTTCCATCAATTTTGATTTTGCAGTATAATGACAATAACGTAATTTTTTGCTGGTACTATTAGATGTCATGACCCAAGCACTAATCATCTTAGAATTAATTAGTGGATTTAAAGGATGAGAAAATCCCGTGGTTATTTGATAGTATCATAATTTTAATTCCACCTTTACATGTTTGTCTACAAATTTCTTTTAGTGATTCCATTATTCCTACTATTATCTTCTGTTGTTACCACGGCATTTTGTGTTTTGACCATTTTTGTCTTCCGTTGTATTCAATGGTGCTGTAAATCTCTAGGATTCAAATTGGCGTCTCTAAACAATCTGCTGGGGCCTCATGCTCATGCTGGTTTCTATTCTCTGTGTTCCTAATTTATCCACATAATATTTATTATGAACAGGCGACGTGACAATTTACTATTGTGCTTCCTTGGATTTTGGCCTGCTTCACAGATTGCCCTCCACAATTAGCTTCTGGCATATTACATTTCACCTTATTCAATCATTTGATTTATAAAACTTTGCTGTTGGTGGCAGGATATCCTTCGCCTTCTGACACTATGGTTTAACCATGGAGCCACGGCAGAAGTTCAAATGGCCCTGACGAGAGGATTCTCTCTAGTTAATATCAATACTTGGCTAGTCGTTCTTCCTCAAATAATTGCCAGGATACATTCTAACAATCATGCTGTGAGAGAGTTGATACAATCACTTCTGGTTCGGATTGGGCAAAATCACCCTCAGGTATGTGGCTTGAGCATGGAGCCATGCCCACCCAGTTATTTACATTTGTTAGTTGCACCCTTTAAGTGTTTGATTGCTGTTTCACACATGGAAGCTGCGAAGTGTTGTTTTTTGGAATATTTCACTTATTGTTGCTGCCTTGAAATGAATGAATTTATTGAAAATTGAGTACAATTTTTCAACCTTCCTATTTGGTTTTAACCTTAGTGGTTTTTTCTTTTTCCTTTATTGAAGCATCCTATTTAACAAATGACAATTTATTCTTGAGGGAAGAACCAGAGTGTTATGTGTTAAGCTTATTTAATGTTTCATGTTGTATTGTTGCCCACGTCAACTTATAATGCTTTGGATGCCAAATTTGTTATTAACTGATCGGCTGTTTGCATTTGATTTGTTCTGTAGGCTCTCATGTATCCTTTGCTTGTGGCCTGTAAATCAATAAGCAACTTACGTAAAGCAGCAGCTCAAGAAGTTGTTGACAAAGTTCGGCAGCATAGTGGTGTACTTGTAGATCAGGTTTGCATGTTTGAGACAATGATCTATCTGTTGTTAGTCCCTACCTTGGAAACGACGATAGAGTACTTTTGAAAATAACGTCTGCTCATAAATACTTGTTATAGTCATTTGGTCTGGTGCTTTGGATACAAACTAGGATTACTTGGGGAATTCGGTAGTTTGTTTTCATCCTATAAAGGAAGGAAGCTTGGGTCTTGGCAATATTGTGTCCAAGAATGTTGCTTCAGTACCAAAAATGGTGCTTTCCTTTAGAATCTCACTCTCTATAGCATCAAGTTATCAAAAGTAAAGATGGTATGGATAAGAATGGCAAGAATACTAGTTCTGCTAACCATGCTACTCATTTTATCCCTAGGAAGTTCATTTCTCAAGGTTACACTATTTTGAAATCTATTATTTCCTTTACGGTAGGTGATGGGATCTCATTTTAACTTTTGGGAAGACCATTGGATAGTAGATACCTCTTTTAACTTAGCCTTATCTCGTCTGTATCATCTATCTTCCTTGCACAATATTCTTATTCGCTCCTTTTGCACTTCATAGGGTTCTTCTTACTCCTAGGGCCACATCTTTTGTAACCTAAATGATAGGGAATCCTCTAAAATTTTTATTCTCTTAGGCCTCCTTGATTTTTCTCTCTTCTAACCCTGACAAAAAGATAAGGTCTTGACTCCTCTGGTAGTTTCAGTTGTAAATCTCGCTGTTAAGTACCTAAGGAAAGTGGGAAACCACATCTTAAAAGCTAGTTATTAAGGGGAAGAACTACTCTCCTTAAATACATCATCAAGCATCCATACTACCCAATGTGGCACTTTGGGCACCCCATAATACCCAAGTCCCTAACATCCGCTTCCAGTTTTCAATCCTCCAAAACACAACCCCTTGCCATCTAGACAAACCCATTAGGGATAGGGTTAGATGCCTAGCATCTATTTGGTGTAAAGCTCGACTCAGAAAGATTGGAAAGTTAGGCTTTATAGCATCTATTTGTAATATTCTTCTCATTTTAACAAAATTCTTCTTATATATATATATATATATATATATAGCGTATGATCAATGCTGTTTAAATAGACATACAAGTTTAGATAACATCTTCTATTCATCGCTTACTATTTTACTTTCTTAACGCTTACTGTTTATTGTGTAAAACTGATGCAGTTTTAACCTTAACTGGGTTTTATTTGCAGGCACAACTTGTATCCAAAGAACTTATCAGGGTTGCTATTCTTTGGCATGAAATGTGGCATGAAGCACTGGAAGAAGCTAGCCGATTGTATTTTGGTGAACATAACATCGAAGGGATGCTAAGGTTTTGGAACCATTACATGAAATGCTTGAAAAAGGAGCAATGGAAAACAATGTTACCTTAAAGGAGAGAATATTTATTGAGGTCATACGGTGATTTTCCATTTTGTTTCTTTATCCATATCATTATCATAAATGTTGGCGTAGCTTCATTAAAACCATATTATATTTCCACAGGGTTATCACTTTAAAGTTTTTATTTTAAATCCTTCAGTGCTTTCTTTTTATTGTCAGGCCTATCGACAGGAATTATTAGAGGCTTATGAATGCTGTGTGAATTATAAGAGAACGGGGAAAGATGCTGAGCTTACTCAGGTATGACATTTGGAATTGAAAATGTTACTTGTTATGAATGAAGGTCCTGGATATTGGGATGCTATAATATTTTGGCACAGACATTGTTCTAAATCTTATTCCTATTCATGGTAGAAAACTTCTCTCCTGGTCTCCACGAAGGGGGGAACCCTAGATAAGTTCAACCAAAATATCATGATCCCACTAGATCTCTTACAGCTAAAAGGATACACATAATGCAACACTTTGTCACATCCATTAAATTTTGGCAACCTTATTCCTATTGAAGCCTGTGAAGTTTAGGTCAATTTATCCTGGAAAGAGTGATTTGCAGACTAATCAACATGGACAGTGAGTGCTGAGTAGGATAAGAATTTTGACAAATATGTACAATAGTACTAAGCACAGCTGCAAGAAGGATTCGGAGTTTCTGTCTTTATCTGATGCGGAGTTAAAATTGGAAGGACAACATTATTTTACCTATAGATCTTTATGATAAGATTACCACTGCATGAAGAATTTGGACTCTGGTGGGATTGGGTTAGAAATTGGAAGTAGGGGTTACATGTCTGGAGAATCTAGAGCCTAGACCAGACCTGCTATGTGACAACAGAAAATAGTTGAGCAGAAAAAAAAATGCTAATCTTTTTTATAATATCCAGGTTTCTGAAGTATTGAAGTACCAAGAAATATTGCAATCCTGAGTAGCATACAAATGCTGGGATTCAAATAATTAAATTAAAAATCTATTAATTGTTTGCTATGTTGTTTGATCCATTGTTGTCTGTACATTCTATTCTCTATTGGCAATGACATAAAATTTACTCCCTTTGTTTCATGATAACTTCCCCAAAACCAAAATGTCAAAAACAGACATCAAATGAAACAAAAAAATGTCTTAGTAATTTTAGAAATTATATGGATAGATAGAATTATCCCTATGAAAAAAACACTTTATTTATCCTTTATTTAATACATGTATTCTCTTTCTAAAAGCTACATTTTTAGTATTGACAAAAATGGAAAAAGAAATAAATGCTACCTAGATATTGTAAATGGGACAAATATTTTGAAACCTTCAAAAATGCAAATGGAACAATTATTTTGAAATGGAGGGGAGAATTAAATATATGGGAAGGAAATATATATGAAAGAGATAATAGTTGCAGTCTGCTTCTGCCTTTTTTCCTTCCTGTGAATTTATTTTCCCCCTCTTTTCTGATTATTTCTTCATTAGGCATGGGACATCTATTATCACGTATTCAGAAAGATAGATAAACAACTTCAGAGCCTTACAACATTAGACTTGGAGGTAAGAGTAATGCTTAATCGTTGATTCTCTTTTTTAATTATTATTAGCATTATTTTTTGATAGTTATGCCCCCGTACTTTTGTGCATGTTTTCTAGGCTGTTTCTCCTGAATTACTAGAATGTCGCAATTTGGAGCTTGCTGTTCCTGGACATATCGTGCTGGTAAATTAGTTTTTTTCTTTCCATCTTCCAGCATTAAATTATTTTGTACATTAAGCATATCAGGATGCCCACATCTTTATTTCAGATGCACCTGTTGTTACAATTGCATCATTTGCACGCCAGCTTGTTGTCATAACATCTAAGCAACGACCAAGAAAGTTGACAATTCATGGAAGTGATGGTGAAGATTATACCTTCTTATTGAAGGGACATGAGATTTACGCCAGGATGAAAGAGTCATGCAGGTATCTTTTCTCTTCTGGTTATGAGCATGGTTCTTGTATAGTGGTACCTGGTCAATTTCTCTAGATTCTTTCTTGCTTCCTACTTGATAAGAACTTTGTTGTTCTTTGACAGCTTTTTGGTTTGGTGAATACTCTGCTTGAGAATTCTCCAAAGACAGCAGAGAAAGATCTGTCTATTGAACGATATGCTGTGATTCCTTTATCACCAAACAGTGGTTTAATTGAATGGGTCCCAAATTGTGACACCTTGCATCATCTCATTCGAGAATACAGGGATACCAGAAAGGTGGGGTCAGAATGCCCTTGGTGGTTCTTCTATCTGTTTCTCCCATTCTCTCTCTTGTTTTCACTTAGTTTTGATAAACCAGGTTTTAATAAGTAGTTATTTCTTCACTCGTAGCTATGGTAGTTTCCAATTTATATTTTCTTGAATTTCTATATACTCTCTTTGTAGATTACCTTGAATCAGGAACACAAATATATGCTCAGTTTTGCACCTGATTACGATCATTTGCCACTATAGCTAAGTGGAGGTGTTTGAATATGCTTTGAACAATACTGAAGGAAATGACCTGGCAAGGGTATGTGATGCTTTATAGATGTGTTATATGGTCTTCTATGACATACTCATTTGAGTTTCGCAATGTTCCTATTCCCCTAGGTGCTTTGGTTGAAGAGCCGTACATCTGAAGTGTGGCTGGAGAGGAGGACAAATTACACTAGGAGCTTGGCAGTTATGAGCATGGTGTGTGATTAATATGCATGAGTGGAACTTGTGATCATGTCTGTCTGCCTTATAAGTACTTGTATCATAATGAAATTTCAATATACACTGTACAGATTTGACTGGAGAACTTGTGCTTTTCAGGTTTTTTTTTTTTTTTTTTTTGTGGTGGGGAAAGGGGGGGGGGGGGTTCTTCAATAAGGATTTTATTTTATTTGAAAGCATTTGTTAGTCCTGTTGATTAGCTGAACTTAACCAGTTGGAATAGATGCAAGTAAAAATTCTTCCCATCACTTGATGTCCTTCCAGGCTTCCCAGTTTTAAACTGGCTCATAACCACTATTATGAACCTTTAGTAGTGCAAATTGATCCATTTTCTTTTGTCAATAAGACTAAACTGTAAATCTAACATGCTATGCTATTTATTTTTTTATCAACTCTTAATTAGTTGTGACCTTTCGTCATTTGTTTTTATTACATATAGCATATTGTTTTGTGGTTTAGTTATTCCATCTCTAAGATTTACCGTCTGTAATTAAAATTTCCCAGTTGTTCTCATTGTTTCTGGGCCAAACTAAGGGTTTTTTTGTCAGGTTGGTTACCTTCTTGGCTTAGGCGATCGCCACCCCAGCAATCTTATGTTGCATCGGTTTAGGTAATCTGTGATAAGAAAGTTAGTTAGATTGACATGATTAGTAAAAATTTTCATGTATCTCATGTTTATGATATTCTGCAGTGGGAAGATTTTACACATAGATTTTGGAGATTGCTTTGAAGCTTCATGAACCGTGAGAAGTTCCCAGAGAAGGTGGATTCAAGAACAACTTATGAACTGTGGATCATAGGGACTGTGGATTTTTTCCTCCTTTAACTTTTAAATTCATGTGCAGGTCCTTTTCGTTTGACAAGGATGCTTGTGAAAGCCATGGAAGTCAGCGGTATTGAGGGAAACTTCCGCTCACTTGTGAAAATGTGATGCAAGTTTTGCGAACAAATAAGGATAGTTTATGCCATGATGGAGGTATGGATACTTGGATGAGCAATTACTGTATCTTCACAACTTAATTTAAAAAAATAAAAATATATTTGACGACTTGGAGTTGTACTTGTAAGTACTGGTTCAAGCTGCCCGTTCTGGAGTACAAGTGTTGCATCTTTTATGCTTATGTGGGTTTTACTGTCTAGGTTGTTAATTTACTAACATAATATAGTAAAATTTGTTTGGATGGAAACATAAGGAATTTGTGGAGTATTCATGTGTGGACCATAGTGATGAGTGATCAATTAAGGCTTTGAGCTTTACGTGAAAGATCATAAAGTTGATGATTTGCTCTTCCTGCATTCAGGCTTTTGTACCACGATCCTCTCATAAATTGGCGTCTTTTCAACTTCAATGAAGTTCCACAAATGTCCATGCTTACAAGCAATCATGTGCCTCCTGTTGTAAATGCTGAAGAATCTGCCCCAACTAGAGAGCTTGCCCATCCTCAGCGTGGTGCACGGGAAAGGGAACTTCTTCAGGTAACTAAAGACTCCGCAGAGATTTATTTTGTTGCTTCTTGATTAATGTTGCTTATTACATGTACGTACACTTATAGGCTGTTAATCAACTGGAGATGCCAATGAGGTCTGAATGAGCGTGCTGTGGTTGTCATGGCTCGCATGAGCATAAGCTTACAGGACGTGATTTTTCAACCAGTTCAGCGGTATTGAACAGCTCTCTCAGCATGCCATGGAACATAGCAGCTTAATTTCAGGGACACACGTGAAGTAGATCATGCTTTATCCGTGAAATTGCAAGTTCAAAAGTTAATTGTGCAGGCTACCTCACATGAAAATTTGTGCCAAATTATGTTGGGTATGATCTCTGACTCCTTTAATTTTCACTGTATAAATATACTACTAATACAAGGCAAACTTTTAATGTGTCCGAAATTTGGCAACCGCTATGGTGTATGGCCAGTTATGAGAAATTTAAGAATGAGTGCTCCTCTTCGATCGTAAATTTGGATTGCTGTTGGGTTGTGATCAATTGGCTGCACATTCATTTTCCTCTCCTTTATTATTATTATTATTATTAGGAGAAAATATTTTTAACCTGATGTGATGTGATAATGTAAGTTCATAATGAAATAATTTTGATGGTTTCAGTGAATAGTAGCTTATAAATTTAATGTTTTTTCTTAATGTTTTCAGGTGGTGCCCTTTCTGGTGAATCTCATGGAGCAGTAAATATTGTATATAACCTGTATATAGTGAAGACTCCCGTGGATATTGCGAGATCCGGTTCCTCCCTCGTATTTATTATGATATACACAGCAACTTGTTCAGTCCCTGTACTGTTGACCCCGTTCGACCGGGTCTCTGTATATTTTTGGAATACGATTGTAGTATGGTATTTTAACATTATGTGGGCTTCTTATTTTAGATGAAAACATCAAACACGAACAATGATAAACAGCAATTAGTCGCTTTATAGCTCTGTTACGGTATGATTGTAAATAAGATGAACCAAAGACTACATTAACGTGAATATAGAATTTTACAGAGATTAGGAAGCTTATTCTGCTGCCCAGGTTTTTCTTTGTTTGAATTAAATAATAAATGGTTTGTTTGTCATACATCAACTGCACACATGCGAAATAGG
The DNA here is from genome assembly GCF_003086295.3 of Arachis hypogaea. Classification (NCBI taxonomy): domain Eukaryota; kingdom Viridiplantae; phylum Streptophyta; class Magnoliopsida; order Fabales; family Fabaceae; genus Arachis; species Arachis hypogaea. Next base: position 21,435,789 of record NC_092050.1, read on the forward strand.
GTTTGCGATCGTACTTTTGCAATACGGTGTGATGATTTGTTTCTTGGAGCACAGTACTTGCATCTATGTTAATAACTTAATATGTTATACAGTAGGACAGTTCTGCGTCCGAATTTGTTCTTTTCCTTGCGCTTTAATGTAAAATTTAGGTGAATACTTGTGTTGTTGCGGTGGAATATATTGTGGCGGGTTGATAAGATTAGATTTATATTCGCAAGCTTTAGTCATCACACGCAATCAACAGTGACTGGAGCATATCGATCATTGGGGAGATGTGCGCTGCAGATCCCAATGGTATTGATATTTTAGTCGAGATGTTTCTTAGAAGATCATGTTTCAAAAAATTTAAATATCAACGGGAATGGGTTTGAAAGGCAAATAACATGAATTAAACAATTTACGACCCGAATAACACTAATCACAATGTTATATAACGAGAGAAAGCTTATTGGTGAAGCCTGGAGAGAGAGAGAGAGAGGATTAGCGGGGCAAGATTATGATACCCCTATTAGAAACATTTTTCACGAGGATTAAGTGTTAATGTATATAGGATTGATTGTTCGTAAATAAACACGTTAAAAGCAGAATGCAATTGGCAAGGATAGAACAGTCATTCCTCAGGTGTCAGGTCTCTTCTTAAACTTGTTCTGAACTAAGCTTAGTAGGAAGTCTGTAAATACGTGCTCATAGTCTGGCATTTTTCCATATCCTGCACAACAGCATATGCAACCATGGTCAGAGGTCCGATAAATATATGCATCATCCTCATCATCATGTGCTTTTGATACTTGCCAGGAAAGTAATTGATATCAATGACATAAAACACATTCTTCGTCCCATATTCCCGTATCATATCTATGTTGAACAAGTGGAGTCCCTAGAACCGAAAATGCAGTTCTGTTTTAGTACATTGTCACCGAATGAAAAGTATGAACATAACAAAATAGATAGTTACAGATAATACCAAACGACGTCAAAGCTCCCCTGCAAGCCTCTCTAATAAAGATCTTGGTGGATGCTCTGCAAGAAGTTGTAACAGTAAGTCAGAGACGCTTTAGTTCAACAACACAGTTGGAAGCAGATACTTCTCAATCATACAGTACTCATTTATAAGGCTTTAAAAAAATGGCCGTGCATATCAATAGACTCAAAACACGAGTTCATAATGAAATAAATTTTACTTTAGATAATGGATGGATATACACCATCATTTCCCTCCTACCCAAAACTAAGCTATAGAGAAGTTCTATCTATGACAAAATAGGTTAGTGTTTGATCCGATTCCCCATTATGAAAATGAAAATTCAAAATAAATGATAGCATTCAAGTATAAAAGAGCTTTGTGTGAGAGTGTATATAAATGTTTTAAAGACTATTTTACAAGTCTCACCAGCAATAGTAGGATCAAGATCAGCTTCATCACAGACGCGCTGCACACGAAATCTTGGAAATCGGAATAACATCCACTTAGATAGCTCATGTTCCTGATTTAGCAGAGAAAAAGCCTCACAACCTTAATGGTTCCCCAACAATATAAATCTTGAAGAGAAGTCCACCTGCGATGTTACCAAGTTACAACCCAACCCCAAACAAAGAAAAAGGGGGGAAAAAATGGAAATTAAGAAACTGGAAGATCAAGCAGAAAAGGTTTATGGTGTTCAGATCAATTCACAAACCATGATTGACAAACTCTTGCAGAACAAGTGGTGGCTCAAGCTCTGAAAGAGAGAATTCATCATATGCAAGAAACAGTTCATGTGACTTTGCAGTCCATCCACAACTAGTGGTTTAGCAACTGAAATGAAGACAATATTACATGAATAAACAGTAAATATTTAAGATACACCACAGTAAATTCTGTAGTAAGAGATATTATACTATATGAGAATTTATATGGAGCATAACAGCAATAAAAAAAATGTCTACGTATAGATTCTGTTTACCCTGGTTGATTGGCTTGTTTCTGAAATGCTACATATATCTCAGTTAATAAAACATATCACGTTCTAAATAATCATCCAACCGTATACACCCTAATCAAAAGAAAGTACAGACCTCAATGAGAAAATAAAGATAGGTACCTAATGGTAACTTCATCCCAGCCTTAGTGATTTCATAAGGGATAGTAGATGGATTTTTTTGTTACAAACAATTCC